>NC_050574.1:286177363-286505863 GCF_011100635.1 Trichosurus vulpecula | reverse complement strand
TTTTGCTTGTAAATGAATCTTAGAAAGAGTTTTCCTCTCCACAGAGATCCTAAAGAACATCACCCCCACTGACAAAATAGGAGCTGGGATCTGCTGAACCACATAGACTGCTTTGGATGATTGGTAGCATGGCTTACCCTAAAGCCATATCTCTTGTGCACCATTAGGGAATTGTCAGAGCAGAATAAAAGGAAAGTGGCAGAGAGGGAATGAAGGATGACAGAATCAAATATAAATCAATACATTAATTGCCGCTATTAATATTTTGTGGCAGAATATGCTGCTGTTTCCAAGCTTAGACTGCAGGTAGTACCCAAGGGATGTTTGGGAAATGAAAGTTAAACAGTCCAAATACTGTCTGCTGAGTCTGGCAAAAACTCATTTCACCTTATACATCCCCTTAATAGATACCCTTTACATTTCCCCAAATTGACACAGGAACTAACAGGAAGCCCAAATGTGAAGATAGAAACGTTTGAAAAAAGAGCCAGCAGGAGAGATCTTTACTCTTGGCAGTGGTTTTGTTGCTAAGGTTAAATATGGCAATTCTTGCTTCATCAGGATGCCAGTAATCTGGAAAATAAGGTGACGTCAGTCCCTGCCAGAACTTATAGATACGTATTTGGGCCCTCTTTCCCCGGAAACATTTAAAGGGGGGAGTTACAGGAGATCAAAAATAGAAACTTTATTTTGTTTGATAATAGCTAGAGAAAAAAAGATCTTTAAAAATGAATTACACACAAGCAGTAAGGCACTATGAGAAGCTCCTTCTGAATCCATCACTGATCCAGCCTATGGCACTGTCACATTTCCTGAGAGATGAAGGGCCAAGTTGTATCATGATTTAAGGGCGGTTTTCCAAGGTCCCCTAGTCTGTCGGACATTCTCGTGATGAAAAAGCAAAGAGAAATGACCTTGATTGCTAATTAGTAAATGGCATAGTATGACAGATTTTAGGAGTGATGAGGTATCGAGAGTAGCACTGTTTTCTCATAGATTTAACAAAAGTTTTTAAAGATTAGAAATAATTCCAAATGAAAGAATATCAGCAATTCTGATCACTAAAGAATTATGAAATTACCAAGTATGAGGATCACTTTAAAACCAAGCCACAGACATAGCTGTGCCAAAATGGGAATAATGCTGGTTAAAGAAAATTAATGAACTGGAGAAAAGAAAAAAGGGAAAGCATTCTGTTTGTTTATACATGTGAACTCAATTTTAATGAGTTTTAGGGGCAATAAATATCAAGGGTAAAGCATGTATGTATTACTATATTCTGTTATAACTATGTAACTGGAAACTATTATCTTTCCAACTCTGACTGCCTTTCAGAGGTATGGTTAGAAATTTCATTTGACACCAATCAAATGCTGCCATGTGGTTATTGCCTCCTGAGTACATTCCATCCTCCCCAAAATCTTCTTCCAGTAATTCATTGTGGTGTACAAGTATCCAAGTCCAATGACCAGTGAGTTGACATACTATTGGAAGAACTGAAGCTACATTAATTATTGATATTCTAATGGGGAACAAAAGTAGAAGACAAAAGAAAGCTGTTGGGAGATGGAAGGATGCCTCAGAACTTCTCTTGGAGAGCCAAACAATGGAGTTGGTAGAATTAGTTTCATCATGAATTTCATAGCAACAAGAAATATAATTTCAAAGGACATCTTACTTTTCAGTCCTCATGATGAGAATAAGGAAAAAAGACCACCACGGACAGTCAGCTTATGTGACATTGTCTGTTGCAGAGTTAAAAAAGGAGGAGAAATTTTATGAAGAAGTTGACAAGATCCTTGAAACAAAGTCAAAATATATTTTAATACTAGGTGATTTTAATATAAAGGTGGGTATAGGGAAGGATGTAAAGCTATGGTGTGAAAGTATGACTCAGATAGCAGAAAGAAAAAGCCAATGGCTTAAACGTTAATCAAAAACCTATATATCATCAACACTTACTTCAGGATGGATGAAATCAATCCAAAAACTTATACCTACTTAGCACCTCCTACCCCTGGGGTCTCTCCTTTCCTCTGATTGGAGAGGGTGAAGGATGGACACTGGAGAGCTCCTCCTCTATTTAAGGATGGCACACAGAGAATTCTCCTTGTCATTTCCCCTCCCCCCACCCCAGCTACTTTCCTGGACTTCAGCATCCCCAGAAACTCATCATTCTTCAAGATGAAATCAGCTTGGAAGTTCACATCTCCTCAGATCATTTCTCACCCTGGCTGCATGGCTTCATCATGTACCCCACACTGGGTAACATTCCCTGCAAATGCCCCACTTTTCAGTTCTTTTCATGTGCTGCCTCTCCCATTAGAATGTGAGCTCTTCTACAGCTGGAACTATCTTAGCACTTAGCACTTAGTATAGCATCTGGCATATAGTAGGCACTTAAATATTTATCAACTCCTACTCTTTCAAAATAGGGTTGGAAAACATTGCATCCAGTGGTAAGCACCAAACAAACTACCAAAAAAAAAAATAAAGAAATTGACTTTATCTTAACAAACAGGAAATGACTGGTTACGGATGTGGAAGTCCTATCAGAATAAGCTATGTAGTGCCAGAAAATAAACTAGTTATACTCAAGGTTAAAATCAACATCAAGTTAAAAAAAAGTTAAATAAGAGAAGGTACTTAACACAACTGTAGAGTACTTACTCTGTGTTAGGTGTTGGGTAAGAAAAAAAGTTTAGGTTAGTCATGAAAATTTCTCTCTTAGAACTTAGCAGGAAAATAAAATACCAAATATAGATCGCTATAGCATGTAATAGCAGCTAGGTGGTGCAGTGGACAGAGCACAGGGCTTGGAATCAGGAATATTCTTCATGAGTTCAAATTTGGCCTCAGACTAGCTGTGTGACCCTGGGCAAGTCACTTCACTCTGTCTGCCTCAGTGTTCTCATCTTTAAAAATGAGCTGGAGAAGGAAACGGCAAACCACTCCAGTATCTTTGTCAAGAAAACCCCAAATGGGATCATGAGTCGGATACTACTGAAATGACCCAACGACAAGAGTGCGTAATATTACAAGATAAGAGCATTGTAAAGGTGAAAAATAAACTATTATATGATCCGTGAGGGAGAAGCGGGAAGAATTGCATACTTCATGAAGGAGGCAACATTTGAGCTGCGCTTTAAAGAACGAATAGAGATTCAATAGACAAAGAAGAGGAGTGAACATAGGCATAGGGAACACTGTGAGCAAAGTCATGGAGGTACCATAGTACATTGTGTATTGCCAGGGCAAAAATTTTTCCAGTTTGTTTGGAGCCTAGAGTGTAGGGAGAAGGGTGATATATCTATATCTATATCTATCTCTATACACATATCGTTAACTACTTCCTTCAGGACAGATGAAATCAACCCAGAAACTTGCACCTACTTAGCACTTCCCACCCCATTGGAGAGCTCCTCCCACATCCCCCCCATACATACGTACATACATGTAAATATGTGTGGGTATGTATATATATGTGTATGTGTGTGTATATGTATGTATATGTATGTGTATATATATGTGTATCTATATGTATGTATGTGTGTATGCACAGACACACACACACACACACACACTTCCAAGGTAAGAAGCCATCTGGAAATCCTTCTTTCAGAAATATTAAGGAGGTTACAGATGGTAAAGGACCTTAAATACAAGGTTAAGGGGTATGAATTTTACTTGGTGGGTAAGAAGAAGCCAAGGAAGATTTTTGATCAGAGAAAGTTCATGATCTGATCTGAATAGGAAAGATTATTTTGGTAATGTTATGAAGGGTGGATTGGAGGGCGAAAGAGAATAGAAGTGGGAAGGAATGTATAAAGGCTGTGTAGGTGATGACGAGGATTAGTACTAGGGTAGTGATAATGGGAAAAGAAAAAAGGATTAAGTATGAGGGATATTATGGAGGTTGGAGACTTGGTGATTGATTAGATATGAGAAGAAAAGAAGGGATTGATAACTCTAAGGTTATCAACACGGGCAACTGTTTGAAAACTGTATGATGTCTGCTATCTATGTGACTTTGGACAAGTACAAACATTCCTGAACTTGTTTCATTATCTGTAAAATGAGAGCATTGGGCTACATAACCACTGAGATCTCTTTGAGCTCGAAGGTCTAGGACTTTGGATTTTCCTAGTTGGAAGGAAAGAGCAGGAGCAGGAAGGAGGAGGATAATGGTCTTGGCTTGAGCCTTGCTTGTTTGAGGTTTCTCGAGGACATCCATGCAGAGGAATTCTTTAAGTTGAAGATGCAGTCCTATAGCAGAGACATTAGGACATCAAATAAAGATTCGAAATATAAGCATTGAAGTAATAGCTGAAGGGTGAAAGTGGATGAGAGAAGAGGGTCAAGGACAAGGAAGCCAGATGGTAGAGATGAAAAGGAAACAGCCAGTGAAAATGACCAGAGTAGGGAGATGGAGTGTCTTGTGAGAGTGAGGAGTCAGGGATAACACCTAGGTTGAGGGCCTAGGTGCTAATGACTGGAAAGGTGGTGGCAAGAGGAGAGCTTCAAAGAGGGGAAGTAGAAAGCATTTGACTTAAGAAATAATAAAGTGCTAAAATTGGATTCCTGAGGTCAAACCCCACACCTGACATTTACTAGCCACATGATCATGGGTGAGTCATTTAACTTCTCTGACTTCAGTTTCCTAACTTTTCAAAAGGGAATAATACCTATAGTGCCTACCTTATAGGGACATTGTGAAGTTTAGATGAAATAATCCATGTAAAAGTGCTTCAGGTTTAAAAGTGCTCTATAAACGTCAGTTACTAAGCTGCCTCATTTCCATATTTGAGGAACCTGAAGTCTGGAGAGGTGACGAGGCTAGTCCAAGGTCCGAAACATAGTTAATGACAGAGCTGGGACCAGGTCAAAGTCTGATGACTCCCTCTTTAGGGCTCTTTTCACAACATCACACTGAATATTCATTCCAAAATAACTGTCTACGTAGAGATACATCAGGCATCATAGTTGAATGTTCATTGCTATCTATAGCTCTCAAAGATGATTGCTAATGGCTTCATTTCTCTTAGATTTAAGTGTGGCTGTAAAGAACAATATAGCATCTTTGAGTTTACATGTAATATGTCCTTGATTATTGGGGTTATGATGAGCATTTTCAGTTCTTTTGAATTTTCTTGATATTTCTTGATATTGCTACTTGATATATTTTTTTTTCTGAGATGGGACAATGAACCAACATGACCTGTCTATTGCTAGGGCTTCCCAGGCCACATAATGAGAAGACAAGACTCAATGAAAAAGACCCTGATTTTTGGAAAAATTGAAGGCAAAAGGAAAAGGGGACAGCAGAGGATGAGATGGATAGTATCATGGAAACGATGAACATGAACTTGGACAAACTTTGAGAGACAGGGGAAGATAAAAAGGCCTGATGTGCTATGGTCATGAAGGTTGGGTCACGGAGAGCTGGATATGACTGATTGACTGAATAATTTCAACAACAACAAGATTTCACAGGATAATATAATTTGTCCATGATGAGCCCTGAAATGGAATTTTTATCTTTGTGCATTGCTGGGTGTTTGTTATGAATAAATAATCTATTTGTCTCAGTCTTTAAGAAATGCGGTGGAGATAACAATATATTACATATCAACTGACTGAATCTCTAAGTTATTTCATAGAGTCATATAAGAGTTGGAACTTAAAGGCCAATTAATCCAACTCACACCTAAAAAACAGTTCGTTCTAAAACAATAAGTGGTCATGTCTCTGAAGAACTCTAATCATGGGGAGAAGAAGAGTGCAGGGGCAAGAGGAAAAATCCCATCAACTATCAAAGCATCCCAATGCCTTGTGGATTAATCTAATTATTGGGAAGACTTCCCTTACATCTAATCTAATTCTTCTCTACAACTTCCACACTTCCCCCATCCTATAAGTTATTTGAAATTGAGTCTTTGAACCCATAAGTTTTTGTCATTTTAACTTTGGCAACCAATTCTTCCTTGATGGTCAAAATCAAATCTAAGATACCAGTGCTCTTGATTGCTTCTTTTGTCTTTTGGAGGTTTGAACAGGGAAAAAGAACTCCAAAGGATGTTCAGTTTTCTGAAGTCTCCCATTACTAACATCTCAAAATCTGGGCCATGTTTTTGATGTTTCCCGTGCTACTTATCTAGTTTCTCCACTTGTCTATGTGGTCTGGAGTATACTTCCACACCAGGGCTGTCCAAAATGTGGCCCATGGGCTGCATTCGGCCCACAGTGCAATTTATGCAGCTCACCTACAAGGATAGAAATTTACATAAATGCTTTAGGACCACAGAGCTCTCACTAAAATGGCAAATCAAAATATATTGTCTATTGTTTCAATAAAAACCTAAGGTTGGACAGCCCTGCTCTACATCAATGTTTTTCTATCTCTGTGGATTCTTACCTAAATGCTCTGTACCATGTTATCTCCCTCCAGTTTCTGGATTACTTCATAGGACACCATCCTACTATACTCTTTCGCCTTTATCTGTTCTGTTTCTTTTGAATATGTGACATTCATCCAGAGTTATATGAATTATGGATTCCATCCAACAAATCTTAAGTAAATATTTTAAGTCAGATTTGTCTCCTTGTGCTAGAATTTCAAGTTTAATCTGTTCATCATCCAAGTTTTGTGTATTTGTAGAAAGACATTTGACATGACAGTCTTGTTGCTGCATTTTTTCTTGTATATTTTCTCCTGTACATTGCTGATTCTCTCTTCTGCTGTTATATTGTACTTGCTATTCTGAATTACCAGAGTACCAGGCTTCTCAGAGATAGGGTTTTCTTCCTGCCTCTCTCCTTTCAGTTTAAATCCTTCTTCATTAGATTTACAACATCTCTTGCAAATAGGTTTTTACTGTCCTTTGTTAGGTACAGTAGTACATTTTCAAAACTGGGTTATTCTGGTATTTTAAGCTATGCGTCAAACCCTGCCCCACCCCACCCCCTAAAAAACCCTCAAACCAAAACCAATTGTTTTCAGATGCCATTTTTTTTAGCTAAGTGTTTGCAACTCGTATCTGCTTTTTTTCTTCAGAAGCCATTATCTTCACTTGGCAGATAAAAAAAAAATCACCAATGCCCCCTAAGGTATTTGATCTCCCCCTCTAAGACTTTATAACCCTTAGAAAGCCTTCTAGGTTCCTTATGGTGATATAATTTGTATCCACATGAAACACCAGAAATGGGGTGGTGTTTGTCAGGTTTGACAGTTTTTTGGGGAGCATTCTGTCATGGCTTTATGCTTATCGTGAGAAGGATAACTGACTCCATTATTTATTTATATAACAAAAAAGCTGCCTTCGTGTTCCTCAGCAAGGAGTCATCTACTATTACTCTTGACCTCTTTTTCATCAATTATTGCATGACTTGTCCACTAATGACACCCATGGATCTAAAGCAGGCCTGCACAACCTGCGGCCCACGGGCACAGCAAAGGATTTTGGGCAGCCTGAGAAAAATGTTCAAGATGTTTTCCTCTATATTTTTCACAGACCTCCTGAAATCCTTTGTTGTGCTGTAAGCAGCCCACTGGCCACAGGTTGTGCAGGGCTGATCTAAACCAACCCTTAAAGCTCAAGGAGCTGCTTCCTCCAAGTTTCCCTGGCATAAGAAGAGCTTCATACCTATTATACACTTCCAAGTTTCAGTTATGCTTCCTGCCTTCTCTGGTCACATTCTTCCAATCTCCAGCCTCCTGATTATAGGTGAGTTTATATTCTTTTTTCTTTTTACTTGAAGCATTTCCTCCATGTGTTCAAATAATACTCCATTTACCCTGATAATCTACAGGGTAGAAATATTTTCCTCTACTTCTTTCCTGTTCTCCTCTAGGACAGAAACCAATTTGAACTTTGGACATATATTCATGTAACATGGTTACTGGGAAAAATCCAAATATAACACAATCTCTACTAGTATAGCAAAATTCTTGACTTCCATATGTTTTTGAAGCAATTCACTGGTCTTTTTTTTTCTTCTTTTGGTTTTGCTCCCTTGGCTAACTCCTGTGATTAAATACTGTGCCAAATTGCCTTTTTTCAAGATGTGAGTTTTGAGATGCAAATATAAAGAGGCCTATCTACCTTGTCTCACCTTGTCCCTGATCTCCAGTTACTTCCCTATGCTTCCTTGGATGCTAGGTGTCTGGTTCCATTGAGGATGGAAGATGTAACTTATTTAGCAGATAGACATAAAGCCACAAAACACAAGGATACAAGCCAAACTCCAATTATCTGAGAATTACACACCTCTTTTTACTTTATTGCTGCTTACCAGAAGCTTCCCTTTAATTCTCTGGTTCCTAGTGTCTCTATTTTCCTAATGGAGGTAACCAAAATATTTCTCCCTCCAGAGTTTGTCCATTATATATTGGGAAAAATAGTAGATTAGGCTTTGGAGGACTCGGGTTTGAATCTTGGTTTTGCTGCTTGTTCTCTACACAGTTTTGGGTACCTCACGTAACTTATTTATTGATTCCTTCCCTGTTCTTTTCAGAGAAATTAAAGTTTCTTCTGACTTTAAAAATTCTCTTCAGTTCCTACCATTACTACTAGTTATAATGTTATATTTCTCTATTTTTTGACAGATGAATTCCTTTAAAAAAACTATCTCCCCTTGTTTTCTCCTAGTATCTCATCTTCCTCTACTTTAAACCATCTGCCTTCTGGTTTGTGACCTCACTAGTCAATGAAAACTGCTCTCTCTAAGGTTACCAATAATCTATTAATTGGCAAATTTAATGACCTTTTCACAGCACTCATTCTTAACTTCTTTGCACCATTTGACCCTGTTGATGCCCCCTATCCTCCTTGATACTCTGTCCTCACTCTTCTCCTATATAACTGATCGCTTCTTTTCAGTCTCCTCTGCTGGATTTTCATTCATGTCCCATCCCTTAACTGTACTCCAAATTGTGTGCTGCTGCCTTCTATTTTCTCTTTATGTTCTCTCTCTTGGTGATCTGGTTCAATGATCATGTCTATGGAGATGACTCACAGATCTATATGTCCAACCCTAAGTTTTCACTTGTGCTCCAGTCCTGCATCTCCAATTGCCTATTGGATATTTTGATAGTGGTGTTTTTAGGTATCTCAAACTCAACTTATCTAAAGCAGAACTCATTAGTTCTTCCTCGAAACCCACCCCTCTTCTGATCTTCCTTCTTTTTGTTATAAGCACCACCATCCTTCCAGTCACTCAACTCTCTTTTTCCCCATTCATCCAGTTTTGCAACCTTTCAATCAACCTCGATGCCTCATTCTCATTCACCCCACATATCCAAACAGTTGCTAAACCTTATCATCTCTATTTCTACACTATCTCTTATGTATCTCCTTTTCTTAGTTCACATAGCCGCTTCCAGTTCAGGCCCTCATTACTCCTCACCGAAATAATAATAATAGCCTCTTAATTGGTCAGCTTCCCTCAAATCTCTCATTAGTGCAAACATGATCTGCATAGCTAGCAAAGTGATTTTCTGAAAGTGTTATGTCTAACCTCTAGTGGTTCCCTATGACTTCTAGGATCAAATACAAAATCATTAGTTTGGCATTCAAAACTCTTTACTATCTGGTCTTATTGTAACTTCTTCAGCTTTCTCACACATTAGTTCCTTCCACAGACCCTGTGTTCCAGCCATAGTATCCTTTTTGCTGTTCTTCCCATACAATATTTTTCCTCCTGTCTCCCTTCCTTTGCACTGGTTGTCTGCCATGCCTAGATTACACTCTATCCTTACTTCTACCAAAAGAATCCTTGGTTTCCTTCAAGACCAATTCAAGAGCCACCTTCTTCATTAAGTCTTTCCTGGCTCTGTCACTCATTCCCATACCTCCAGTGCCTTCTCTCCCCCACCTCCCTACAACAAGGTATCTTGTATATGGATAATACATGTAATACATTGTAATACACTTACAAGCTATGTGACCCTGGGTAAAACACAACCTTTTTGCCTCAGTTTCCTCATTTGTAAAATAAGCTGGAGAAGGAAATTAACCATTTCAGTATCTTTGCCAAGAAAACCCCAAATTGGGTCATGGAAAGTCAGACATGATTGAAATGACTGAACCCACTACTGGATGATTTACTGATCTAATGAAATTATTTAACCTTTCAGGCTTCTATAGTGTTCTCTTTTTTAGCTTCATCACTCATATACACTTCATTTCACCTTCTCTACTATGTATGATGCACAGTGGATAGAGCCCTGGGCTTGGAACCAGGAAGACCTGAATTAAAATCAGGTCTCAGACACTAACTAGCTGTGTGACTGTAGGCAAATCACTTAACTCCTATTTGCCTCAGTTTTCTCGACTGTAAAATGAAGATAATAATAGTACTTCTCAAAATTTCTGTAAGAATCAAATGAGATAATAATTGTCAAACACTTGGTCTGGCACATAGTGAACACTGTATAAAAGTTAGCTATTATTGTTTGGCATACATGTGACCAGTGGTGTGTTGGTAAATGTTTAACAACAAGCTCTCTGAAAAAAAATATGTAGGGCGCATTTTAAAAATTTAATCTGCATTATTAATAGCTTCCCATTACCTTTTTAAATCTAGATAATCACCAAATCAATTAATCAAGATTTAATTTGTAGTCTTTGCTGATTTCTAAGTATAAATGTTTACACTGAGAATTTAACAATCAGCTTTTGCAAGGAACTACATAATGTTTCCAGAATGGCCCTGCATGTGACTCTGGGTTCTTGAAGTAGAACATAACACTGGCAGGTTCTGTGAAGCCAGAAAGACTTCAGACACAGCCTAATGATGGACTGTGTGAGTGCCAACTGAGGAGAGCTCCAATGCCTCTATTTTGGGTTATGGAAAGTCATAAAAGCTGTACTAAAAGCAAGGAACAGTTGTGATCTGCCTCTCAGAATTTTTGAAATTAAATAAATAATAAATAAATGATGAATCGTATCTCCCCAACAAAATTATAAGTTCTTTGAGGGTAGGGACCACTTCTTATTCATCTTGGTATTTTTCTCACTGCTTATCATGTAACCATCATTTTACTGCATGTTTGTTAAATGAATAGATGAAAAGATAAAAACATGGAGACTATAAAATTCTGAATTGACATAGCACCAAACTCTGCATGTAAGCAGATAACAGAATATACACCCCACTCCCTTTCACTATCCTCACCACATCCAAGCCCCAAGGGCTGCTCATGTTCATTCAGTGCAACCTTAGAAATGGTAGGAAAGATTTAAATAGGCCAAAAATGTTTAGTGGGGGTGGTGTGTGATTTTTTGTGACGCCATTTGTGATTTTCTTGGCAAAGACGCTGGAGTGGTTCGCCATTCCCTTCTCCTACTCATTTTACAGAAGGGGAAACAGAGACCCAAAGAGTGAAATGACTTGCCCAGGGTCACACAGCTAGTAAGTGTCTGAGGCCAGATTTGAATTGAGGAAGATGAGTCTCCCTGACTTCAGGCTTAGCACTCTAGTATCACCTAGCTGCTCATGACAAATAGTTGCCCCAGAAGTCTGACCCAAAAAGGCCTATCCCAGACTTAAGTGATCTTGATTCAAGGACACCAACATTCCAGATATGCCTTCAGTTCTTGTAGTTCTCTAAGAGCTCAGGTCCTTAAAAACAATTACTATTTTTTTCCCAAATATGAAGCATTCATTTTTTCTCCTTCCTACTTTCTGCCATACACTGGAAATAGTGAAAGAAGGAAAGAAAGGGAAAAAAAGAAAGAGGGAAAGATAAAAAGAGAAAGAAATAACAGAAGGAAAGTGAAAAGAGGGAAGGAAGAAAGGAAGGAATAAAAAGAAACATAAATAGGTAATTTTCAAGGGAATAAACCAAGACTTTTGATACTCATATGGAAAATGGCTACAAATCACTAATAGAGAAACGCAAATTAAGGCAATTCTGAGGTTCTACCTCAAACCCATTAAATTGCTAAAGATGAAAGAAAAAGAAAGTGACAAATGTTGTAGGGGCTGTGGGAAAACAAGCACTTAATGTATTTTTGGTGGAGTTATGAATAGGTCGTATCCCTGTATAAAAATAACACAAAAATCACTAAATAGTACGTGCCCTTTGACCCAGTTATATTCCTACTAGGCCTATACCTCAAAGAGATCAAAGAAACATGAAAGGTGCTATACATGTAAATATATAGATAGCAACTTTTTTTCATAGTGGCAAAAAATTGGAGGAGGGGATGCCCATCAATTGTAATTAAAGTTCAGGAGTTCCAGGTCTACTGAGGCTTAAAACCTCAGAAAGCCTTGAACTCCCTCAGAAGAATAAGCTATTGCTGTTTCTGTCCATGCAGGACTGACATTTAATTTTGTCCCATTCATCCAGCAAAGCGGCACAAGTCAATAGTCTGTTCTCACAAATCAAAGTTAGGATATTTGGACAAAAGCAGGTTTTAGACCTTTTGGTATAAATGTTATAACTCTGTTTCACTTTGCCACAGGAATCCTGGAGCGTGGCTCTATAACAGGTAGTAATCCAGCCTTAAAGGCAATTTTTAAGAGGCTAATTCAAAGTGGATACCTACAGAAGAGAAACAGATGGTATATATGAGCACTGTTAAATTAGCACAGAAAAAAGCAGCTAAAATTGAGACTCATTCCCTTTTTTATTCAAATGCTCATAGCAGATAGTTCTGTACATGATGTATTTGACCTTATTAGTAAAAAATGGGATAGATGTCTCTGAAATATGCCTCCAGATATTGAGGGATTTGTGACATTTGTATTAGTAATCATGCTATGAGCAGAGGAAAATAGAGTATAGAAGAGTTAGAAAAGGCCTGGGGTTTTAAGGTCGTTTAGAGGAAATTCACGAAAATCTTCTTGACAAAAAAAATAATAAGTATTAATTTCCTTCTTATAAATTGTATTAATGAGTAATATATTCTACTTCAAGCATTTTTTAACTAAAAATGTTCAAAGAAATTAGTTATTATTATTTATTTTTCATCAATCACAATAAATTCCATCAACACTTTAATATACCTTGTTTTTTTTCCCACAGATGTACTTGTTAGTAACCTCTCATCCACTCAACTCACTATCTACCTTGTGGACTCCAACACAGTTAAACTGGAAGATTAAAGACTTCAGTCTTTAATTATCTATCTGCTGCCACTTCAGAAAACTCCCAGAATATGGAAAAAAGGAAGTGCTACATTAACTCACCATTGTCTGAAATCCAAGCTGTCAACAACCATATGAAAAAATGATCCAAGTCACTAATGATTAGAGAAATGCAAACCAATATAACTCTTAGATTCCATCTCGTGCCTTTTTGGCAGACTTAATGAATAAAGAAAAATGGCAAATGTTACATGGGCTGTGGAAAACAGGCATACTGATAATGCATTATTGGTGGAGGTATGAATTGGTCCAGCCATTTTGAAAAGCAATTTGGAAGTATGCCCCCAAAGTCACTTAACTGTGTGTATCCTTTGACCCAGTGATACTTCTATTAAGTTGCTATTGTAAAAAAGATCAAAAGGAACCATATGATAAAACATATTTGTAGTAGCTCTTCTTGTAGTAACAAAGAACTGGAAACAAAGGGGGTACTCACCTATTGGGGAATGGCTAAACAAAGCATGTCATATGAATGTAATGGAATATTATTGCACCATTAAGTAATGGAAACATGGACAGTTTCAGAGAAAACTGGGAAAACAGAATGAATTAATGCAGAGTGAAAACAGCAGAACTAGAATAATTTACGTTATAACAACAGTGCAAAGGAAAACAACTTTGAAGGAGAATTCTGATCAATATAATGACAAACCACAACTGCAGTAGACTATAGATGAAACATTATCTCCTGATAGAAAGTTGATGGACTCCAAATGCAGGATGAAACATACATTTTTGGAAATGGCCAATGGGGAAATTGTTTTCCCTGACTATGTATACTTGTAATGATGTTTCTTCCTTCCTTCCTTCCTTCCTTCCTTCCTTCCTTCCTTCCTTCCTTCCTTCCTTCCGTTATAGGTGGAGAAATGGAAGGGAGAGAAAATAAATGCTTATTAATTAATAAAAGAAAACATAAATTAAGAAATAAAGTTTATGTGGGGTCTGAGATTGAGAGTTAGAGGTCATAATATATAATTTGATATATAATATAATAATATAGTTTCTGTATCCTTCTCTCTGTACTATGCCCAGGTTAAGAGCTTCAGATATTTTACAAATGAAGATAATCTAGTCTTCCAGTTTCTGGATGAAGATGAGAAAGGAAATAAACTTAGATATACAAATGAAGTCTATTGATGATTGGTCATACCTTCAAAAATTAATTTAGAAGGACTTAGAATCAGAGAGCCTACTCTAATGTTGCCTTAGGTCAGGTGTGGATATTCCTTTTATCTTCATATGCTATTTACAATATCTTTCCTATTGGTGCAAGAGCTATTTTATAGATTTCCTTGATCATTCCAGGTCCTAGAGTTGGTAATTAAATAAATCTGGCTAGGTTGGGGCACATGGGTAAGGGAATTTAGATCTCACATTGCTATTGTCATGAAGGAGCTGGAAGCTGGGGGCAGTGGCATATAGCAAAACGCTTACTTCTTTCATTATTTTAAAAATTATTATTTTATTTTTTTCAGCTATCAAGCCTTTTTTTCTGCCTTCCTCCTCCAATAGGCCACTGGAAAAAATACAGAACCATAGTATCACATAAGCACAGTCAGGCAAAATAAATGTTCACATTGGCTGCATCCAAAACTGTATTTCTTATGCTGTGTCCATCATCTCTATGTAATGATGTGGGCAGTATTCTTCTTTATCAGAAATCATGAGTCATGATTAATCATTTAGTCATTCAAACTTCTCAAATTTTTTTATAATTTCTCATTTTCCCCAATTTTAAAAAACATTTTATTTAAAGTTTTGAGTTCCAAATTCTATCCTTCACTCCTTCCCTTCCCTCCATCCCCCCTCCTCCGACCAACAGTAAGAAATCAATCAGATATAGATTATCCATGAGCAATTATGTAAAACATTTCCACATTTGCCATTTTGTACAAGAAGACTTGAATAAAAAAAATGAAAGAAAGAAAGTGAAAAATAGCATGTTTGAGTATGTATTCAAATTATCAGTTCTTTCTCTGGAGGTAGATAGTGTTTTTCATCATGAGTCCTTTGGAATTGTCTTGGATCATTGTATTGCTGAGACTAGCTAAGTCATTCACTGTTTTTCATGAAACAATATTGCTGTTGCGACAATACAAAGTCCTCCTGGTTCTTTTCACTTCACTATGCATCAGTTCATGCAAGTCTTTCCAGGTTTTTCTGAAATCATCCTGCTTGTCATTTTATAGTGCAACAATATTCCATTACCATCATATACCTCAACTTGTTTAGCCATTCCCCAATTGATGGGTATCCCTTTGATTTCCAGTTCTTAGCTACCACAAAAAGAACTGCTATAAATATTTTTTGTACAAATAGGTCTTTTACCATTTTTTGATATCTTTGGGATATAGACATAGCAGTGGTATTGATGGATCAAAGGTCATGCACAGTTTTATTGTCCTTTGGGCATAGTTCCAAATTGCTCTCCAGAATGGTTGGATCAGTTTACAACTCCAACAGTGCATGAGTGCCTCAGTTTTCCAACATTCTCTCCAACATCCAACATCTTCCTTGTTTGTCATATTAGCCATTCTGATAGGTGTGAGGTGGTACCTCAGAGTTGTTTTAATTTGCATTTCTCTAATCAATAGTGATTTAGAGCATTTTTTTTCAATATGTCTATAGATAGCTTTGATTTCTATGTCTGAAAACTGCCTGTTCACATCCTTTGACCATTTATCAATTGGAAAATGATTTGTATTTTTATAAATTTGACTCAGTTATCTATATATTTGAGAAATAAGGCTTTTATCAGAGATACTTTTTGCAAATTTCCCCCCAGTTTTCTGCTTTCCTTATAATTCTGGTTGCAATGGTTTTGTTTGTGCAAAACCTTTTTCATTTTATATAATCAAAATTATCTATTTTATGTTTTGTAATGCTCTCTATACCTTCTTTGGTCCTAAATTCTTTCCTTATCCATAAATCTGACAGATAAACTATTCCATGCTCTCTTAATTTGCTTATGGTATCACCTTTTGTGTAAATCGTACCTATTTTGACCATATCTTGTTATACAGGGGCAATGTTAGCGTATACCTAGTTTCTAACATACTGTTTTCCAGTTTGCCCAGCAGTTTTTGTCAAATAATGAGTTTTTGTTCCCAAACTTGGATCTCTAGGTTTATCATATACTAGATTATTGTGGTCATTTAATATAATGTAGTTTGTAGCTAATCTATTCCACTGATCCACTACTCTATTTCTTAGCCAGTACCACACTGTTTTGATAATTACCACTTTCTAATGCAGTTTGAGATATGGTACAGCTAGTCCACCCTCCTTCGCATTTTTTTCATTGATTCCCTTGATGTCCTTGAGCTGTTGTTCTTCCAGATGAATTTTATTATTTTTCTGGCTCTATAAAATATTTTTTGATAATATGATTGGCATAACTGAATAAATAGATTAATTTAAGTAGAATTGTCATTACTATTATATTGGCTTGGCCTACCCATGAGCAATTAATATTTATCCAATTGTTTAGATCTGACTTTATTTGTGTGAAAAGTATTTTACAGTTGTATTCATATAGTTCCTGGGTTTGTCTTAGCAGGTAGACTCCCAAGTATTTTATATTGTCTACAGCTATTTTAAATGGAATTTCTCTTTTTATCTCTTGCTGCATATATATATATATATATATATATATATACACACACACACACACATATACATATATATATATATATATATATATATATATATATACAGAAATGCTGATGATTTATGTGGGTTTGTTTTATATCCTGCACCTTTGCTAAAGCTGTTAATTATTTCAAGTAGTTTCTTAGTTGATTCTCTAGGATTTTCTAAGTATAACATCATATCACCTGCAAAGAATAATACTTTCATTTCCTCATTATCTACTCCAATTCCTTGAATTTCTTTTTCTTCTCTTAATGCTATGGCTAACATTTCCAGTACAATATTAAACAAGAGAGGTGATAATGGGCATCCTTGCTTGATTGTATTGAGAAAACATCTACCTTCATCCCATTATAGATAATGCTGGCTGATGTTTTTAGGTAAATATTACTTATCATTTTAAGGTAAGCTTCATTTATTCCTATGCTCACTAGTATTTTTAATAGGAGTGGGTGCTATATTTTGTCAAAACCTTTTTCTGTATCTATTGAGATAATCATATTATGGTTTCTGTTGCTTTTGTTATTGATATGGTCAATTATGATGATAGTTTTCCTAATACTGAGAAACCCCTTCATTCCTGGTATAAATCCTACCTGGGCATAGTATATGATCCTTGTGATATATTGCTGTAATCTCTTTGCTAGTATTTTATTTAAAATTTTTGCATCAATATTCATTAAGGAAATTCATCTGTAATTTTTTCCTCTGTTTTGGCTCTTCCTGGTTTGAGTATTAGCACCATATTTGTGTTGTAAAAGGAATTTGATAGGACTCCTTCTTCACCTTTTCCCCCCAAATAGTTTATATAATACTGGCATTGATTGTTTTTTAAATGTTTGGTAGGATTTGCTTGTGAATCCATTTTGTTCTGGGGATTTTTTCTTAGGAAGTTTATTGATGGCTAGTTCAATTTCTTTTTCTAAGATTGGGTTATTTAAGTATTTTATTTCTTCTGTTAATCTGGGTAATTTATATTTTTGTAGTTATTCATCCATTTCGTTTAGGTTGACAAATTTATTGGCATATAATTGGATGAAATAGCTCCTAATAATTGTCTTAATTTTCTCTTCATTGGTGGTGATTTCACCTGTTTCATTTTTGATATTGATAATTTTGTGTTCTGTCTTTTTTTTTAAATCAAGTTAACCAATGGTTTATCTATTTTATCATTTTTTTAAAATAAAACCAGCTTCTAATTTTATTTATTAGTTCAATGGCTTTCTTACTTTCAATTTTATTAATCTCTCTTTTGATTTTCAGTATTTCCAATTTGGTGTTTGATTTGGGAGTTCTAATTTGTTCTTTTTCTAGTTTTTCTTTTTTTAGTTGCATGCCCATTCACTGATCTGCTTTTTTCTATTTTATTGATCCCTAAGTACCACTTTGGCAACATCCCATAAATTTTGGTATGTTGTCTCTGTGCTGTCATTCTCTTTAATGAAATTATTGATTGTTTCTATGATTTGTTCTTTGACTCACTTGTTTCTTTTTTAGGATTAGATTATTTAATTTCCAATTGATTTTTAATCTATTTCCATTCTTGAAAGTAATTTTTATTGTCTTGTGATCTGAAAAGGATATGTTTACTATTTCTGTTTTTCTGCTTTTGGTTGTGAGGTTTTTATGTCTGACACATGGTCAGTTTTTGTGTAAGTGCCATTTACTACTGAGAAAAGGTCTATTCCTTTCTTTTTCCATTTAATTTTCTCCAGAGATGTATCACATCTAATTTTTCCAGAATTTTATTCACCTCCTTAACTTCTTTCTTTTTTTGGTAGATTTATCTAGTTGTGAGAGGGGAAAGTTGAGGTCCCCCACTAGTACAGTTTTATTATATATTTCCTCCTGTAACTCATTTCACTTTTTCAACAACTTAGATGTTATACCATTTGGTGCATATACGTTTAGAATTGATATGACTTTATTGCTTATGGTACCTTTCAGCAAGATATAACTTTCTTCTTTTATCTCTTTTAGTTAGATCTAGTTTTGCTTTTGTTTTGTTTGAGATCATGATTGCTATCCCTGCTTTCTTTGCTTCAGCTGAAGCATAATAGATTCTGCTCTAGCCCCTTATCTTTACCCTATGTGTGTCTCTCTGCTTCAAATGTGTTTCTTGTAAACAACATATTGTAGGATTCTGGTTTTTCATCCATTCTGCTATTCACTTCCATTTTATGGGTGAGTTCATCTTATTCACATTTTATAGTTAATGATAACTGTATATTTCCCTCCATGGAGTTTTTTGCTTGTTTATCCCCCGCCCTTACCTCCTACCATTTCCCTCCTCACATGTGTTTTCCTTCTGATCACTGCCTTCCCCAGTATACCCTCTCTTTTATCTGTCCCCGCTCTTCTATTATTCCTGTCCCTTTTTACTTCTTTATAGGGTAAGATAGATTTCAATATCTGAGTATGTATGTTATTTCCTCTTCAAGCCAAATTTGATGAGAGTAAGGTTTAAGCTTTGCTTGCCACACCCCCCATCTTCCACTCCATTATAATATCTCTTTTATGTGAGATAATTTACCCCATTCAGTCTCCTCCTACTTCTTCCAATGCAATTTTCTTTCCCACCCCTTTATTTATTTTTTGCTGGCTATCATCCCATCAAAGTTGCCTTATATCCACACACTCTGTTTACGTATGTTCCTAATTGTTCTTATAGTAATAAAGTTAAGAGTTACAAATATTATCTTGCCACATAGAAATATAAACAGTTCAACTTTGTTGAATTTCTTATATTTCTTTTTCTTGTTTCTTTTTTTATGAGTCTTGTATTTGGAGATAAAGATTGTTTTATTTAAATTCAGCACTGGTCTTTTATTTGGAAATGCTTGGAAGTCCTCTATTTTGTTAAATATCCATTTTTTCCCACTGAAAGATTATATTCAGTTTTACTGGGTAGGTGGTTCTAGGTTGTAATCCTAAGTCTTTTGCTTTCTGATATATCATATTCCAAGCCTCCCCAGTTCTTTACTGAGAAAGCTGCCAAATCATGTGTAACCCTGACTGTAGCTCTATGATATTTGAATTGTTTCTTTTTGGCTGCTTGCAATACTTTCTCCTTGACCTCTGAGCTCTGGAATTTCGCTATGATGTTCCTGGGATTTTTCATTTTGGGATCTCTTTCAGGCAGTGGTTGGTGGAGTCTTTCAATTTCTATTTTGCCCTCTGATTCTAATATATCAGGGAAGTTTTCTTTGATAATTTCTTGAAAGATGTTGTCTAGTATTTTTGTTTCTTTAATCATAGCTCTGTTCAGGTAGTCCATTAATTCTTATATTATTTCTTCTGGATCTATTTTCTAAGTCAGTTATTTTTCCAATGAGAAATTTCGCATTTTCTTATATTTTTTCTTTTTACTTTTTGTTGTATCATATCTTGCTGTCTCATAGAATCATTAGTTTCCACTTGTTCAATTCTAATTTTTAAGGAATTATTTTCTTCAGTGAGTTTTTGTACTTTCTTTTTCATTTGGCCAATTCTATTTTTTAGGGAGTTATTTTCCTCGGTAAGTTTTTGTGTATCTTTCCCCATACTATTCACTCTTTTTTCATTATTCTCTTGCATTACTCTCATTTCTTTTCCCATTTTTTTTATTCTACTTCTCTAATTTGGTTTTAAAAATCCTTTTTTAGGGGTGGAACCAAGATGGCGGCTGGAAAGCAGGGACTTGCTGAGGGCTCTCCCCCAGGACCCTCCCAACACCTATAAAAATGGCTCAGAACAAATTCTAGAACTGCAGAACCCACAGAATAGCAGGAGGAAGCAGGGCTCCAGCCCAGGACAGCCTGGATGGTCGCTGGGTAAGGTCTATCCCACAGAGCTGGGAGCAGAGTGGAGCAGAGCCCAGCATGGGCTGCACCCAGACCAACCACACTGGGAGCTCAGTGGAACAGGCCCTAGCACCCTGAACCAGTGAGTTGTGGCAGTTACCAGACTTCTCAACCCACAAACACCAAAGACAACAGAGAAGGTTACTGGGTAAAACTGTGGGGACAGAGTGAAAGGAGTTCGCAGTTTGGCCACCGCCCTGGAGGTGGGGCAGCTACAGAACTACAGCTGCAGTTGCTTCCAGCCCCTGGCCCACTCTGTGGAAGGAATTAAGTGGCGGATCAGAGCGGGAGGGCACAGCTTGCTTAGATATGAGTCCAGTCTGGGTAGGCGGTTCTTCGGGGAGGAGGAATGCTGGTGTGGCAGAGCTTGCTGTGTAGAAATAGCTCTAAAAACAATAGCACATCCCTTCAAGCTTGGGACAAAGTAATCTCTACTTTACAAGCAGTCATACTCCCACGAAAAACTCAAGGGTCAAGTAGTTGGCTGGGAACAGGGCCACACAGTGAAAATGGACTCAGATTTAGACTCAGACTTTGGAATCTTTCTTTCGTGACAAAGAAGACCAAAACATACAGCCAGAAGAAGTCAACAAAGTCAAAGAGCCTACATCAAAAGCCTCCAAGAAAAATCTAAACTGGTTTCAGGCCGTGGAAGAGCTCAAAAAGGATTTGGAAAAGCAAGTGAGAGAAGTAGAGGAAGAACTGGAAAGAGAAATGAGAGATGCAAGAAAACCATGAAAAACAAGTCAATGACTTGCTAAAGGAGACCCCAAAAATACTGAAAAAAAATAACACCTTAAAGAACAGACTAACCCAAATGTCAAAAGAGCTCCAAAAAGCCAATGAGGAGAATAATGCCTTGAAAGGCAGAATTAGCCAAATGGAAAAGGAGGTGCAAAAGACCACTGAAAAAAATACCATCTTAAAAATCAGATTGCAGCAAGTGGAAGCTAGTGACTTTATGAGAAATCAAGATATTATAAAACAGAACCAAAGGAATGAAAAAAAATGGAAGACAATGTGAAATATCTCGTTGGAAAAACCACTGACCTGGAAAATAGATCCAGGAGAGATAATTTAAAAATTATTAGACTACCTGAAAGCCATGATCAAAAAAAAGACTCTAGATATTATCTTTCAAGAAATTATCAAGGAGAACTGCCCTGATATTCTAGAGCCAGAGGGTAAAGTAGAAATTGAAAGAATCCACCAATTGCCTCCTGAAAAAGATCCCAAAAAGAAAACTCCTAGGAATATTGTCACCAGATCAAAGAGAAAATACTGCAAGCAGCCAGAAAGAAACAATTTGAATATTGTAGAAACACAATCAGGATAACACAAGGTCTAGCAGCTGCTACATTAAGGGATCAAAGGGCTTGGAATATGATATTCCAGAGGTCAATGGAGCTAGGATTAAAACCAAGAATCACCTACCCAGCAAAACTGAGCATCATGCTCCAAGGCAAAATATGGACTTTCAATAAAATAGAGAACTTTTGAGCTTTCTCAGTGAAAAGACCAGAGCTGAATAGAAAATTTGACTTTCAAACACAAGAATCAAGAGAAGCATGAAAAGGTAAACAAGAAAGAGAAATCCTAAGGAATTTACTAAAGTTGAACTGTTTTGTTTGCATTCCTACATGGAAAGATAATGTGTATAATTCGTGAGACCTCAGTATTAGGGTAGCTGAATGGAATATACATATATATATATATATATACACACACACAGAGGGCACAGGGTGAGTTGAATGTGAAGGGATAATATCTAAAAAAAATCAACTCAAAACAAGGGATGAGAGAGGAATATGTTGAGAGAGGGAGAAAGGGAGAGATACAATGGGGTAAATTGTCTCACATAAAAGTGGCAAGAAAAAGCAGTTCTGTTGGAAAGGAGGAGGGGGCAGGTGAGGGGGAATGAGTGAATCTTGCTTTCATTGGATTTGACCTGAGGAGGGAATACCATACATACTCAATTTGGTATCGTACCTCACAGGAAAGAAGGAGGAAAGGGATAAAAAAGGGGGAATGATAGAAGGGAGAGCAGATGGGGGAGGAGGTAATCAAAAGCAAACACTTTTGAAAAGGGACAGGGTCAAGGGAGAAAATTGGATAAAGGGGGATAGGATAGGAAGGAGTAAAATATAGTTAGTATTTCACAATATGAGTATTATGGAAGGGTTTTACATAATGATACATGTGTGGCCTATGTTGAATTGATTGCCTTCTTAGGGAGGGTGGGTGGGAAGGGAAGAGGGGAGAGAATTTGGAACTCAAAGTTTTAAAAGCAGATGTTCCAAAAAAAATTTGTGTGCTACTAGGAAATAAGATATACAGGCAATGGGGCATAAAAATCTATCTTGCCCTACAAAAAAGTAAGGGAAAAGGGGATGGGGGGAGTGGGGTGACACAAGGGAGGGTTGATTAGAGAATGGGGCAATCAGAATATATGCCATCTTGGAGTGGGGGGAGGGTAGAAATGGGGAGAAAACTTGTAATTCAAACTCTTGTGAAAATTAATTCTGAAAACTAAAAATACTAAGTAAATAAATAATGATTAAAAAAAGTCAGAGGTGCGCCCTAGCTCCCTAAACACACTATTTTAGCTTTTCCTTTTTCCTTCTAGTTGTAGTAGGTTCGTTTCTACTGACGAATATCTCTCTGTTAATTTATCACTTTAAGGATGCCCTAGCTCTGGACACTTCCCTTTGGTTTGTCTCTGGCATCAAAGATCTTTTACATCATATCAGGGATGAGTGGTAGTTTGTTGTGTCTTCCCCTACACGGTTGAATAATAATAATTTTAAAAATGAGAATGGAGCCTTTCCTCACCCTGTTGTCCCTGACCTAACATTACCGGAAGGGAAGAAATAAGCATTTGTTAAGTCCCTACTGTGTATCATGTGCTGGGCTAAGTGCTTTACAAATATGAAGTCATTTGATCCTCACAGCAACCCTGGGAGGTAGGTGCTACTATTATCTCCACTTTAGAGTTGAAGAAACTGAGGCAAAAAGGGCAAGTGACTTGTCCAGGGCCATAGAACAAGTAAGTGAGGCCAAATTTGAACTCAGGTCTTCTTGACTCCAGGTCTAGCACTGCCCCTTCCACTGTGCCACCACCTTTACTCAAAGGAAGTGGAAACTTTGCACTCAGATCCAAATCTCAGTTTTGTCTAAATTAGGGGACTAGGCTAGGCCACTGATAAATATTTTCTTCATTGGCTACAAGGTACTTTCTTCCCATATCCTAGTGGATCCACAAGACCTGAGAGACCTTGAGTCTTAAGGTCTTGAGAATAGGTTTGGTGACTTAACCAGATAAAAACACAAAGTACATGTGGTCTCCCTTAGTGTGCTTAGTTGGGCTCTGATCTTGTGCTGTCCTAAGCTTTTTGTGCTGGGGCTCTGGATCTTACTGCTGGCTTTCACTGTGCTTCAGGGCTTAGCTGCTTGCTTTTTCTGGAGGATAAGCTTCCCTTTTGCCTTGTAGTGGGAGGGGGGATGGGGCCTTCCTCTTGGCCTCCCCTGGGTGTGGAGTTTGGCTGCTGGCCTCCTCCAGAGGTAGGACCTTGCTCCTGGGTTGCTATAAAAATAAGGTCTCTCTCTCTCCTGGTAGGCACCAGGGGACAAAATGTTGGCCAGCCCTGGTATGGGGCTTCACTACTGTTCACCAATGTGGTCAAGACCTTGTAAGTGGCTTGTGCTCAGGGTAGGGTTGCAGGGGTGGGGCTTTGTCTCATCTCACTTGCCTAGGAGGTTGTTGGTTTGCAGGATGGTGGGGCCTCAATGGTGGATTGCCCCAAACTTGGAGCCTTGTTGAGAGGCTCCCTGCTGCTGCTGCTCTTGAACCTCTCCCCCTTCCCATCCGAATGAGATAGACCTTTCCTGCTGGGCTGGTAAGCTGCTTCCCTGCTCCTAGATCAATTCTGAGGTGATTTACTAGTTGTTTGGAGGACAATTTGGGAAAGCTTCAGAGGGTTCCTTCCTCACTGTGCCATCTTGGCACCGGAAGTCCAATTTCTCATTTTGATAATACTGATACTATAAATATAACAACAAATATAAAAATTATGGATAATGTTGTTATTATATTAATATAACTAATAACCTTTTTATGTCTCTTTGAAAACATCTTTCCCTCATTTCTTGTAGCACAATAGTATTCCATTACGTTCACATACTACAACTAGTTCAACCTTTCTCCAGTTTACAGGCATCTCAATGGTTTCCAGTTTCTTGGAAAGAAGCATAAAGAGCTGCAATACATATTTTTATAAATATAAGACATTTTCCTGGCAGGGTATGGGGGGGGTCAGGGAGCATGAACTATTTAATAACTACTTGTGCATAATTTCAAATTGCTTTCCAGAATGCTGTATCCCTTCTAAACTGAAAAATAACAGTATTAATATCCACCTACATCAGACTGAATATTTAAAATTTGTTTCAGGTAGTTAGGAACTATAGAAAAAATGCCATGGCTTTTGCATTAGAGAATGACTGACACCATTTCACCTGTAAGATGGAAAAATAATAGCACCTACCCCACAAGGTTGTTGTGAGACAATATTTGCAAAAAAAAGTGCTTAGAATTATTTTAGCACTTTTGAAGCTTAATTTAAACTGAAATTTAAGTATGTTAGGTTTTCACCTGAAATCTAATTGATTACCATTTGATATATATCTGAGCTAATTGCTAATTAATTAGCAATTAATATTTGCAAAAATGTGCTTTGCAAAAAAAAAATGCCTGGAAAATAGCAGGTGCTATATAAATGCTTGTTCCCTTCCCTTTCTTGTTTGACTCAAATTCCATATAATAGTGCCATATTTATGTATAATATAATATCTTTACTTGTGATATTCCATGTACTTTAGATAATACTGTTATATTATCTAATTCATTTTTACAATTTCCCAATAGTCTACATAAAGGTGAGTGGTAATATCTTTTTTACAGATGAGGAGATTGGAACAGACTCTAAACTCACACATAAAAAGAGAAGAAAATGTGTAGAAATCAGATTTCCCAACTATTAAAACAAATATACATGTAATAGATCATTTTAATATTTAAAACCAAATTTATAACACCTTAAAGTCATCCCTCCCCAAAGTGATGTGCCATTAACAAAAACACATATGCTCTAAAAGTGTTTTTAAAAGGTCTGAAGCTTATTTTATTTGTGAAGGAAGCTCCTGGTGCAAAAAGGCTCTCTCCTGATTAAGACCAGGATCTCCTTTGTAACATAATCTTAGAGAGTTTTCCAGGGCCCTAAGAAGCCAAATTACTTGCCAATGGTCATACATGTATGTCTCAGAGGCAAGACTTAAAGCCAATTCTTACTGACTCCACAGTCAGACCTCAATCCACTACTCTACACTGACTCTCTTAAACAAATATACATTATTTTAAAAATTAAACAATACAACATTTTCATCTCCCATTATCTGAATTCTGGAATTTCTATTTGGCTGGCAGGGTTTTTGATACTGCTAACATTAAAAGCAGGATCTCAGGCAGCATTAATACTTAATGATGCTATTAATTTCTGTGAGGGGAAGACAGAACCTCATCATTAGGCCTAGAAGGATTAAAAAGCAAATCATTCCTTCTTATTTTAAATGGAAATTTAAGTGTGTTAGGTTTTCACCTGAAATCTGATTAGTTACCATTTGACATATATCTGAGCATTTCAGTTCAGTATGCCTTTAAACTTGTGGAAATCTTTCCTTCCTCCTTTTCTCCCTCCTTTCCCTTTCCTTTCTTTCTTTTCCCTCCCTCCCTCCTTCCCTTCCTTCCTTCCTTCCTTTCTTTCTTCCTTCCTTGCCTCCCTCCCCATCACCTTCCCTCCCTCTCCAGCACACTGAACTAGAACACTCAACTCGCTATTAGACCAGCACCTGCTGACCATCCATCTGTTGGACTTCTTGGTTAATATTTTCCCCCCTTGCTTATTTCTTTAATGCCTGGGAGATCTCACTTTACATTTACTAAGATTAGTTCATTAAAATACTAATTTTAAACTGTAATTATCTGTTGGTTCGTATTGGTGGTTTAACCAGCAGTGGAACTGATATGTTTCTAACTGCAGGAGAGTTTCACATCTGTTCTCGTCCCCTGGAGCTTCGAGCAAGAGTTACTGTGGCACTTAAATGTAAGCAGCTTTGAGAGAGATGTCGGGAATGTGCTTTAAGGAAAGCAACAAAGCCAGGCAGGGAGAATTGTGTGTGTGTGGCAAATCGAAACAATTTGAAAAATATTCATGCTGATACTCTCCTTTAGGGAAAAAAGAGAAAGCAGCCATAAACAATAAACATATCAGGTAATAGTTCTGTTGTCATGTTGGGAGAATTTTAGCTGTGAAGTAGCAAATCTAATTCCAAGGACTGTTCTCTAAGGGAGTTGGTAATCTGCTGTCTCAAGCAAGTTAGGATTTGTGGATGGATTCTTGTCTTATGGCAGGGGTCAGCATCCCTCCTTAGTCCTGAGCACTGTCAGCAAAGCTAATAAATGCCTCTGGGTACCACTCATAGAGCTAAGGCAAAGTCAAATGAGGAAAAAAAAGTGGGAAGAGAAAGGAAAAAAGGGGACAGGGAGAAGGGAGAAAGAGAAGGAAAGAGCAATAGAAAGGAGTAGGGGTAAACCATCAAGAAAGTGCCTCAGATGCCACTGAATGAGACCACTGCTATAATATGTTTATTTCTGTCTTAAGAAAATCAGTAAAAGGTGCATCAGTTCTTTAAAGTATTTACCAAAGAAAAGGTTCTCCATATTGGAAGGACTAAGTAGTTATAAATCTGCATGGGCACAGTTTACGTTGATGGGGATCAGTCTTGATTTGCTCACTATCACAGGCGTAGAGAGATAGGTGGTACACAGTTTCCTATGTTAGGTCCTACGTATGTGGAGAAAGACTATGAGACTCTATAATGATAGAGGCACTTGCTGGCTCCTTGGCCACATGCTATGTTTTCCCAACTCTGTATCCTTATGTATATATTTGCCTCCCCCGAAATACCTTACTAAATGATGTCCTACTTGTCCTAATTTGATAAACTACTTTAACTAAAATGTTAGTGGCTGATAAAGAATGATGAATGGCCAGCATTTCAGGCAAAATGGCAAGGCTAAGGGGGAGGAAATTTTGGCACAAGGCTTTTTATCACCTTTTAAACTTAACTATGTGAGTAGCTGTGCATTCCATTTATATGTTAGGTTGGGCCCGCCCATGTATATATGTGTAAGAGAGAATAATAGACATTTAGCACTCTAGGTAGCCATTTTATTTCTTTATGAGGCAAAATCCTAGGCAAAGGGAGATATATCTCCTAAGAGTGTAGGTGAGTCAAAGGAAACTCTTCATTTTTTTCTCTCTGGTAAGGTGCAAGAGGATGAATTCACCACAATACCTAAGTCAAGAGGCTCTAATTGTATTTTACTTGATATTTTAAAGTTCCATAAGATATATCATGTTTCAGCTTCTAATACTCTATTGAAGAGAAAGTGACACATCCTTTCCTCCATGTTAAGTGACAACTATTTAACCCCATAACTTAATGTCCATTTTCTTTTCTTTTAAAACTGTATGACCTGGGGATTGGATTTTAATAATTCAGCTAAATGAGGCAAACTTAATGTTCTGAGTCTAGAAACTCAAAAATAAAAACCCAGTACTTGCCATCGATATGGGATACATAATATTTTAATGCTTAGGAGATCATTAACAAAGAAAAATATTACAGCTCTATCCACCCTTTGAGAATCGAACTAATGAACGTCTAACAGCTGCTGTTGAAAAATCAGCAACACCATCACTATCAATTCCAAGACAAAGCACAGCTGACAGATGTTTGATGTGATAAATCAGGCTGTACAAGGATTAAAATAATAAGTCCCAAATGTCCTTTAAAGACAGAGGTGCTAGAGCAAACTATTTCCAGGCACTTGCCTGCTTTTGAAATTTAGAGCATGGGTACAATTATCTTATAAAGCCAGTATGGACCAATGTAATGCATTATTGAAATATAACACAACAGAACAAATTTTATTACTATTACTTTCTCTTAGGGAAAGTCTCAAGGACTGCTTTAGACATTGCTTGAGGAGGTGTTATGAGAAAGTCTGAATTGGGTTGATAATTAACCGAAGTGGTGATGGTTTTTAAATAAGTTACTGGTTTTTAGGATTATGATACAACTCTATTATGCCATCTTATTAACAGGAAATGCCTTCCAATTATACAGTCTGCAACCCATCCATGCTTGCTCATCCTATGTGACTTTTGTCTATGTCTACCTATAAATCTGTCAAAATATCTCCATACAATCAGTGTTCTAAGGGTTTTTCTCTCATTCTCCTAAAACCGAATAGGCAGTCTTGGAGCAGGGAGACTATACATCAGTTATCCCTCTCTTTTGGTACATCACTAGTGAGTCTTTTTTTTTTCAGTCATATATTCCTCTATTGACATCCTCTACACTGGACTATTAAAAAACAAAATAAAACAAAACAGCTGATTGAGATCGATAATCATTCAAAAGAGTATGACTAAGTCTTCCACAGAAGAAAAACAAAGTGGATGAAAAATGCCTATTTATGATGCATAGATAGTCTGCCTATATAGCTCTACCATCAGCATACCCATCTTGAATAAATAATGTAAATTGGTAACGATTGGGCCCATAACTAAACATGAATGGGAGAGTTGGTAGATTGCTTTTGTGAAATAGCAGAACTTCTTAAATGACTCCAAACTTCTCCCTGGAACAAAGGCCCAATGTTTTTACTCCCAGTATTCTGATGATATTGTTGTATGGCTTTGAATCATGAAAGGCTACCGTCTCCAATGTAATTCAATATAAATATCACAAAGAAGGCAATGGAAAGAGACCTACATTGGGTATAAATAGGTTGCAACACATAATGAACTATGAAGAACTAGATAGTAAGTTTGTTATCAAAGCAATACATGATAAAAAAACGAGTGTATCACATATCAGTGGTATCTTTGTGGCATTAGTAGAAAATGAACAAGGGCCTTAGCATGTCGTACCATCTGTGATCAACTAATGGAAAGAAATTGATGAGTCATATAGGATAGAAAGGCATATATTGGTAGAATTCGCAAGTTTGGAGGAAACAAGCACATCAATGAGATCACAGATCCATATGCATATTGAGTACTTGAGACTGAAACGAAAGGAGATATGGTATTGTCAATCCTCTGGTGCTTAAAGCACCTGATGTACATGCAATAGTTTGAGACAGATTTATAGACACAGTGACAGTGCAAAATCTATTGTCCTTGAAAAAGAATGGGCTATTCTAAAAATGCTCAAATTGCATCTGGGCTCACAGGGTTCCCTCAGCCCATTCTTTGACAGTCAGGAAAGGTACGGACATTTTCCTTTATATAATTCCTATCAGGAGACTTTCCTTAATAATTTTTTAAACTACTTCAAAGGATCCACAATCTCACTGATGTATTTCCTGTCCCCTCCCCACTACCACCACTACACATACATTGACTACAACTACATAGTCAGGAAAACTTGGGTTCAAATTGTTCCTCAAATACTTAAGTAACTCTGTGATCCCAAGTGAGTCATTTAACCTCTGTCTGCCCCAGTCTCTTCATCTATAATATGGAGATAATAATAGTACCTACCTCCCAGTATTGTGATGACGATAAAATAACATTTGTAAAGGATTTTGCAAATCTTAAAGCACTATATAAATGCTAGTTATTTTTCATGCCTGTAAAAATAATTATTTTACAACAACTAGGCCTTCCTCTAAGTTTTTTAGAAATATTCCATGGAAACATATGAAGCTCTTGGACTATCAATCCCTCTTGTTACGTGATCAGATCTCCCCAACCCCCTTCTCCAGTCATACATTTCCTGGACCTGAAATAGTGTTTAAAAATGAGAAATGTAGAGCTCTTGGGGTAAATATTTGATTTGTCTATAATTTATATGTATTAACACATGCAGTTCAAGAAGTCCTTCATTAAGGTACATAAACTAAACTAAATTATCCTAATATTCTGTTAATAGCATTAAACCCAATATTAGGAATATTTCCTTTATGCATTTAAATGAATAGATTTATCAGTATTTTGTGAATCAAGAAGGCTAGCAGAGATAAAAGTTCATCAGCCTATTGCTGACTGCTTTGATGTAGACGGTATGATCTCTCTGCTTGGAGAATCCTCAGATGCCCTGATTGCTCTACAGACTAGTAGAGACTGTTGGACACTACAGACTATCTAAAGTCTGCAGTTTGAATTTTAAAATCTGAAAAACTATTTAAAAGTAGACTTGAGTCAGATAAAATGCAGGACAACATGTCTTCCAAGCATGGTTATTTCCTAACATGGGTGTCTTCACCTTTCAGAGGATTGTATTGATTGCCTGTCTCTAAAAATAATTTCACTGATGAATGCAGATGTAATGAGACATAGATGGCAAACATGCAAATTAATGTCGCCTTGACCTAAAAACACTAAACCTGCACAACACAGTCTTCTACTGAAAACTGCTAATAAAAATCTAGAGATTATTCCCCACACCCATCTTTCTCCCTCCCCCCATCTTGTGAATCATCACAAAGTTGGAAACAGAGAAAGTTTCTTCTAGTTTTGAAAATTCTACTGGTAGGTTTAGGAACAGGCCCAAAATAATGTGAGGTGTAGTGCTTATTACCCTTTGGCTGCTTGGTTGTTCTAAATTAAGGTGACACGCTGTAGAAAAGGTAAGTACTGTGAACTGGAAAACCTCTAATTAAGTGGCTGGATTCCTACCTCTCCTTTCCTCTAAGCTACTGGGATATTTGTCAAATTGTCAAGAAACCAAGGGTGTTCCTTTGGGCTGGTTAGGCAACAGGAAAATCTGATTTAATATGTTTTTGTGTTGACAAAATATGTTTTATGTTCATATGCCTTGGCCAATCAATATTAGGCAGACCAATTTCAAAGAAAAACAAAGGCAGCTGAATTCAAACGGCAATAGAATATGCTGAACTTTCTGGTACCCTGCCAAGAAGAAAGCTTCAGAAGCTAACATTTCAAATATACCCCCAATACAAATGATTATTCTCATAACAGGGACTGATACTGCAGCTAACTAGAGTCCACGAAAAAGTTGTTCAAGGCTCACATGCTGTATTCTTTGGAATGGTCAAGAAAGTGAATCTACCTCCTTCCTTCACATTTTCTTGTCTCTATTCCCTTTTCTTTATTCACACTATAAGCACTTTCATTCAGGCCTACAACACCTCTCACCTGGATTATTCCAATAGCCTCTTAAATGTTCTCCTTGCCACCAGCCTCTTTCCACTCCGATCCATCTTCTACATAGCTGTCAAAATATTATTTATAATGCATTGGTCTGACCATGTCACCCACTTTCTCAAGAAATCTCTGTGGTTCCCTATTGCCTATAGGATAAAAATAAAAATTATTCTCTGGCATTTAAAGCCCTTCACAATCTGACTCTAGTCTATCTTTCCAGGCTGAATACATACGCCTCCTCAAATGCCTTAGGTTCCAACCCAACTGGCCTACTTGCAGTTCCACCTCTCATCTTTATGATAGCCTTTGTGCTGGCTGTCTCCCATTCATTTCTATGTGGGTAGAACACTCTTCCTGCTCCTATCCTCCTCTAAGAAACCCAGTCTCCCTTCAGGTTTCAATTTACATGCCGCTTCCTTCAGGATACCCTTCCTAGTGGTTAGTATCTTCACCCCCACCAAAATTACTTTGTGTTTATTTTCTCTATACTTTATTTTGACTTTTCTCTGTACATGTTCTTCCCCCAGTAGAATATAAGCTCATTTAGTCCAGAGATGGTTTAGTCTTTTCTTTGTATCCTTGTAATTTAGTACAAACATTCCCAATCATCTTTGGTTGCTATACCCCTTTGCTTTTGATAACATTTTTCCATACATTTTTGTTCAATATGGCAAGAAATAAATTCTAGACATTACTGTACATATTCACCCAAGAAATAACACAGGTTAATTTCAACATTTACTATGATGTGGTTTGAATGATGCTATTGTTTAGTTATTTTCAATCATATCCAACTCTCTGTGATCCCATTTGGAGTTTTCTTGCCAGAGAAAGTGGAGTAGTCTGCCATTTTCTTCTCCAGCTCATTTTACAGATGAGGATCCTGAGGCAGACAGGGATAGGATACATGACTTGCCCAGGGTCACCAACTAGTAAGTTTCTGAGGCTGGATTTGAACTCAGTATGATGAGTCTTTCTGACACCTGGCCTGGTACTCTATTTACTGTGCCACCTAGCTGTTCTAAATTTGGATAATAGTAATTTCTCAAATATTTCTCAATTGCCCCCACCTTGACAAGCTTTTGGCACACCCCAGGAGTTTGCATTATCCAGGTTGAGGGCACAAGATTAAGTGGAGAATCTAGTACACAGTGAGTATTTAATAAATGTCTGACTAATGGAATTTTATTGAGTGGGAACTTCGCCTCATGTTTACATACCCTGAAATGTTTGATACCCTCCTGTTTTGTATTCTCTTAACAGTATACAACAGTTTTTTTTACTATATTTGAGGTTGTGAAGTGATGGGATTGGACTGAATGAAATTCCTTTTATGGACTCAATTTGACAGGTTGGACTTTTTTTCAGGCTTATTCTATGATCAGTGAAAACTCCTTTGCTTCCAGTAACATAAGAAAAGGCTATCCTTCAATTGTCTTTGCTTAGAATTTAAAACAGGTGTCTACCAGTTAGCATAGTCTCTGAACCACTATGACATTTGATGTGGAAGGTTCAACGTATGAATATATGTTCTCCAAGTTTTAAAAGCAACAACGAAATAGATCCTCAGTTGTCTGAGATCCTTTAGGATTCATTCTCCCCAAAAGGCAAGAATTTTGCATAGATCGGATATTTTCTCCATTAAGGTCCACTAAACCATATTTTAAAAAAATATTGGTTCATATTCACCCATAAGTTAAAAAATCTTATGATTAGGCTTCATTAGGTCATCAGGAGAAGGATAGAAATAGAAAATATGTTATGGAAAGGCTCGTTTTATTTAAGTTCAGAATAAAATAAATAAAATTTAAATTTAAAACAGGGAGCATAAAATACTTTCTCCAATAAAATGCAACAAATAGGAAAATATATTTCCATTGTATATTAGGTTAAAAAACAGAGATAGAGAGAAAGCTGAAACAAACAGATGAGAAAGAGAGGGACCAATACAATGAAGGAAAGAGAGATGAAGTCCTGAGAAAGAAATTGAAGCTCCAAGATTTTCCTTTCTCCCCAACTCTGCAGTCAAAATTGTCCTCTAGGTATTATGCCTAGCATTTACTCTTTCCTTTCTAAACTACTCCATTAGAAGAAAGCTCAGAAAAGAGAATTCCCCTGTGTACTATGTTGGGATCTTTGTCTTAATAGCCAGAGTTCTCTTTTAGATACAGGTGCCATTGTATTTATCAATTTTAACTGCAGGGAGTAGGGATGAACAACTGATAGACACTTTAATTTAGAAAACTTTCTGCAGGCCAAATGAAATTAAACTAAGGCTGAATCCAGGGCCAAAGGTTTCCCCACTCCTCACCTAGATGAACTCTCAAGATTCCTTAGAGCTATCTATATAAAATGAGAAAAGCCACAACTCAGCAAGTTGTTTACTGAGCACCTACTATGTGTGTTGTAGTATATTAACTGATACAGAGGATACAAAATAAAGGGAAGACATGGTTCCTGACCCTGAAGAGCTTACAATCAAGTTGAAGGAACACTTTATTAACATCTTGAGACATTCTTAAAGGAAGTTGATGGAAATAGGTTGGTGGAGGAGAAGTAAGAGGGTAATTCCATAGGGAGGACAGTGGAGTTGTGCAAGAGAAGGGACTGCAAAGTGAAAGGCACAAAGCAGGGAACTAAACAGATGTGCATTAGGAAGATGCTAAAGAGACCAGCCCAGCGTGAGGAAAGGAATGCTAGAAACAAGCTCTATTGGGGAATTAACAGAGATGAGATTGGATAGTTTGGGATGGGGAGTGGGGAGTTGACGGATGGCTTTGAATGCTAAATGGAGGAATTTAAATTTGATCAAATAGGCAATAGGGAGCCACTCTAGGTCCTTGAGTAAGCAATTCAAGAATAAATCAACACGAAGATTAACTAAATGAGGTAAGATGTGGTAGTAGAAAGAAAAGGGGAAAGTGGGAAGAGCACTGAGGAATGTATTATTAACTGTTGTGAAGTGGATGGGTGTGATTTAATAGGAAACATTCTTTAGGTTCTGCCCCTGTGGATACACTTAATTTGGCTCTTATGAGGCACAAGATTGGATAGATGCCCACAGAGAGATGAGAAAAGACACTATTTTCCTAAGGAAAAAAATCTCCATTGCAGGCTACAAATTGAAGCAGAAAGCTAAAAATCAGTTCTCTCTCTCCATCCATCTGAACATTTGCATTGCTATTACACTGATTTAACTATCTAGGATTCACATAAAAAGAACACTGAAGGGTACGGGAAAAGAGGAAAAAAACCCTGCAATAACCAGGAGAGTGTCTCTTCTTGTATTCTTCTTTGAGATTGTCTCAAATCTTTTCCACATTTCTTAAAATGTTGATCCCATTCTATACTCACTTTACTATAAACAGGCTTCCTCCCTTCCTCCCTTCTTATACCTTCCTCTCCTTTAGTCACATCCTTACTGCCTCTTCTTTTTTGCCCCTGAAAAGGATCAATTGTCCCTACTACCTTCCAAAGCTAATGCCTCCCTCTGGGTGCCCTTGATGTCACCACCCCCTTTTTTCTTCAGGACCCTGTTGCATCAATCATCCCCTTCTCAAGCAAATTCAATCTCTCCCTCTCTGCTGGTTCATTTCCTTTGTTTTAGAAATGTTTTCAGGTCTTAAGAGAACATTACATATGGTGACAACAATATTGTAAGATGATCAACTGTGAGTGGCTTAGTTATTCTGATCAATACAATGATCCAAGATAATTCCAAAGGATTTGTGATGAAAAATGCTTTCTACCTCTAGAGAAAAAACTGGTAGAAGATTGAAGCATATTTTTCACTTTCTTTAAAAATTCTATTTATTTTATTCTGAACTTAAGAAATAAAACAAGCATTTCCATAATAGAACAGAAAAGGATGATTGTATATAAATTGCAAATCTATTATGTACAACTTGCTATTACTTTTAAATATATAATAAAGTTATTATCTAATGTTCTCTTTTTCCTTTTTTCTTCTCCCCCTCCTGTCCCCCCCCCCAATTAGACACAGATACACACACATATGTAAAACCATGCTATATATATACTTCTATTTATCAGTTCTTTCTCTAGACGCTGATAGAATCTTCCTTCACATGTCCTTTGTAGTTGATTTGGATATTTCTAATAGTCAGAATGACTTATTCATTCAAAGTTGTTCTTAAAACAATATTGCTGTTACTGTTTACCATATCCTCTTGGTTCTGCTCATTTCACTCTTAATTATTTTGCTCAAGTCTGTCCACTTTTTCTAAGATCATTTTGCAGGGGACAACATGACTAACATGCAAATATGTCTTGCAGGATTTTACATGTATAATTGATATCATGTTCTTGCTTTCACAATGGGTGAGGAAGGGGAAGGAAGAAAAAGAGAATTCAGAGCTCAAAATTAAATAAAATGAATGTTTTAATAAACAATAAATTTAAAATAAAATAAAATGAATCTTCTCAGGTTACCTGTAGCTTAATATTTTTTTCCTTTGACTATTCAAATCCTTCATCTATTGTCTTATCAGCTTCCTTCCCACTACTCTGTTTACCCATGGAAAAATTTCTATTCGCTCTTCCTGCTTCTTTACTATTTAGCTCCTTGAAGTCTCACTTCTACCTCTACCATCCTTTTTACTCCTTCCTAGAACTGCTCTTTCTAAGGTTCTCCTATTTGCCAAATTCCATGGCCTTTTCTCAGTTCTCCACTTGTTTGACATCACAAGCTGCTTTCTTCCATAAACTCTTTCCTCCCTTGGCTTCTCTGGCAATGCTGACAGAGCTTATGGCCCTGGCTTTCCTCAATCCCATGAAATGTAGTTTCCTTTACTTTTACTTTACTTTACCTTTCCTTAATCCCTGAAAGTAGCACAAGATCGTTCTTTATTTTTGTTTTTGTAAGTATAAGTTATTGCACACTGAAGGGAACTACATGTGTATTTTATTGGGTGATACAATAACAACAACAAAAGGTAATTTTAAAGGCTTGCCGGTTTGAGTCCTGATTCTACATACCAACTCAAGGCAAGTTAACATTGTAAGCCTTTACTTTCTTCTTGATTAGGACTCTTCTGCCAGGTCTTAGCCTTAACGTATAACTCTTTGGTTGGTGGAGTCAGTTTGGTAACATTTCTTGGTGAATCGGCCTATTGGTATCTGCATCTCTAAATTTTAGCTTTGGGCATGGAAATCTAGAACCGCCTATCTTATCTATCTTCCAGGCAGGACTGAACTTTCCTAAATTTCAGTCTATGTTTGCATATTTTAAATATTTTAAAATGGAATAAATGTATATTTATATAATTTATCATCAAATTTGAAATAACAAAGTTGTATATAAGATAGTTACCACTAAATTTAAATGAACCTAGACAAAGATATCTAATTAGAAGGCATTGTGGGCAGCGGGAAGGACACTGAATTTGGATTAAAAGAACTTGTGTTTGAATCCTAGCTGAAATCCAATGGGATTGTGACTTGTTCAAGATCAAACAGTAAGAATTTGTTATTCTAAATTAAATAATTATTCTAAATTGAACTCTAAATTCTAAATGCTTCTATAAACACTTTTTGAGAAAATAGATCTGTTTGTTTCTTTATAATGTTCACAGGACTGTCTTTTGGATGTGATCTATGATATCATTGGTATAGGGAACTTCCATTGAGGAAATTCCCTCTACCAATGTAGATCAGCAGTTCCACTGTAATCTGGATATTAGACCTTCTTCATCCTTTTAGTCTTTCTTGTGTGGATGAACAAGGCAAACTGCTTTGAGTGATTTCAGATCTCTTTTAAAAGTCTTTGCAATGTCTTGTGCTTTCATGCATTTAAATCAAGCTTCTGGAGGATTTCACCATCAACAAAAAATCCCTCTTCAATGTGGACTCTGTTGAATCTCCTCTATCACAAAGGTACATATATTTGGCAACCAAAATATCTTCCTTTTTTATTTCTGAAGTTTGTTAGCAATCACTGAACAGGGGTATTTCTACTGCTATCTTTTTCAAGGAATCCTGGATGATCTCAATGTATTGATGAGAGGCATCTCCAGGTAAAAGATCCTGTAAGGCACTTTTTACAATCAACAAAGAATAAACACAATGAGGTTTTATATTTTCTAAATCCTTCAGTTAATTGTGAGATGATAAAAAGGTGGCTCATTGTTGCACATTGCTTGCAAAAACCTGCTTGCTCTTTTCTAATCAAAGATGCCTTTGATTAGAGATAGATGACTGCCAGAAAGATTTTATAAAGATGTAAAGTACATGTATAGCGTGGTAATGATCAATGCTTTTCAATTCACCTGTCTCAGTACAGACAGTTCTCTCTTTACATATGTAACATAGCACAAATTTGACTTTAGGTAAAGAATTTTGAAAGAAATTCTCATTCAAAAAAAATATAACCCTATGTTAACTATGTGCAGTACTGTGCTCTGTCTCCACTCCTGCCCCTTGCTCAGCACTCTGCAGCCTCCCCCATGACAAAAACAAAACAGAACAAAACAAAACCAAAAAACAAAAAACCCCAAGTGAAAGTAGAACATGTGCAGCTTGATGGGGTCTTGGCTTGAGACTTGGCAGGAGAGAGGAGACAGAGCAAAGGCCCTGTTCTGCCCCCGCCCTCTTCTCCAACCCTTGGGTCTCGGTTACATGTGTCTGCTTATTGCACAGCCCCCATATGTCTGCCTTTCCCTTCTTCCTCTTCGCTGATCAGCCCTGCTCCCCTGCCTTGCTTCTTTGTAGCTGCTTCCCCCTCATGTTCCTCTGCCTGCTTTGTTTCTGTCCCTGGTCTCATTGTGTCCTTGAACCATGTGCCTCCTTCCATAGGCATGCTCCTCCTTCCTGACTCCCTCCCTTCACTATATCAGCTGGCAAATTCACATTATATAAAAACTCTTTATATAAATGTAGAGGTAGTCTACTTAAATAAACCAAGAACTGTTTGTAATAAGAAGGGCTAAGATTTTTTCCACATTTTTTGTATTTTTTTCTTCTTTAGATACCTTTGCATATCAGTCTCTCAATACTCCATCATCATCCATCAGGAAACTCTTCTCTCATCCTTCATTTATTTTATTTATACATCTATGTTTCCCCCTCTTAGACTGTGAGCTTCTTGGTTTTTTTGTTTGTTTGTTTGTTTTGGAGGCAATAGGGGTTAAATGAGTCACCCAGGGTCATATAACTAGTAAGTGTCTGAGGCCGGATTTGAACTCAAGTCCTCCTGACTTCAGGGCCAGTGCTCTATCCACCATGCTACCTAGCTGTCTCAACTGTGGGTGGGCTTCTTGATAGTTGATACTGTCTTTTGCCTTCCTTTGCATCCCCAGAGTTTAGAACAGTGTCTAGCACATGGTAGGCATTTATTAAATACTTACTGATTGATTGACTGTCTGCATATATTCTTGGTGCAGTTGGGCTGCTTTCCCAGTCTTTGTTCTCTTCAGTGCTACTTACATCATATCTACAAGCAGCTTGGGGACTGAATGTTAGAGTCCAAGGGTGGTGTTTCCACTGTTCTTGATAGAGAAAACAGTTTGTTGATTTTTTTTGCAAATCTCTTACATTTTTCTTTTGTTTGTATTGTTCCTTCCATTTTCATCCTTGAAGGCCTTTATGATGGTTTTGCTTGGTTGTATATCTTTCCAACATTTCTTTACACTAGTCTCACCATCCTCTGCTTCATTCTGCTTTATGAGACAATGCTTCACAATCATCATTCACCCTTCATAAGATTTAAAAATGAGTTCATAGTCTATTTTTTCCCCTTGAAATCAAAACTAAATTCATCTCTTTGATGCCTCTACTGATTACTCCTGGTTCTGGCCTCTGGGACCAACAGACTAAGCCTAAAGCCTTTTGCAATGAGAATTCTTCACATATTTGGAAGATAGTTATTATTTCCTGTTGAGTCTTCTCTTTCCCACACTAAACATATCCCATTTCCTCCAAATGATACTCATATGAGGCAACCCTTCCGGTCATCCACTTCACAACTCTGGACCCTTGACTTTTCCCTTTCCCTTACCTTTGCATGCTATCAGTTACCAAATCTTGTTGATTTCACCTCTAAAACATTTTTCATAATCCTCTCCTCTCCAACCACACAGCCTCTACTCTAGTTCCAGAGTACAGAACAGCTCTTAGCTGGATAATTGCAATAGCCTTCTAATGGGTCATCTACCTTGTAGCCTCTCCCATATCCAAACTGATACTCCTAAAACACAAGTGATTCTACTCTCCGACTACTCCACTACATCTACAACCTCCTCCATGACAAAAACAAAACAAAACAACCACAAAAACCCCTAAAAACAAAAAACCAAGTGAAAGCAAAAGAACGTGTACAGCTTGATGGGGTCTTGGCTTGAGACTTGGAAAGACAGAGGAGACCTTTGCCCTGTTCTGCCATCTGCCCTCTTCTCCAACCCTTTGGTCTTGGTTACAAGTGTCTGTCTTAGTGTCCAGCCACCCCTATATGTCTGCCTTCCCCTTCTTCCTCTTCGCTGGTCAGCCCCGCCTCCTCTACTCTACTCCATCTTTCAAAATCTTCAATAGCTTCCTATTGTCTCTGTGATAAAAACTCTTCAGCATGACATTCAAAACTCTTCACAATCTGGCTCTCCATTGCCTTTCCTGAAATTTCTCATTACTTGCATTCCAGTCAAATTGGTCAGCTAGCTGTTCCCTGTAGATAACATTTTACCTTTTGCTTTTGTATCTTTGCCAAAATTGTCTCTCATGTCTGTAGTGTATTTCTTGTTCAACTCTGCCTTGTAGACTCCTTGGCCTCCCTCGAAGCGTAGTTGAGGCATCATCACTTCCTCAAGGCTTTTCCTGATCGCCCTCAGTCATTAGTCTCACTACCTTTTGAAATTATTTGTATTTTTTCTAATCTTTGCATCTATTTACTGTATACATATTGAATTCCTCCCCCAGCATGCCCTCCCCTCCACCATGTGGGAAAAGAATGTAAGTGCCTTAAAGAAAAAGATCATTTCATTTTTGTCTTCCTACACTCAGAACCCAGCACAGGGCTTTGTATGTAGGTGTCTAATCAGTGATTAGTGATTTGAATTGAATTACTTGGCATAGTAGGCCAAGCCTAAAGCAGGTTCAAAGTTTAAAAATGAAATGAACACTCATGAAGTGTAAATTTCCATTAAAACCTGACTTTACTTTTATGCATGAAAAGCACAGCATTCAAGCATACAAATGATATAAACATAAGTCTCCTCTCAAAGTCTCCAGAAGAAATGACATGAAGGAGGTTGGAGCTTAGGTGAAATTTCTGCCTCCTCTCACTCTGCAGGCTAAGCCTTTTATTTCTTAAGTTTACAGATGTGTGAGGAGCAGACAAACGCAGGAGGAAGAAAGAGGAAGAAACTATCTAGGGTGTCAGGAGGGGAAAAAGGAGCATGAGCTCTCTCTGTGGTTCACAAAATTCTGATGGGGCTGGCTTTCCCTCCCCAATGACAAGCAAACTCCTGCCACACTTGGTAAGGTTCTTTTGCCCTCTTTATGCTAGGGACTTTTCATTAGTTAAAACTCTCCAGATAGTTGTGATTATTGGTCAATGTCTAACTTTATCTGTTTCCTATTTCTTAGTCAATAGCTTCTTCAAACTGGCTGGGTTAGAACTACTGTAATCATTCAACATGCTGCTTATTTTTATCCTTTTCTTTTAAATTAGTGTTTACTTTGACTTTGGCCCTAATCTATTTATGATCTGACTGTGCACTGCTTATTCTTGAATGGCTGCTCTATCACTAACCAGTCATTTCCTTTCTGTCAATTGAATATTTGTAAAGTCATTTCATGCTTACTGTATCTAATCCCTTACTACATCTCTTTGTGAATAAAATATTTATAATGCACAAGTGTGAGACTTCCAATTAGTCTAATGACTGTTGGAGTCTTTCATTTCTTCATCCCAATCCATATTTTCCAACATAGTTTTTGCCTTTTTCTCCTGTGCCTATTTTTGCTTGAAATCACTAACATGGCAAGGGATCTGCTGATTTAATTTGTAGGATATTGTCAAGTTTTTTTTTTCATATAATCTTCCTATGTCTTCATTCTCTTCAGTGGATGTTGGTGCAGAAGCAATTATCTTCAGGGTTGTTATCATTCTCCAGGATCCAAATTAATCTAAGATCTTGATCTAGCTTCTAAGTCTTTTTATTATGCGTTATTATTAACTTTTATAAAAAATTCTGTAGTATTTTTGCTTTTCTCCATTTATTCTGCTTTTGCCGCATCCATTGCAAAGCAACATAACAGAATTAAAAACATTGCTTTTGTAAATTAGTCCTTTATCTCTTCCCTTGGTATTTTTGCTGAGTTATTATTTCCTTTAATGTGTTTATAAACCAATTAATATCACCTTGTATCCTGCTTCTTTTCTGTGTTTATTCAGGTTGTGGTTATGTAGTACTTTTGTTCCTAGGTTCTTCTTTGCTGCAGAATTTCTTTATCATGTGGGCACTTTTCCTTGACGTCCTCATTATTATTTTTTCTTGTTTTGTTTTCCCCTTATTATTGCTTCTATGAATTTTGTGTGTTTCAATATATTGAGAGACAGGACTCAGAATTTAACATGGCCCCTGCTGCTGTAATAGCAAAAATGGTTGCAGGGAGAAGGCCTGCCCTACAATTGGTAAGAGGAAGATGGCAGCTGTAGTAATTGTTGCCCAGCCCCAAGGCCTGATGATGTACTAACTCCTGGGGGCCATTGTTGTAGGGCCTCATTTCTTCCTGTTGATACTGCTGTCCCACATCTAGGGCAGTGGAGGCTCTGATTCCTCTGCCATGTCAGCCCTAGGTCACATCAGGGAGCTGGACAGCAGCCTACTTACCTTACTCTCTCTTTCTAAATGTTCCCTCTCTACCTCAGCTCCAGGGAATATTTGGGCAGTCTGAGAAGTCTTCTCCACTTCAGTCTGAGCTGCTTGGAGCCAGGGCAACAAGTGGCAGCAGTGGCTCATGGGGATCTGGGGTTATTTATAGTTTGTTTCCTTTTTCTCCTCCTAGCAATATTATCATTATGTGATGGTATAGTTTTGTGGTAGAGATGAACGGTGGTTTAATGGAGTTATTTCTTTATATGAATACTGTTTTCGTAAGCAGTCACATTTTACTACTGCTCATGGACTTCAGGCTTTTGTGTCTTTCTCATCTGGGATTCAATTGGCCAGCCCTCACCCCTCAGGCCCCTGTGTATCCTAGATAAGAAACACCACTTTTAAAATGGTTTCCCAAGCTATTGTCTCTGTGGGTTTCTTCTCTTGGTCTTCTCTCTTTATCCTGTGGAAATCTGAATGACTTCTTAAAACTCTCTTTTTTTTCCTTTTCCCTTTAGTCCATACTCTTTTCTTAGTGTATCTATTTAAAACAAAATTCCTTAAGCTAGACTGTAGTGATTGGCTCTGACTTCGGTGGTAAAATTTCTTTTTCTACTTGAATTCCTTAGATTGACACTGGACCCCTATAGCCAAGGAACAAAGGCTTACATCTCTATGGGGATGGCCTGGAATTCGGCTCATGCTCCTCCAAAGATGAGGTTTTCTTTCAGACTTATTATTTGCTCTAATTCTGATTAGAAGTATAGCTTCCTATTGGCTTGCCCCTATCTTTCCTCATATTGAATGGACTGAGAGGGCCAACTTCCCCTAAGGTCAACAGATATAGGACATCTATCCCCATTCTTTGCTACAGGGTTCCATTGATCTTGTTTTATTACATATTGCTCATTTCTAGTCTATTCCCTCACCTTTGAAACCTTGCAATACATACACCCCTCTTGAGAAGTACTCTACTAAATACCAGATAATAATTGGAAAGCATCAAAAGCAGACTATACATACACACTTAACAGAAGCTTTCCCTGACCCATAGTGACTAATCTTAGGCTGACAAATGCATAAGTTTTGTTTTTAACTCCTATCTTTCCTTGGACTCCTGTTTTCCTTCTAACCCCCTAAGTCTATGTTACCCCAAGGTTGTATCCTTGATGCTCTTCTTTTTGTTCTGTAAATTATTTTTTTCAGAAATCCCACCTATTAGCTCTATGAGTTAAATGAATAAGGAAATGGATGAATGAATGACAAAGCATACATTAAGAGCATAATATATAATTGATATTGCACTAAGCCCTGGAGATATAAATAAAAGCAATCAAGACAGTTCTTTCCATCAAGAAGCTTACATTCTAATGGAAAAAGATAACATATAATAAGGCCATAGGAAAAGAAAGTGAATCCACCCCATGGCTTGGAAATGACCTTGGAAATGGCTCTGGGCAAGATAAAGCAAGAGCTAACTTACCAGAACCCTGTGTCCCAGAGGTGTACTCGAGATTCCAATGGGCAAGGAATAATCAGAATGGCCAGAATGCAAGAGTCATGGTTCAGAATGGTTAGAAGGAGTTTGACTCCTAATTTTGTATTTCTAGTCTGAACCTTTCTTTGTGGTTCCCGTGTGAGATTTCTGCCTTGTTTGCCAGTACTTCAAACTTGATATGTCTAAAATAGAACTTTTCATCTCCTCCCCCATGTCTGCCTCACATCATGTCTTCTCTATTCCTCTAAATAATATCTACCATTATTTTGCTTGCCTGGGCTTGAAACCCTATGGGGATATTTGACTTCCCTCTCCTTTACTCTTATAGCCAATAAATCACCCAGTTCTGTTGTCTCCTCTTTGGTATCTGAGCTCCTTGAGAGTAAGGATGGTTTCATTCTTTGTATCTGTATTCCTAGAGAGTAGCACAGTAGTGCATGTCACCTAGCATGCACTACTAGCATCCTTGTCCACTAACTGGTGGACTAGCTGGTCTATCCAATTCTAGTCTCTTGCTCCTCCCAATCCATCCTGGACGTTGCCATCAAATTAATCTTATTAAAACTAAGCTCTATTCATACTACAGTACTCAAAAAACACCAATGGCTCCTTGTCTAAACTTATTAGCATGGAATTTAAAACCTTCTACTGACTGGAACCAGCTAGTCTTTCTTATTTATCCATATCCATTCCCAGAAATAACCTCAACCCTATAATTAATTTAAACTACTTGCCATTTTCCAGATAAATATCATGTATTTTAGTCTATGTGCTTCTGATCACTTTAACCAAATAAGACATCCAAAAGTTCTGTAGGTTGCCTTGGGACATACCAAATTCCTCTTATTATTATTGTAGGTATTCAACAACAAAGATTGGGTGACCACTATTTCAATGTGTTGCAGAAGTTATTCAAGCTGTTATTCAAGTATTGTTCAGATTAGATGACCATTGAGGTCCCTTCCAAATCTGAAATTCTGAGATATTATTCCACATACGCAAAACGGAATTCACCTTTTCTTACAAAACTGGACTGAACAAGTAATGGGGATAGAGGATTGTCTAGGCAGGAAGGAGTTAATGTTAGTACCAGGTCAGACTTAATAATTTTAACTTTCTCACTTTTTCCTTCTAATATATTTTATTAATATCCTATCCTTTTAAAGAATATCATAGTCATATTTTAATGATACCACCTGCCCATAAAACCCTCCCTTGTAACAAATAAATACAACTTTCTAATACGTAATTATTTACTTCTTACCATTAGAATATAAGCTCCTTGAGGTCAGGGACTATTTTCACCTTTCTTTGCATTCCTAGCACTTTGCATAGTGCTGTCACTTGGTCTAGTGATAGAGCACTGGACTTATAGTAAGGAAGACCCGAGTTCAAAGCCAGCCTCAGACACTTAATAATGGCTGTGTGACTATGGGCAAGTCACTTGATCTCTGTTTGCCTCAGTTTCATCATTTATAAAATGTGGATGATAAAACAATACCTACCTCTTACAGCAATTGTGAGGATTAAATAATAAATGTAAACTGCTTAACAAAGTGTCTGGTCCAAAAGAAGTGTTATAGAAATATTAACTATCATTATTAATTACTGTTGGTATGATCCTACACAGCTCATTTTATCTCTCAGCCTCAATTTCTTCATTTACAAAACAGAGATGACAATAACAACAACTACTTCACAGGGTTGTTGTGAGGATTTAATACAGATAGACCACTTTGAAAACCTTAAAGCACAATTTTGATGCTAGCTATCATAAGGGCTTAATATTGTTGACTGTCTGAGAAATACAACAACAAATAATTACAGTCACATATGACAGATGAATACATTGGCCACGAACCTGTAGATATATGCCTTATTCCACACTGATAGCCCACCAAGTCTTTGTTGCACAATGCAAGGCATGCCTTGCCATCAGTCTTCTGAAGTCATGATTGGTAATTTCTTTGTCTAGAATTCCGAAAGCTTTAAGTTTTACTTTCTTTTGAACTATTTTGCTCATTATGTAAATTGTTCTTACTTCACTCTGCATCATTCCTGCAGGGTTTCCCAAATTTATTTGAATTTTTCATATTTGACATTTCTTAGGTCACAATGTTATTCCATTACATTCATGTACTACAGTTTGTTTAGCTATTCCCCAGTCAGTGGATATTTACTTTTCCCTACTTTCTTTCCAGTTCTTTGTTAATGCAAAAAAAATGTGCTGATATAAATGTGTTTGGTATTAAAATATGTTTTCCTCTGTCCTTGACCTCCTACATTATGGTAAATGTACTGATAGTATTCACAGGTGAAATAATTTCATGATTTTTCAGAACTGTAATTCCAAATTGTTTGAAACTTGCAACAATTCACAACTCTACTAATAGTGCATTGTTGTACCTATCTTCCTCTTGAAGGATCCTCCAACCTTTACCATTTTTGTCTTTCATCATTTTTGTTAATCTGTTGGGTGTGAGTTAAAACCTCATAGCTGTAGCATTTTCTAATTTCTCTTATTATCAGTGATTTAGAACATATTTTCATATCATTGTTGATAACTTGCTTTTTATCTTTTGAAGACTATTAATGTTTTTTAGAGCTGATCTATTGGGAAATGGCTTTTTTCTTATATATTTGCATTAATTCCCAATTATTTTTTACTTTCTATGATAATTTCCTTTCAGATTTTTCTATTTTTTACGATGTAATCTTTTACATTTAGGTCATATGTCCATTTGGACCTTATTGTGATGTATGGCATGAAATGTTGTTCTAAACCTAATTTCTGCTGAACTTGAATAGGGAGCCTTTACTACTTGGTATGTTTGGCTTGACTGAAGACTCAATTGCTTGCTGTGTTCAACTGATTCTGGGTCTTGTTTATCTAGTCTATTTCATTGATCAATTCTACTATTTTCAACCAGTATCAAATCATTTTGATCACTATTAATAATTGTAGAAGATAAAAATGAACATCTCAATTTCCTGAAGTGCTTTTTCATAAGCAAAATCAATGCTGCTAGAATTAGGGGAAAATCAGTTAATTAGGAAATTCTTTTTCAGCCAATATCTCAGGAAAAGTCCTGATATCTGAGATATGTAGGGAACTGATACAAATACATAAGAACAAGAGGCATTCCACGTTAGCAAAGTAGTCAAAGGGCACAAATAGGCAGTTTATAGCATAGGCACATAATAGGCGTTTATTTGATGCTTATTGATTGTTGAATTTTTAAACTTTCAAAGCCCTCTATGATACCTTCTGTGGTAACTCCAGCAGAAAATGATAGCTTTTTCTTTTGTATTCTTGCATCATTTAGTTGATCTCATGTTTAACATGGCACTTATCACATAAATAGCCTTATATTTAAATACTTAGCCATCTCTATTACCTCCCTTGATAAACCGTAAGTTCCTTAAGGACAGCGATACAACTTTGTGTCTTCCTTAGAGTCCTGCAAATAGCAGGAAGAAACATCTAATAGTACTTTTGGAATGAATGCATATTTCCCCTTAGGAAAGATTCTGATACCATTTCTTTCCTGTAAATGATTTCCCTTTACCAATCATCTTTGTCATGTGGAGCTGCTTGAGGTATTGTTTTCACCATTTGTTTAGTGGTTTTGTTAACCACTTATTGATTATCTATATTCTAACCAAAACAAAACCGCAGAAAGAAAACTATAAAACTCTCCACCCTGCCCCCCCCCCCCCCCCCGCAAAGAGCAAGACAGAGGAAAATACAGAGCAAATATTTCCAATAAGGTCTGAAATCCAAGATATACAGGAAATTTACATATAACTATATAAGAACACAAGCCATTCACCATGCATGTCAAGAGGGGCTAAATCCTCATAAACCAGGATTGGGGCAAACCTGGTTTCCATTTTAGCCCAGTAAATTATCTATCTTTCTATCTTCTAAGAATATTTATACAAAATCATAGAAGGCACCTTAAAGTCAATTAGCTCAATATATCCATAATAATTGCTGACATTTACATAGCATTTGAAGGTTTCTGAAGCCTTTTACATACATGATTTCAATTGACCCCCACAACAACCTTGTCAGTTAATGCTACAGACATTACTATTCTTATTTTATAAATGAAAAAACTGAAGAAGAGACATTAATGACGTTAATGACTTGTTTAGAGTGACATAGCCATCGAGTGCCAGAGGTGAGGTTGAAACCCAGTATTCTTTTGAATCCAACTGCAGGACTCTTTCCACTGTGCTACACAGTCTGCCAGGAGCAGAAATTCTCTCTATATCAACTATCTCAAATGGTTGCTAGACTTTGTTTGAAGATAGTCAAGGGTGAGGAATTCAGAACTTTGTGAACAGACCATTCCATTTTAGGACATACCTAATTATTAGGGGGATTTAATTTTTGTCTTTTCCTTCTTACCTCAAGTACGAATCCTTGTACCTCCTACCTATTTGGCTTTAGTTCCATCCCCAAGGGCAAAGGAACAAATTCACTTTCTCTTCTACATGATTGCTCTTCAAATATTTGAAGGCAGCTACCATGTCTCCATAAATTTGCCCTTCTCCATGGTAAACATCTCTGGTTCCTTTGGTCAGTCTGCATATGACATGGTTTTATGTCCCTTCTCCTTCGTGATCTCCTTCTTAGTATTACTCTCCTGATGTTCAGTGCCTTCTAATTTTGGTCTGACCTATGCTTGGACAGGCAAGTGAGTCTCACTCAGTTGTTGCAGATTTTACAATTTATATGAGCAGTTCTAAATAGCTCTAAGAAGGAGCAGCTATAAATTGGTAATCTTGCTTGTAGTGAAATTTTTTTCCTATGGAAAATAGAAGCCTTAGGAGAGGAACGAAAAACTCAGTCTAGAATGGACTTCTTGTACAAGGAAACTTTACCTGCAACTCTGCTATACAGGCAGTCTATTCAGTGTATTTTTCATTCATCACCTTCTGATTTCTATGAGAAAAACAGAGTACAAAAAAGTAGGAGCATTCAGGAAGAAAAGAAATTAAAAAAAATCAAAACCTAAAACTTTTCCAAAGGCAGGCTTTATATGCACTTAAAGTCAATCCTAGAAGCCTTTAAAAACCTTACTAAATTGGTGGAAGCAAAAACTCCATTCATCTTGCATCCCAAGAGTAATGCTATCGTGATCCGTGTTCTGTAATTATGCTGTGTGCCTGCACAATAGGAAGGGGACATGAACAGTTAGCTCAGGGGGATCATTTCCAATCCTTTTGTTTCACTCAGAGCTACAATGCCCCCATCAGGGAAATCCAATGTGTTTCTTATCAGACCTTTTTTTGTTTTTAGTGTGAATTACCGAACAAGTCTCTAGATACTGATTTATATCTCTCCACAAGATAAATGTCAGTTTCTATTGGCACATTTCTATTCAGCCGCACCACTTTCAAATTATGTAAAAAGGTCGTGCAGGCAATTTGATTGCAGATGGTGGAACAAAACAGGCCAGAGAATCAGCAATGAAGGAAGAGCTTCTTTTTTTCCCCTTTTTTTGTTGTAAAATTGCAGGAGCTTAAAATGTATGTTCTGATGCCAGAGATCACCTCACTCAGTCTCTAAGTAATGGTTATTTGAAATTCATAACAAAAAAGAGAACTGAGTATCTGTCTATCTACTTACCTAGTGAGCTAGTTATCCATGAAAATAGAACTCATCATAAAGCTACTACTAATATAGTATTGCTATATCAGAGTGCTGCTGTGACCAACGCAGCCTCCTGTTATCTCCTATAAACCAGAATTTCTCTGAATTAACAGCAGTTAGAGAAAGTCCATTCTTTTCCCTCTACATACAACTTCTCTTTACCCAATAGTGGGAATGCTGGTATCTTTTTTTAGTTGTATGAAACAGAAGAAATAAAAGAATGAAACCAGTTGGCAGTGTCCTTAAAACAGGAGGAGACAAGCTCACTGAATGGCTCCAAATAGGATCAGAGATGGCAATATTTCCTGCTCCATTTCCTAAAACTAACAGCTAAGTGATGAGGAGTCTCACACATTGGGGAAATAGTAATGATACTAGTTCACGTGAAATTACGTTCTCTTCTTCCATTAGCCAATGCTCAAACCACCTAAAGCACTGTGACAGAGTCAAAGTCAGTTAGCAGATGACCACAAGTCAGGGGCCTGAAAGAAACTGGAGTCCCTCAGGTAACATGACCCATTATGCCCCAGGGTCCCTGCTCTTTCCTCCAAGTAGCAGCCGCTAGGATCTGGCTCAATGATGTGTCTTACTGATTTCTCATTATTACTGCTCCCCGGCTTTGAACAGAGGCAGCCACAGCATAGAGAATGATGGTACATTTAGGATAATAAAATCCTAGATTGAAAGCTATAAGGGACTCCAGAGGCCACCCAACCCAACCTCTTTACTTACAGATAAGGAATCTGAAGTCCACAGAGGTTAAGAGACTTTATAGCCACAGGACCAAAGTTTGAATTCCAACTCTGCCACTGACTTATGTATGACCTTGGAAAAATAATTTAACCTTTCCAGGCATCAGTTTCCTTATCTTCAAAGTGAGAGGTCAGACTATATAGTATCTAAGAGCCTCTTTACTGCTCCCAAATCCTCTGATCTAACTTGTATTCCTTCCACAGTAAAGGATGCAAGCCTTTTCCTGTTTGTTACTTGATAACAGATGACTCTTATGTGCTTTTAAGAGTTTTGCTGTTAAGTACAAGTACAAGCATATAGAAGGCTCACAATAACAAATGAAAGAGAAAAGTTTCTAATAATGGCTGACATTTACATAGGGCAGAGAGGTTGTACAGCGGAGAGAGTGCCAGGCCTGGAGTGAGGAATACACTGAGTTCAAATCAGGCCATAGACACTTACTAGCTGTGTGACCCTGGGCAAGTCACTTAACCCTGTTTGACTCATTTTCCTCATCTGTAAAATGAGCTGGAGAAGGACATGGCAAACCACTCCAGTATTTTTGGGGTGGCACAAAGAGTTGGATGTGACTGAAACGATCAAACAACTTGCTGACTCCAGGCCTCACACTCTATTAACTGTGCCACCTAGCCACATGTATTGGTATAATCTAGTCTATAGCTAGGTTATGGACACTTTATTGTTAATTTGGGTCTTAGGTGCAAATATATGGGGAAGTCTTTATTCTTTTTTTAATTCCTTCTTTGTCTTGACTACCTTTTATTACTAATAGTAGCTAGGATTTATTTACCTCTTTAAAGTTTGCAAAGCACTTTACACACTGTAACTCATCCAGCCTTTAATGACAATGCTGCAAAGGACACAACAAAAAAATTATTATCCCCATTTTACAAACGAGGAAGCTGAGATTTGGTGAAGTTAAGAGCATAGCTCATAGTCATATCAGCTGCAAATCCCTTTTCCTGACTCCAAATCCAGCCCTCTATATACTTTGCCCAGCTGATTGACTTCAGTATATTAAGTAAGAAAGATCTAACCTGATGATGTCCTGTTGAGAGATAGTGAACTTTGTAGCTGGCAGGTTTGATTTGGCAAGGAAGTTTAGAGGTTTTAACCTTTTAGAACCTGCTTCCCCATCCCTCTAGAGGTACCAGATTTGGAAGCTGAGGTTGTAGTGAAGGGAAGTTACTACCCTTTCTTTTGTGTATCCATTTGGACCTTATTATGTGTATGATATAAAATGTTATTCTAAACCTTATTTCTGCTAAACTGCTTTTCAGTTTTCTTAGCAGTTTTTGTTGAATAAAGCATCTTTAGTAGTCAGTGTCCTTGGGTTTAGTGAACGTTAGGCTACTTACTAGATTCACTTGATTATAGGTCTTTCCCCAGAATCAATTCCCAAACACAGACAAGACCTCCTTGACATTTTTCTTGTAAGGAAAATAACAGCCATATTTTTTTTCACCTTGAATCATCTGAGGAACATCTGAGAACAATCTGCAGAAGTCCTATTCTTGACCTCCTGGCTCCCTGTGCAAGAAAAATCCTTCCTTAGTTTTTCTCCAAGAGTTTTTTTTGCCAGGTTTCATGTCTCTTTTATCAGCTTTACAATTTCTGCCTTCATCCCACTGAAACCATTATAGTCTGTTTCCTAGAATCTCCTTCTCTTGCCCTTGACCTATTCTTTTTGCTTCCTCACAATTTACCTGAAGTAACTTTTCTTGGCCAATTTTTTTAAGTATCATTTAAAAATGGTTGTTTCTTCTTTCCTAGCACTGCCCTGGATTAGAATTTGAGTCCTCCTCTGAAGGTCATGTAACCTGGGACTACAAGGTTAGGTTCATGCTGTCCTCTTATGAGCCTGCCATCACTACACTGCCTTCAGCAGGAGGTTTCATCTCAATCTGAAGCTTTGCTGAACATGCACCCATCAGTGCACCCAATGTAATGGCAAGCTGTGATGATTGACATACCTTGGGGTTGAATAAACACCGAGCATTTCTCTCTACCTCCAAGTCTCTTTGATCTCAGGATTTTTTTTTGTCAAAGTTCACTTCCTCTTTCTCTAGAAAGTAGTTCACTAAAATCCAATTTCTCAATAATTAAAAAAATTAAATTAATGGTACATAATGAAAGTCAGTCAGGATAGATTCAGTTAAAAAAATCTGACTCCATGAAAAAAATTTAATAAAAACTGAGCTACAAATTGGTGTTTCAGTATTGGAGTTCTCCAGGCACTGATGATGCTCATGCTCCTCAGGTGTATCACTGGTATAACACAGGAAATGCTGTGAGTATTGGTGAAGATTTTGCAGGCTGTTAAACATTTCCATAAGCTGATAAGATGATATCTACTTACTGCCAATGCTAAAAAAAAAAAAAACCAAAAACTTTAATGATGTGTTAGCACATTTTCTTCACACTATCTAATGAAAAGCTGAAAAGGTATTAGGACCAAAAAAGCATTTTATGTGTTTAGAAATTAGCTGTTGAACTAATCTTAAAAAAGAACAGAGAGGAAGATTGGCTTCTAATATAATTAATAAGGTAACAGTATGGTCCAAGTATTAATCTACCACACGTATTTTCTTTGGCTGCTTGTCGACTTAATATTAATACCATCCTTGGCGAGCACAGATTCTTGCTGAGGGTAATGAATGGACTGCCATGCCCATGTTGACCACACCATTCATGTAGCACTTTTTAAGTAGCTTGAGACAATTATTCTATCCACTTGGTTCGCATGGTGACGATGAATCAAGTTAGCCTAATCCTATCTTGACAGCACCCTGGGCATTTTTAATTCTCTGAAAGGTGGTCATAAAATTCTTAAAACAAAAATGTACTTTATTTCAATAAGGGGGAATAAAGGTATGCTATTATGGTATTAGAATCAATAAGCAATGACAGTGTTACAATTCTACAAAGATTAGAAATCTCGGGTGTATGCAGAAAGGCCATTTCGCACAAGTTTGTGTTGGCTTCCCCTTATTTTAGATCTAACAGAATGGCATAGTAGACAGAGTACTGGACTTGCAGTTAAGAAGACCTGGGTTTAAATCTCAACTCCAATTAATGCCTGCAAATTATGTGACCATGGACACATCACTCACCTCTCTGATCTCCAGGAAAGTGTCTCAGACCATACATGATACACAGGTTGTTACTGGCCTCACTGGTGGGATTTTCCACATACAGATTACTAATGTACTAATATGTACAAGATAATAGGAAGTGAGATTTGAAGGAAACTACTGACAGTCTATCATGGTTTTCTGAACTGTATAATAGGGATCATGATAATACCTATCTCATAGGGTTATTGTAAAGACCAAATGAGATAATATTTGCAAAGCGCTTAGCACAGTGCATGCAAATATTAGGTGCTTAATAAACGCTTATTCCCTTCCCCTTCTCAGTGACGAGGACAACATAAATATTTGCAGTCTGCTCAGAGGGTTTTAAGACTCTAATAACCCTGAAATAAATCTTTTTTTGTCTGTAGCTTGATCATAGTAATTTTTTAAAATTTTGCTTGTGGACACAACTGTTTACCTTTTATCATTACCTATGAGCTAGTAAGTTTCTTGGAACAGAAGATCTTGAGAGGAATATACTTTTCTATTTTGTAATTTCATGTGTATTGATGCTTGACCTCCTTTGTGCATTTAGAATTTAATTTTCATTCAGAACTCAAGTCACTTAGAAAGCAGACATAAGAACTGTGCCTTGTAGATAATTCAGAGAGCGGTCTATTATCTTGTTCATCTTTTAGAGTAGAAATATCTATTCTCAGTCAGTTCAGGTCCTAAATAAGGTCACAATTGAGTTTCAGTTATAGTTACAGAATATTAGAGCCAAAAGGGGCATTACAGATTGCCTAATCTAACCTCCTAATTTTTAGATGAGGTGAATGAGAGCCAAAGTGATTTACCCAAGCTCACATAGGTAATTTTGTCAGAGATGGGATTTGAACCCAGTCCTTCTTGACTCAAAGTCTAGCACACTCTCTACTATGTTATACTGCCTTTCTGGACTTGGAGTCAGAAAGATTTGAGTTTAAATCCTTCCTCCTCTCCCAGCCTGTTTCTTCATCTCTAAAATGGGGATAATAAAATTATCTGTTTCAGAGGATTGTTGTAAGGATAAGATGAAATAATGTATGTAAAGAACACTGCAAACCTTAAAGTGTTATGTAGATGTTAGCTATTATTATTAAGCATATAGAATACGTGTAAAATAGATACACATTGGTATCTATTGGGTTGGGGAGGGGAGACAACTTGAGAAAGGTCTCTTGAAGCAGGTGACACATGAAATGAAATAAACCTTGAAGGAAGCTGAGATTTCTAGGAAGGGGAGGAAAGAAGGGAGAAAGAGCATTCTATCCATGTGTGAGAGAATGTTATCTGTAAGCAGAAGTGTTTTGAGCCTGAGCTGGCTCATGAGAGTTGATTGTTAAATTTTTAGCATGATCATTTACACCTTGAAGATTGGCAAAGGCTTGATTTATGCTGTTGTTGATTGTCTAGACTTAAGAATGTGACAAATTGTTAATAATGCAGATAAAACTTAAAAGTGTGCTTCACATACTTTTGTTGAGAACTGGTTATTAAACCTTTACCAGCACACACCCGTCTAAAAGGAACAGCAAGTCAGCTGTCCCAGGGGGAGTATAGAGTGGATGAGGGGGAGTAAATGTATAAGCTACCTAGAAAGAAAGGCTACAGCTAGATTGTGAGGGGTCTGAGATGGAAGACAGAGTATTTTATATTTTATCCTAGAGGTAATAGGGAGCAACTGAAGCTTCTTGAAAAGAGGAATGACATAGTCAAACCTCAACTTTTGGGTTACCAATATGGGGACTGTTGAGAATGAATGGGAAAGGAGAGAGATAGGATTCAGGGAGACCAATTGGGAGGCTATTGCAATAGTCTAGGTAAGAGGTGAGGAACTTGACTAGGAGTGTTGTTATGTAATAGGAGATAGATTTGAGAGATTTTATAGGGGGCAGAATCAATATGACTTGGCAACAAAATGCATATGAGGGGCGAGGGAGAGGGAAGATTCAAGAATTACTGGGTGACTGAAAGGAGGCGCCTTCAAAGAATATCAGAAAATGGTCCCTGGATGATTCTGAGTCTTCTTTCCTCAGGACTAGTCAACAATATTGACGGAGAGTGCTGGAGTGAATGAGAATTGTAAAAATAAGGGGAGCTGGGTTATTTCACTGCATAGTGAAGACAAGAAGTTGGGGGTATATGATGAGATTATGGGCACCCAATGTAGTATCTATCAAGCCCTATTCTCTTCAGTTTTCTGAGTTTTATTGCTGTTGACACTATTCTGCTAAGACAATGCCTGCATTCATCCTTCATCATTTGACATCACTCTTATTGTTTACAGAAATCTTTTAAAAATCTAAATTTGTCTATGAATACTCTGTCCAATCCACCATGATCTCTTTAGAAAGCTAATTCTTTTCTCCTTCAACTATTTTTGTGTATGTCATCAGAATTTCTTTTCTTGAGAGTATCACATTCCTCTTGGGTCTACTTCCCCTTTAGAAGTTGAGGTCATGGCATCTTTCTTTGAACTTTTAGTAACCTACTCTTCCCAAATGCAGAATGCATATAGTAACTTTTCTTGCCTAATTCCAAATAGTTTTCCAGAAAGAATGAAATAATGAACAGTTTCACCACTGTGAATCAGTATATTTGTCTTTCCGCAACCTCTCCAACAACGAGCTTTTATCATGTTTGCTAGTTTGGTTACCTAGCATGAGTACAGAACTCAGGAAGTTGAATATTCCTGCCTCCAGGCCTGGCTCTCTATCCACTGAACCACCTAGCTGGCCCATAAATGTTTGTTAGACAAAACGGAGTGAGCAGAATAGAAGAATGTGAGTTAGCAAAAGGTGGGGTTTTTCTAATACTGTCTTAGTTAAGATAATGCAGAGTAATGTTTCATTAACAAAAATAATATTAATAGATGGTGTTTATGTGGCACCTTAAATGTTCTACACCCATTATCTGAACTGGACTCCTCCCTCCCTATTCTGTTTCTTTGAATATGTGCTATTCTAGGGGTTATGGGGCACACCAAAATTATAAAAGACATAGTTCCTGCTTTCATAAAGCTTACAGTTTCACCAGGAGAGAGGATGTGTACCTGAATCAAGAAATGACGAAAGATAGTATAAGACTAAATGCTCCAAAAATGGCATAGACAATAAATATTATTAGTTCTCTTTTATGAATCTGTTTAACTCTTAATCAGCTTTGGATTTGCCTGATGAAGTATGTGAGTAATTAACCCAACAAGCTGAGTAATTTATCTTTAGCAACTCTACCGAAAACTCCTGAAAATTCACAGGTACTTAGCTGAAATGGGTATGTTGGCCATGCTATGGTGTTATTGTTATTTTCTGTATTAGACAGCATAAATATTCCTTGTGGAATTAGCAGAATTGATGAACAGAAGTGGTCATTTGTTTAGTGAGTCAGTCTCTGGGATCTCTGGGGCCCCAAGTCTCAGTGTGGTTTAAGAAGTAGACTTGTTTCTGTTTCCCAGCATGAAATATGGACTGTGTGGCACTTTGAAACGTTGTCATTGTTTTCTCTTACCTCTCATCCCTTTTGCTGTATTTTTGCTGTCATAAACAAAAATTAAAAGACAAAGCACTACATTATCCCATTTCTGTGTCTTTGTCCAACAGAGACAAGAAATGGCTGAGAATGGATATTTTCATGTTTTATAGAGGCAAGCACAGAAGATAGTCAGCCTAGCCATTGCAGACACTCATTGTCAGGTTTCATATTAACACAAATAAAAAGGAACTGTGTGAGTCAAGGCTCAAAGACTTAATTCAAACAGCTTTAATGGAGCCCTGCAAAGCAACAACCCAAACTGGCATAGTATGTAGTTGCAGAAATGATCAAATAAAAAAGAATTTCAAGAAGAATATATTTGTTTCTTCCTATAATTACAGACAGTGAATGTGAAAATATCTTTCTTTTTACCCAGTATCATGCTTGCCAACTTGGAAATAAAGTATTTACCTGATTGCAAACTGCTGGAAACTTAGTTTTAAAATTTTTTTGGTCTTTTTTTAAATCACTGGGGCTTCTTTTCTCTTAGGATGTCACCTGGAGCCAACTGTGAGGATATTTTCTTACTATCCAACTTGGTTTAATATTTTTCTTACATAAAACAAACAATTCCTGTTCAATTAATTATTAGGAAGTTGTGTCCTTTCTGAATGATTCATTCACACTGATATATTGATATACAAGTATAATGGGAGTTTGTTGCATACCCAGAGTACCTAAGATGGAGTCTTCCATATGGGTGATGCCAAGGACTTGTTTTTAGGAGACAGGAGAATCAGCACATGCATCAACATTCTGTGTTGGTCTATCATATACCTGGGAGCAGCCTTTTTTCATGGGGTGCATAGCTAGAATTGTCTGTGTCTCTAAAACCATTTGACTGAGCACAGTCTGCCCCTCTTCCTGCATCTGCATCTAATGGTGAAGGACTTCTTTATTCCAGCAGCTGTCACCAACTCCCCCAGTCCCTATTACACACAAGCCATCCCATACCTCAATAAACCCATTATTTCTGATGTGGATACTCTACCCTCCAGTACAAAGTGTTTCCTATTTAAGCTTCCTATCTTGCAAGTTCTTGTCTGTGTTTTTCCATAAATCTTCCATAGAAGACTCCCCAGTGCACTAGAGAACTTCTTTTGAATCTTATAATATTTTACAGACACTAGTGTAACACTTAGACTATAATCCTTAATGCTAACATCACCAGTTTCATTCCTTTGCCAATCACCCATTTTCTGGATGATGTCTTTCCACAAATTCTTGAACACAAAACGTTGTTTATACCAAATATCCCCATCGTCATTTGGGTCACTTGTAACTTTTATTCTTCTGAGTATTCCATCTTTTGGAGTGTTAGGGGCTAGTTTATCAATAACACTAGTTTGTGATCAAAGGGGGCACTCAGAAGTTATTGAACAGTTAACAGAAATAGCTTTTCTTTATCCTAACAAAGCAGACATATACAAGCATATGGTTGTACCCAGCTTCCCTGGGTGCAACCCTTCTCATTTACATATGGAAATAGATCCCATTAGCAGGGCAGCATAGGATGAAGGACATGGTGACTTCTGTGGTCTTTATACATTCACCAAGTCATAGTCGCCCCAAGTCCTTATTGGTGAGAAACTTTTTAATCCTCAAAGAGGACCAGAAACCTGTGTCAAAGTGGCAGGGACCAATCAAGTGCTAGGAACAGTTTTTTTAACCTTTTAGAGAAAAGTAATCCTTATTGTAGGAGAAAGGGAAGCTCTGTTCCTACCACAGGGAGCCCTCATTGGGATAATACTGATGCTAAGTAGCTGGGCTTTTGTGCTAGTGAATTTCTTGCAATTGTAGAAAGTGCTGAAAAATTTTCCAAATGTGATTCAGACTGACCACTTCCTCCTATTTATTTCTGGGCTCAACTCATTGTCTAGCTGCCACACTTTTCGAAGCTTCAAACCTACTAGGTGCCTAGTTCCTAGCAGGTGCTAGACATCTGTTCTACGTGTATACTGATATATAAGTTAGTGGGCTTTTTTCCGATGTAACCATATAGGATAATGGGAGTAGTATTCATTTTCTACCCATTTGGTTTTTCCATGGTGAATAACTGGGTCTACCTTTTTCAAGTTAATGTAATCTGCAAAAAAGTATCTATCGAACTTCTCTATCAATAGATAACGCCCCAGCACTTGGCACAATGCCTGGCACATAATAGGCACTTAATAAATATTCAATAATTAACTGATTGATCAATATGGAATCTTTTTCCTTGTCTTCCTGTTTCATGCCTTGATTGATACTGATTGATACTGGTCCCACCAGTCTTGGAATCTTAGTTGTAATAGATTTTTTAGGATTGAACGTTGGAAGGGATGTTAGAGGTAATCTCGTCTTAATCTGTCATCTCACAAATGATGAAAGAAAGGATCAGAGAGGTTAACTGACTTAACTAATGTCACAAAGGGACTAAGTAGAAGAGCTGTGATTCAAATTCAAGTTCTCTCACACTATAACATATCATTTGATCTTTATATATGTATTGGAGATACTTTGTCCAAGGATGGCCTTTGAGCTTCCATTTTTCTCTGTCAAACCACATGTTTTTATGTAATCAAGAGACAGTAGGATCTCTAATTTGTTTTAGTTTAACAAAAATTTATTAAGCAAATACAAGCCAAAGAGAAACTCGAGACCCAACAGGACTAGACCCAGTGGGGAGTCAGGAAACATCTCTTCCCCAGCCCACCTGACACCCACATGCCAACAATTGCCTAAAGGCACAGTAGAAGCATGCTTCAGGGAACCTTACCCCTCCTCAGCTCCATTCTCACTTTCTAGTTTCCACTAGGTGCTAGATATTTGCTCTTGTTTGGGTGCTTATCTCCACTCCTCCTGCCTTTACTTGAGGTAACCCAAAACACCAATCTACTGCAAACCTTGTGTACATTATCTCTTAACCAATAGACATTGGTTGAGAATCATCAGCCATGTAATTGCTCCCCTGGGTCTACTCTGAACCCTAAGGACCCCTGGCCTTTCCACTGGACCCAGATCTGAACCCTCCTATATATGTTGTCTCTCCTGATTAGAAAGTGAGCTCTTAAGAACTGTCTCAGTTTTGTTTTTGCTTTTGTCTTGTTTTCCATTTGTCTCCCTACTGCGTAGCACAGTACTTGGCATATAATAGGACTCACTAAATACTTTTCCATTCTGCAAGATGTATTGAATGCTAGTAATACAAATATCAAAACAAAATCACCCCTGCCAGGACCCCTCAGGCCCTCTCCATTTTGGAGCCTTTTCTTGGATAAATAAAACAGCACAGCCTCCTGATTAGGTTTCTATACATCTTCTTTGTTCTGTCTGCTTAAAGGCAGGTCTCCTGGGGCCTCACAGGACACAATATAACCATAAGGTTGAATCTCAAGGGAGGAAATGTGAACTTTAATCTCATACCTCATTCAGCTCCCTTAAGGAGTGAGTCTAGGAATAGACTGGTTAACATAGTTAATGGTTAGCACACTTCCATGCCCTTATACTCACCCCAGTCCCAGTGCTACTGAGCCCCTGGTTGCCAGTGCACAAACCACATTGCCCATCTGCAACTGCCCACTTCTTCATGATTATCCACTTCAACCCTTCCCAGAATATCCCACTCCATAATTGTATTATTTATATTTGTTGATATTTCTTTGGCTATTATTTCTATTTATAATATATTTATATTTTATATAATAATGTAACACTGTAATAATTATTATTAATAATGATAGAATTTATATAGAGCATAACCTTAGTTTCAAGTCTAAATTTACCCTTGGGCTTGAGTCCCTGGCTTCTTCAAGGCTTCTCTTCTGGCCTGTCTGACTGCAGCATCCCACCTGGAACTCTGGCTTCAAGGTCACCAGGGCTCATTTCCAGGACTTCTTTCCTATTCTGGCCCTCAACGAGACATGGCTCCTTCCTGATACTAGTTCCCCTGCCATTCTTTCTAATTCTGGCTACTCTTCTCATATCATTAATTCACTGGTTGCAATACTCTTTCTCTGTTGCAAATTTCAGACTCTTCCTCTGGCATCTTCACTAATAAATCATTTTGCCATTGAGGTTCATGCTATCCAAATTTATCACTGGCTATAATTAATTAAAACCCCAAGGACATTTTCCATTCTTCCTCAGTGATTTAAGCATCTCTCCCAGTCTCTCTCTCTCCTCCCCATCTCCTTTCTTCCTAATAGGGAACCTCAACATATATAGATATAGATATAGATGTAGATATTTCCTCAAATCCCGTAATTTTCTAGTCCTTCAATCTCCTTAATTCCCATGATATACTTCTCCAGTTCTCCTCTGCTACTAACAGAGATAGTCATATTCTTGATCTTGCCATCACTCACGAGTGTTCCACTTCTTTGTTTACAAAGTTTTATCCAGTCATAATCTTTTATTTCTCCATCTTTCCATATGTCCTATAATCCATTCCCCTCCCCATTTCTTGGAATTCACTGTGAACTCTATTCCTTCTGTTCTTCTCCAGGCCATGATTTCTGCACAGGCTATGCTTTTCTTTCCTTCCTTCCTTATCTTGACTTTTTGGTGAATCAACAAAACTCTACAGTGTTCTACACTCTCACTCCCTTGTTCTGTTGATGTATATACCTTGGCAAACCCCAGCCCTGGATTATAACCACCATCCTTTATCTTCACTCCTATCCATGTGCTGAAAAACAGAACTAGAGGAAATCACAAAACTGTGTTGATTGGGTACACAATTATTCTACTTTCCAGAGTTATTTTGAGGATAAAATGAGATATTTGTGAAATACTCTGCACTTGAAGCTCTATATAAATGCTAGCTATCATTATTATTAATGATAATTATTATAGTATCATTATTACATACAATACAAAGAATTACATTGTAAATATAAGTGATATAATTAGAAAATCAACAAATATAAATAACACAATTAAAATATCAATATAAATAACAATTATTTTATGTAATAATTATGAGTGTTATAGTTTTTTTTCCTTCACCCCCATCATCATCTCAACTGGTTCCCAATACAGGAAGGTAAATATTTTATTCATTCTTGTTTTCTTTTCTCTCCTTAAATGTCCCATGGTACACCCTTCTTTTCCCATTTTAGCTGAGGATCTTATACCATACTTTGAAAATTTGAGGCCTTTCACCAAGAACTCTTCCTTCTCTCCTCCTACATAATTCTGACACCTTCCTCCATTTCTCTTCCAGGCTTGTATGAAGAGGGCCTTTCTTTTACCAAAGCCAATTTAGATGAACACCTGATCCCTTCTCTTCCTGACTTGTTTAGCTGATTTCCTCCACTATCACTCCTTTTTCTTCCTTATTCTCTCTCATTCCTTGTCTCTATGGCCCCCAAACATCCATGTCTCTCTCATCCTTAAAAATCCCTTTTGATCTTACCATCCCAGACCAGCCATCCCTAGTTCTCCAGACTGAAACATCCTAACTCAGCTGCCTCCTGATTCCACTCCTCCCATTGATGAGTTCTTCTAGGAACCTCCATTTTGGAGAAAGCCTCAGACCAGATATCCCTCATTCTCCTGACTAAGCCCCATGTCTTGGTACTTCTTCCCTTCCCACTTCCCTCCTCCTCACCCCGATTTTCAGCTTCTGCTTTTTATGGGTTGTCTTCTCTCACCAGAACGTAAACTTCTTGAGGGTAGGGACCATTTGTCTTTTTGCTTGTGTCTGTATTCCCAGCACTTAGCACAGTGTGGGCCATATAGTAAGTACTTAATAAATGCTTGTTGACTGACTATCCTCACTAGCCATACCTGTCCTCTCCATGGCAAAACTACTAGAGAAAACCCTCTTTTTATTCTATCTAAATCTTGTGCAATCTGGCTTCAGGGAAGGCAAGACAGCCTAGCTGAAGCAGTTAGACACCCTGAGGGAGAGAAAGGAGGCAGCTACATCACCTTGACTACTATTTTCCCTCAGACTCTGATAGAGATAATGCAGGATGCTGAACCCAAGAGTCTTAGCAGCAGCAATGCTGACAACCCAGTTCTCTCACTCCCTTATTTTCGGAAGCAATACCCCTGGAGATACAGCACCGAAACTGTTCCTACAGGTGCTACATCCACAACACAAACTAAAGAGTAATAAAAGAGAGTTTTTGACAACAAGGTCCTTGGCACTGTCAAATGATTCAACATCATACTGATATGATTTCATCAGGAGCAATGATGTTAAAAAAGAGGCATTTACAATAGTTTTCCATTGAGTCCTAAGTCTCTTTTTGATGCTTCTTTATCCTTATCATTTTCCCTGTGTGTGTCTCCCAGGATTTTGTCTTTGGCCCTCTTCTCTTCTTCTTTCCTACTGTATATTTCTTTATGAACTCATCAGCTCGATAAATGCAATTATCACCTCCATAGAGGGGATTTGCAGGTCCTTATATCCAGCCCAGTTTCTCTCCTGAGCAATAGTCACATATCACCAACTGCTTTTGGGATATCTCAAATTGAATGTCCCATAGGCACCTCAAATCCAATGCATCTGAAACAGAAATTATCTTTTAACTTCTCCCTTCTAATCTTCCCTGTAGCTATGGAAGGTATCCTCTTCCCCCCACCCCCAGGTGCTTAGGCTCTCAATATCAGTGACACTCTCAATTTCTCACTTTCATTCACGCCACATATTCAAACCTTTGGCAAATACTATCATTTCTATCCTCACAACATCTTTCATATATGTCTCCTCACGATTCACATAGCCACAACCCCAGTTCAAGCCCTTATTGCCTCTAACTTGCACCATCTTTGTAACTATTCTTTATGCCTAAAACCTCTCCCCATTCCAAACCACCCCTCACTGGGCTGCCATGATGAATTTTCTAAACTGTGGATCTGACTACATCATTCCCTTGCTTAGCGAGCCCTGTTGGTTTCCTATTACCTCTGAAACTCTCCTATTTAGCATTTAAATCTCTTTATACCCTGGCCTATTCCTACCTGCTTAGTCTTCTTGTATTTTTTCCTGTCCTTATAATCCAGGATCCAGCAACACTGGCCTACTTGCAGTTCCTTGGACATGACACACTATATCTGCTATCTTATTGCCATTGTCACTAGCTGTCTCCCATGTCTGGAATGCTTTGTCCCCTCGCCTCAACCTTTCAGTTTCCCTGGCTTCCTTCAAAACTCAGCTCAAATCTAACCTTCAGGAGGCCTTTCCCAATCCTCCTACCTACTAATGTCTTCCCTTCTCAAACTGCCTTCCATCTACTCTAAATTTTACATATTTAGTTATTTACATGTTGTAAATGAGAGCAAGGGCTATTATTTTCTTTCTTTAAGCCTGACACAAAACATCTAATACATGCTTTTTGACAGTCTTGTTGACTAACTGTAAGTTAGTCAACTGTAGTCTTCTATAGAAAATCATCTGTAAAAGTCTGCATGCTTCTTCATGATTTCATCAAGGCTGCCCTTCATTAGTATAAATCATTCTCAAAAAAATCCAATTAATTGGATTTGATTAATAAATATCTGTCTATACTTGTTTCTTCTGGCCTTTTCACATACAACATATTTGAGCTATTTACAACACACAGTACTCATTCTCAATCTCTTACCTTAAGAGGAGATTTCTGAGACCGAATAAAGTACATATACTGAATGTATCTTTCCTCATACACTCTTCACGTTAAGTGTTTAAAGATACTCAATGTCCTCACTAATAATGTTGAGTGTGCAGAATGGTATCAAGTTTATGAATCACGTATGTGCCATGTCTCACTGGGCCTGACACTGATTATATTTTTCCCAATTTCCTTCAAATTATGGATACTCTGGAATTATAGCTCTCTAATTAGGCTTTGGCAAACTCAGAATCTACCCTGGGGCTAACTTAATCAATCTACTGCTTTCCAAATGGTGGCACACCATCTATAGCTACATTCATTTCTATACATAATTTGTATGTGATTTTTAGGAATATAACATATAGCTTGCTCCAATTCAATACAGAGCTGTAGTATACATGAGTTAGAGATCACTCTTTCTCGATTAAAAAAATTAATAGCACAAGAAGAGATGAGCAAATCCTGTTACAAGGTGACTTCAACTATAATGCTGTTTCATGGTAAGACTGCATGTTAAGACTAAGGTATATATTATCATCTTATGGGGTAGTAGAGAGAGCACCAGGTATGGAGTCAGGAAGAGCTAAGTTCAAATCTGACCTCAAATACTTGCTAGCTGTGTAACTCTGGGCAAGCTACTTAAACCTCTGTTTGCCTCAGTTTCTTCATGTATAAAACGGGGATAATAATAGCACCTACTTTGTAGGGTTGTTGTGAAGATCAAATGAGATAAGAAATGAAAAAAAGTAGGTGCCAGGCACATAGTCAGCTCTGTATAAATGTTAGCTTTTGTTATTATTATTAGTATGGGTCTCATCTGAAGTACACTTCTCTAGAAGAACCTATATCTGTTTATTTTGTAATTCTTTTCTAGTTTGTACTACTCTAGTACAATAGAGCCAAATAATAACCTACAAAGACATTAATTATCAGTGAGAAGGAATAATAATTACAGGGAACTCTGAATTATCCATGTAAATGAAAGGAAGCAGAGCAAAGATAATCCAAAAATTTAAGATCCCTAAATAATTGTTTACTTTGTCTGTTTCATTTAGTCAAAAGCATATATTACCAAAGTCCTGTGCCAATGTCTCATTGCTGTATGGAAGTGACCCTGAGATTTCTTTTTTTCTTCCCTTTTTGAATCAGGTTTATTTTACCCACCAAAACTTAAAAATAATCATATTAATACATAAGTAATTCCACAGAAGGATATTGACCAAAAGACTATGAGAAGTGAAGTGAAGCGCCAATATATTCTACCAAAATGGAAAAGCTTAAAAAATGGATCCAATGACAGACTGTGCATCTGCTAGATGAGTGCAAGCTCAAGAGGGTTGTCACTAGACTAGTTTCGAACTGATAAAATCATAGGCCACAGCAACTCTAGTAAAATCAGAGTTGGGTCATGATCTTCATCACTTGAGGGATTAAAAACTTGAACAATATGTGATTTTGCCCATGAGTTTGTCACAGATACATTGACTATGCCATACTTTGTCAATATAGTCAGATAAAAATCCAGCCAATCAAATTACATTTTGTCTACATCACTCTGAACACTAGATACTGTAGACATACAGATATTTAGTATCACTTGTACTTAACTGAAGTAATTTTTTTCCCTCTGTGCTTTGATGTAGTCAGTATAGACTCATTCACACAGATACATACTCACACACAGTCACATACACTCAAATACAACCTAACCACATTTAACTCTAAGTATAGCTCTTTTATTAATCATTCAGGATTTGTCTGGTGTTCATTGTTGCAGGGGTTCTTAACCTTTTTTATATCATGAACCACTTTGGCCATCTGGTGAAGCCTATTACCGCTTCAACACCACCCCCTTTCAGAATGTTTTTAAATGCATAAAATAAAATATGTAAGACTACAATGGAAACCAAAAGATTAGTGAAAACAAAGATATATACATATATATGTAAAATATGTATATATGCATATGTGTATATATCTTTCATGCAAATTCATAGACCCCCTGAAACCCATCCCTGGACCCCTTGAAGGTCCATAGGTTCCAGGTTAAGAACCCCTGGTCTAGTGAGAATAAGGAGATAGAGGTTGGGTAAAGGAGAAATACTAGATAATACATAAAGCCCTTTCTTCTCTCCATTCACATGGTCACCATTCTAGTTCACGCTGAACACCACTCATCAAAAATACATTGCTAGAAAAAATCTGATCCAACTCTCTCATTTTACAGACAGGGAAATAGTTGCACTACATAGGTAGTAATTGGCAAAGTTGAGACCTTTAATACCTCCTGCCTGGATTATTATAACAACCTCCTATTTGTTATCCTTGCCTAAAATCTCTCCTCTTTGCAATTTATCCTCCACATGGCTATCAAAGTCATCTTCCTCAGGTACAAGTCTGAGCATCCGGGCCTAAAAAACCTTCAGTGGCTCCCTGTTGCATCCAAATTAATATGTGAATGCCTTAGCCTGCCATTCAAGGCCTTCCATAATCTCATTTCAACATATTTTTCCTGCCTTATTTCACATCACTCCCCTTCATACAGTAGTTATTCCAGCTGAACTGGCCGGTTGAGTTCTCCAAATTGGACATTCTATTTCTTGCCTCCAAGCTTTCAATGCACTCAATTTTGCCTCCCAGAATTCTTATCTTCCTTCAAGCCTCATTTCAGAGGTCACATCTTCCAGTTTCCCATGGCCTCACTTGTGCCCTTGTCAAATTACCTTCTGACCTATGTATGTTTTATTCTTATCCCTAATAGAATCTAAGCTTTTTGAAAGCAAGGATCGTATTACTTTTACCTCTATATCCTGGGCCTATCAAAGTGTCTTGTAATTTTTAAATGTATAAATGCGTGATTTTATTGGTATAATGAACTTCCAGTGTAGAAATTCCTTCCATTGATGTAGATCATTAATTTAACTGTAAATTATAGTCTTAGAAAGTTGCTGGGGGGCACTGAGGGGTTAAGTGGCTTGCCTATAATCAATCACAGCTAATATGCATCAGAATTAGGACTTGAACCCAAGAAATTACAGCCTTCTATCTCCTAGGCCACCTTTTACATAAGAGACATTTAATGAGCATTTGTTGAATTAGATTGAAAGTAGATAATTCATTTACAAGTTATTTAGAATTGATGTTATTTATGAACATGCTAATGAGGAGCTCCCAGTTTTTCTGGGGGCTCTCTAACTGAAGGACAGGAGAAGCAGAGAGAATAAGCTTCACCGTAGCCTGATGCGCTGCCTTTAATTCATATGCTTGTCCCAGATCCAAGCTACTGCCAAGAAATAAACTGTGTATGTCATTGTCCTTTATATTAGAATATAATGCCACTGACAGTGCATCTCATTACCCAAACTTCAATGATCAGTGGCTTTTTCTGACAACCTTTCTGTGCTTTTTTATTTTCCTCTGTAAAACCCAATTACTGCTTATAAAGAATCTTCACATGCTAAGGTAAGAAGCATTACCATTGTTCCTGCTCGTCTGCTTCTAAGTTTTTACTTGCCTTTGAATTATTTCCATTTAGTTTATTCCCTCAAAGATGTATATTTGTCTCGTCTGTGTTACTATTTTCTGCCTATATCTTAATATTCTAAAGTCCTTTCCACGCCTGCATATTATCTTTCTCTCTGGTACTATTCATAACACCTCCCAATGTTGGACCAATTGGGAATTTAATTAACATACCGTATAGACATACCCCCATTTCCACCCTCCTCCAAAATAAGCCAAGGTGTGGAGATTATATGACTATGCTGGACCATTTCCTGTATTTAATTTATTATTACACTACTGTATTATCCTTGGATTTTTCAAGATAGTACAAATATCCAAGTCCTTTTTCAATGGAATGATTTAATTTGTCTTTGTTTCAAGGCATTCTACAATCTATCCATACCAGCCTACTGGCGGTTCCTCGAACAGGACACTCCACTATCTCCCATCTGTTCTTCTGCACTGACCCCTCACCTTCTCTTTGTAGCTTACTAGGTTCCTTTACTAGTTCCTTAGCTCAAGTGTCATGTTCTGTAGGAGGCTTTTCCAGGTCCTCTCCCTTCCTCCCCATCTTCGTTAATGCCTTCTTCCCCTTTAAGATTACTTTCTATCAACTTTACATATATATGTAATATGTATAATGTTATATATATAGTATATATGTATGTTTTTGTATGTATTATATACACATATGTGAGTGTACATATATACATACATACACATACACACACATATATAAAATGAACCTAGTTATCGACATACTGTCTCCCCATCATAGAATGTATGCTCTGGGAAGGCAGAAACTGATTTTGTTTTTTGTGTTGCTTTTCCTTGTATCTCCAGTGCTTAATACATAGCAAGTGCTTAATAAATGCTTATTGATGGACTGATTTACAAAATCCTTCCAACACTACACAGAAGAAAAGATGCATGTTGCCCAAGTGTATAAAGCACAACTTGGTGATACAATGGAAAGTGTTCTGGATTTGAGGTCAAATACTTTTATTTTGACTCCTGCCTATGCTACTCATGATCACACGATCATAGGCTAGAAAGGACTTTAGAAAACATCTAGTACAAATATGACATAAGGAAACTGAGGCCTGGAAAAATTAAGTAATTTGCTCAAGGTCACACAGGTGCTAAGTGGAAGGGCTAGGATGTAAGTTCAGGTCCTCTGGCTTTGAATCCTGCACGCTTCACTGTAACTACGTTGCCTTGGCTATTTGTGCTCCCTACATCACAGGGGTGCTGTGAAGATCAATGGAAATAATATATTCAAAGTGACTTGTGATTCATAAAAAATCCCGAACTGTATAGATGTCAGCTACTATAACAGGACCTTTGAGGTAGAGCCAGAAGGAAGCCCCTTCTCTTAATCAAGGTGCCAGTGGTTGAAGGGAACCTTGCTTTCCTCCTAAATTCTCTGATTAAACAGAACTAGAGAGTGTTAAAGACAAATCTAAGTGGAATTTGACCTATGAACAAGCAAATCAGACTACATTTCTTTGAAATATCTTAGTAAGGCAGAAATAAATATTTTAGGGGAAGACAGGATTATAATTGCCTGATTCTGTATTCAAATTAAATAAAAAACCGTTCAAGAAATGGCATCATCTCCTAGAGAAAAGAAATAAGTGCAGAGAACAATGGCAAAGGAGAGCAAACTACTTGGAGAAGGGCCCACAATGGCCACAGTAGGTAGAGAATGAGAAGTGGATGCATGATGTTGAGTATCTTTGGGAGGCAGAGGCACATAAGCCACAGCACGGTGGAGTGCTAATGAAATAGAGGCTGATGTGGAATGGATCATGGAAGAACAGACGCAGATCTCATCCCTCACTGAGGACCTATCCAAGGTGGTATTGTAACATATGAATTGCATAAACTATCAAAAGGAGGGTGTCTCCTGCCTCTCTAGAAAATCTTGAGTTCTGCCCCTTTTCTGGGGTCCCTTTCAGAGAAGGGAAGGTGAAGGCCCACTAAAAAGGGGGCTTGACTCTAGCAAACCCCAAGGTTTGTTTTTCTTTTTCCATTGCTTCTCTGAACATTTAGTTAATTTTAATTGAATTTTTCACTTTCCTTCTGGCATCATATGTACATGGCCAAAGTTCCTGAACTAGACTACCCAAGGCTTACTCTATTCCATAGAAATTATTTAGGAATCTAATGAATTTTGAGAGGCAATGTGGTATAGTGAGCTGGCCTCAGAAGCTGGAAAACCCAGATTCAAATTCACTTCTGAAATAGAGTGGCTGTACAACCCTGAGCAAATCTCTTACCCTCTCCATGTTCCAAGCAATTCTTCAAGGACTTTAAGTCAGAGTAGATGCCTGACTTCATTGATAGAAGGAGTTTCTTCATCTGGAAATTCTCCGTATCAATGAAATCACAGGTTCAATCCCTATAAACCATGAGCCTTAAAATAATAATGATGATAGTGATGATGGTGGTGATGATAGCTGGCATTTATGAGGCCCTTTGAGGCTTTCCAAGGTCTCTACATACATGATCTCATTCAATTCTCTTAACTACCCTATGAAGGAGAGAATAGAGGCATTAACTGCACTTTATAAATGATGGAACAGAAGTTTGGGAAAGTTATGTGACTTGCCCGTGGTTACAATGCTAATAAATGTCAGAGGTGGTATTTGAATGTAAAACTCTCTTGATCCCCAGCTATCTTCTTTTTTTTCCATTACATCACCCAAAACAGAATGAGGGACACAACATGCAGGGATGCAACTTCTATACATCAAACACAGGGAGAATAAACTGAAGAACCTTTGTTGTGCCTTGTCAGTTTCTAGATGGCCAAGGTATATTCTTCCCAGGAGAGGATGTGGAATCCCATTCTGGTAAGGTTGGAGTGTTACCAGGACCAGATGAATGATCATCAACTCGATTTGACTTACACACACATTGTACGTTACAGAGTTTAATTTAGACTTGATGTCAGGAAAACTTTCCTATAAATAAAAACTACTCAAAGTAGAATGGGCTGCCTTAGAAGATGGTCACTTTACCTTCACTGGAACTTAACAAGCAGAGGCTAGAGGGACCACATCAGAAATGTTTTAGTGGGAATGTCTTTCAGGTATGGGTTAGAACAGAAGTCTGATGAGGATTCTTCCAACAAGTGTTTGGTGATTCTGTCTGTGATGTACTAGAATGGAGACATAAGTGACAATTTAAACTGTTCAGATTTGGTCAAGTGCTCATTAAATGCTGAGTTTATTCCTGATTTTCCATCACTAGAAAGCAGTGTCCAGAAGTGGGTATAAGAACATATAATACAGTGTAGTAGAAGGAACATGGGCTCTAATATTTGCCAGCTGTGTGACCATGGAATAGTGAATCTGGAGATGGAAAACCTGATTCTCAGCTCTAATGCTTATTAGCTGTGTGATCTTCATCTTGGACTAGCACAGTGCCTGACACAGTAGGTGCTTAACAAATCTTTATTGACTGACTTATTAATGACAACTTATCTAAGTCTAAACTTTCTCATCTGAAAAATTAAATTCTGTGATTTCAGGTTCCTTGTTGTTCCTCACATGTGATACTCCATCTCCTGACTCCAGGCATTTTCACTGTCTGGCCCCCATACCTGAAACTCTCTCCTTCCTCATTGCCACTTCCTGGTTTCTCTTGTTTCTTTCAAATTTAACCTCAATTCGCCTCTTCTACAGGGAGCCTTTCCTCATCTCCCTTAATTTGAGTGACTTCTTTTTGTCAAACATCTCCAACTTATCCTGTATATAGTTTGTTTGCATATGTTTATTTGCATATTTGTCTCCTCCATTAGAATGTGAGCTCCTTAGAACAGGGGTTGATTTTCACTTTGTGTCTTCAGCATTTATCACAGTGTCTGCATGTGGTAAATAAATGATAGTTCATTGACTCAACGACTACTACAACTTAACCAGTCTGAGCTTGATTCAGACCTGTGAAACCTGTAAAATATGGGTAATAATAGCTTCCCCACTGTCAGGATCAAATGAGCCAATTTAGACAAAACACTTTGTCTAAAAAAAGCATCATGTAAACACAAATTATTGTTATTATTTTCTTATTATATCATAGTGTTTTTTATTGAAGAAAGTCAAGCTTCCTTTTTAGTATATTGTAGTTGGCATGCTTGCAAGGTGGAAATCTGTGTCACTGGATTGGGCTGTCCGTTGGAATACTTTTTCCATGTTTATTGATGGGGATCTCAGGTCACTATAAATGTAATGACCCTCAAAGTGTACAGGGTCCTCATGCCATGGTCACCTTTGTCTCAGAAGCTCTGTTTTCCTTTATTCAACCCTTTGCTCCTTCTCTGAAGTCTCTGTAAGTTAATTTCAAGAGTTAAAGGTTCTTTTAAGCTAATTCCCTTAGTACTCATGAGTTATACATCATCTGAACCTGCTTGCTCTGGATACAAACACCTCTGCCAAAGTCTGAATGCCAGCTCTATGTAGGTTGGCTCATGTGGGTGGTGTGGATAGAAATGTGCATGGCAAGGGGAGCAGAAATAAGAAAAATATGACTAACGTGGTGAAGTAGGTTAAGGAACTGGCTGATTACCCCTAGACATCTGGGTATAGATCCAGCATATGTCAGAAGTGAAAACCGGGGCTGACTGAGCTGTTTTTCAAGACTGTGGATCTTATACTTATGTCAGAAATTGGTCTCAGCTAAAACTATAATGTCTAGAGGTCTTTAGAGCAGCAGTTCTCAAACTTTTTGGTCTCAGGATCCTTTTGCACTCTTAATAACTGTTGAGAACCTCCTCCACAAGAACCTCTGTTTATGTTGATTATATCTAACAGTATTTACCATATTAGAAATGAAAATATTATTGTGCAAGAAATTTTGACCTTGTAGATACCTGGAAAGAGCCCTGAGGACCCACTGGGGTCCCTGAACCACATTTTGAGAAACTCTGTTTTGGAGGATGGTGGGAGGCATGTAATAGAGACCAGAAAGAAGTTAGGAGTCTCATTTAATGATGTTCTCAGTATAGTTGTATTGGCAACCAAAAATGGGCTCCTTAGCACTTAGTCAACAAGTGCCCTTGACTAGTTTGGCTTTTTCCCCTGAACTGAATGCTGTTTGTATGTTGGACTGGAGTAAGCTTGTCGGCCCCTTCACCTTGCTTCCCTTGCTTAAGCAGATTGAAAGAACCTGTGCTTTCCCCGGCGTACCTTACACCCCCGCAGAAGCTGGATGGTTAAAAGCAGCTCCCGTTGGAGCCAGAGGCTGCTACAGCCACAGCCACAGCTGAAGCAGGAGCTGCCAGTAGCAGAGCTGACCTATGGGAGGAAGCTGAACAAAGACTTCAGGCCAGTGGGTAATCTTTTTACCATAGAGGGGGAAGCATGATTTTGCTTTATGCAATCATGCTTCTCTGTAGCCTCCTGGTTACTCTTTCAAGGCGTACTTATTGGGCCTGGAAGCTTTTGATCAATATATCAAAATGGGGTTGCTGGTTCATGGGTTGGTTACTGTGGAGCCTAAATATATGTTTTGATTCTTCTGCCTTCTACTTTGAGAGTTTCTTATATCCGGCGGTTCCGAACCTTTCAGACATGTTTATGATCCTCTTTGAGATTATAAACTCTGCCCTCCTAATACAATAGTGTATCAGAAAGGTTTGAAAGAATGAGTGGGAATAGGAATTTAAATGAGAAGATGGCAGAAAAAAAGGCAGTGAATGAGGTAAAAGACTTTAAATGGGGGGATGGGGGAGGTGTCATGGCCACTTTTCTTCAGTAGGCAGTTATGTCTAAAACTCTCATCTGGGAGCCAGAGGTGAACCCTTAATTAAATGAGGACAGGAATAGAACCGTAAGACACTAGAGTTGGAAAAGTCCTTAGAACCACAGGAAACATATTTTTAAAATTTGCAATTGACAAAAATCATGGAGGAATAGTTAATAATTTAGATGATGGAACCTGGATTCAAAAGTATTTTGATAGGCTTGAATGCTAAGTCAAAATTAATAAAATGAAATACAATAGGGATAAACCCAAAGTCCTGTATTTGGATTAAAAAATAAATAGCACAGGATTTATATAAGCCAACACAGCTTAGACTACATCTATAAGAGAAGAGATCAAGAGAAGATATAATTCTGTTGTAATTTCCACTGGTCAGATCACATGTACAATGGTTTCTTCATTTTTGATATTATATTTTAATAGGAAGATTGATAAACTAGAAAATGACCAAAAAAGACAACTGGAGTGAAGGCTATGGAGCTATCACATGAAGTATGATAGAAGGAATTATGGATATAAACTGGCACAAAACATTTAGTATGAACATGATGACTTTCTTCAAATATTTGAAGGACTATAATGCAGATGACAGATTAGATTCATTCTTCTCTGCTTAGAGAGGCCAGAACTAGCAGTTACAGGAAGACAGTTGTCATTTCAATATAATGAAAAACTTAAAAAAATTAGAGCTCTTAAAATCAATTGGACCAAAGTTTGAATGATCTCTCTCAGAGATACTGTAGGGGTATTCTTACATCAGGGTAAGGGAGGCTGAACTGAATAGTTTCTGAGTCTGCTTCCAACTTGGAACCTTCATAAGAGTTATCATAAAAAGGGATTCCTATGACTTATTTGATGCTCCCTAATACCCTTCTTGCTTCACTCTTTGCTCTGGCTTTTTAAAAGAGTTGGTTACTCTTTCAAGTTCTTCATCTCTTTACTTCATCCCTCCCTTCTCTCCTAGCCTGTGCCGGCGATCATGTAGAGTGACAGTCTAGTGTTTTTTTGGGGGGGGTGGTGGCAGGGCAATTAGGGGTAAGTGACTTGCCCAAGATCACACAGCTAGTAAGTGTCAAGTGTCTGAGGTCGAATTTGAACTCAGGTCCTCCTGACTCCAAGGTCAGTGCTCTATTTACTGTACCACCTAGCTACCCCTGATGGTCCAGCACAGGCTGCCTTAGGATCCAAATTAGAATATTTATCATCTTTTCGGTGTTTATGTCACAAGGATCAAATAAATGAATCATTTCTACATCTTCCATTACCATGCATATTTCTCTGAAATATCTTGGCAAGGTAGTCTTTTTTTGGTGTTAAGAAACCAATGATCATATCTAAATAAGCTATCTGATTCCCCCACAAAATAGAACATTACTTTATTGTAAATGAAGGGTATAAAAGGTTCATTTCATTTTGTAACCCCTCCTTATGATCTGAAAAAAAATAACAAACCCAACAACTTTCATTTAGTCTTTGGTGGCATGCTCAGTATAAACCACGAGGGTAAAGAATCTTTAAAAAGTGCTGGGTCTGTCTAAAGGATTTTTCAAGGCAGTGATAAATGAGCCTTTTGTGAGATACAGACTACCTAGATTCACCTAAATGCTCATTATAGAAATGCTTTCTGTTCTTCCTCTCTATTTTTTTTTAAACAGTTTTGTTCCTACAACAAAGGAAACCAAACCACCAAAGATCAATGCTTTGCAGTCCAAGTCTGATCTAACTACACCAAAGCTAGGAAGCACAGAGCTAAGGGTAAATCTCTGGCCTTCATTCCCCTTGTTCTGCCTAGTTAGTACAGCATCTTGGAACAGTGTGTTATCTCACATGCCATATGGGCTGCAATATCAAGGTGCAACAGGATGCGTTATATTTGGAATTTCAACCTCAGAGCAGCTTTTACGGGGATAGGTCAGATCTGTAACATTGCTCTCAGGGGTGTTTTGTTTTTGCCATTTACTGAGGGACTAGAGAAGGTACAGTGAGGGCCAAGTAGAATTCAAGATTTTTTCTTAAACACAGTAACTTAAGTATTCCTGGGAAATGAGGTCTGTTTCAGAAGTGAGACTTCTGAAGAGACAGGGTTAAAGTCAGGGCGAAGGTCAGTTGTGGAAGGCTGTATTCTATACCTCCTTTGGCGCAGTTTTAACAAGCTAGGTGCTGGAGGAATAGAAACACACTGCCACACTATGATAATAGTAATAGCCAGTTATTTAGTGCTATAAGGTTTGTGAAGTCAGTCATTTGTTAAACACCTACTCTGCGCCAGGCCCTGTGTTAAGCACTGGGATTATATAGAAAATAAAAAAAAAATAGTTCCTGTTCTCAAGGAGCTCACAGTCTGATGGGAAGAGACAACATTCAAATAACTTTGTACAGCCAAGATATATACAGGATAAATTGGAGATAATCAACAGGGCAAAGGCGCTAGCCCTAAGAGGAACTGGGAAATGTTTCCTGTAGAAGATGGCATTTTAGCTAGAATTTGTAAGTTAGTCGGAGAAGGTGGGAGGTAGAGATGAGGATGGTGAGATTTCCAAGCGTGATGGTCAGCCAATGAAAATCCCAGAGTCAAGAGATGGAATGCTATGGTTGGGGAATAGCAAGGAAGCCTCTATCACTGGATCTCAGTGTATGTATAAAAGGTATAAGGTGTAGAAGATACAACAGTTCTGGGAGGCAGGTGCTATTACTATTCCCATTTACAGATGAGGAGACTGGGACAGAAAGAGATGAAGTGACTTGCTCAGAGTCACACAGCTAATAAGTGTATGGAACCACATTGGAACTCAGGTCTTCCTGACTCCAGTAAGGGGTCTTGGATAACCAAGGGCTCTCTTCCTTCCCTGCACCTTGTATACAGCTGACTTTCAGAGGGGGTTAGTTTGCAAGAAAAAAGTACATGGCGTAGAAGGGCTGAACTCTTAACTGGGCAGAAGCCAAAATGTGCCAACATTGACTAAGTACTGTATGCAAGGCATTGTCCTAAGCCCTGAACAGAATTCAGAGATGACTAAGACACAGTCCCTGCTCAGAAAAAAACAGCTTATTACATAGTAGGACAGGAAGGTAGAGGACATAAATAGACATGTTACCAAGCATATCGCTAAATGCATTTAAGTTATAAGGCAATTACTATGAGAGTTCCTTTTATGGGGAAGAATTAGAAAAGTCTTCTATGGAGGAAAGAACATTTGAGTTGGCCTTTGAAGGATTGGAGGATTGTTAGGATTTCAACAAGTAGATGTGTGTGGGTGGGTATTACAGGAAGAGAGAATGATGTAAGAATAGAAAGGCATAAAGAAAGGACGAATCAGGTGTAGAAAATATTAATAAACCTTTAGAATTATAATGAATCTTAGGGAACATCTATACTCTGCCACTCCTTTCTGCCCACCCCCCTCCCATTTCACAGATGAGGAAACTGCAGTTCAGAGTGATTAAATGACCTGCCCAAGGTCACAGAGTTAGCTGCAGAGTATACTAGAATCTAGGTCTCCTAACTCTTTCCAAACACTTTTCCACATGTATGAAGAAAATATGTGTGTGTGTGTGTGTGTGTGTGTGTGTGTGTGTGTATATGTGTGTGTTGTGATCCACTGGAGTCAGAACACATAGAGTGAAAGATAGTTTTCTTTAAAGAAAAACAGTGCTAAAGATAACTCATTAAAGGTAAATTGAGGCCAGATTCTGGAGGGCTTTAAATTCCAGGCTTAGTGGATTAGTCTTCACTTATTAGGAAATGTGGAGATTTTAGTTTTTGAGTTGGCATGTACCATGTTTAAACTAACTGTGGTATAGATGCAGAACAAAGTAGAGGGGGGAAAAAACCTAGAATCCTTCAAGCAATCAACGGGCAGATTTGTATCACTTACTTAAAGGCAACATGCTAGGCACTGGTGATACAAATACAAATGCCTTCAAGGAGGTTATATTCTACTGTGTGTCAGGAGTTCAGATAAGGGAAAAAGATGTGTCATTAGACTGTGCTTATTAAGTTGTTTCAATAGTGTCAGTGACAGATTGGTTCTAATCCCTCCACACTTATACACCAACTTCCCCTTTTTGTCAAGATCTTAACACAACTAACAGACATACCCAAGAGAACTAGGAAGAGCTCTGAAGGTATTAAGGCCAAAGACGTCAATGGCCTTGTAACACAGACATTTCTGCCCACCTTTACAGCACAGGATTTCCTCCAGGAGCACACACACGCAACACAGGGGGATGCAAACATGGACACACAGGGAAATTTAGCCACGTAGCCAGACTCCTGAGAGCTACACTGCTCTGCCATAAAGAGGTCTCGCCTGAATCTCTTGGTCTCCCTCCTGTCAACACACTCAATTCTGAATATGAAGTTCAGTTTAAGGAAAACCAGCCCAGAGGCCCAATTGGACAAGCTGTTTTTTTGTAAACTGCCCAGAGGCAGCCTCAGAGTAGGAATGAGGCCTGGGTCATCATTAGCTGCTGCCTTCCTGTTCTCCTGGCTTAACTGCTCTACTTTCTTAATTGCTGTAACACTTGCGACCAATGACACACAGTTACAAAATGAAACTGGGCGTACAAACTATGGTCATTAAAAAGGATAAAGCTACCTGCCTGTCCCATACTGGGATTAAACCCAAACTCTTGTTCTCATTAGGACCGTGCTTTTGCTAACTGAGTTATCCAGCCATAGGCTATGACTGTAGCAAAGGGAATAGAGGAATGGTAATTATAGAAGGAACAACTAATATCTTTTATAAGGAGACAATAAAATATTGGAAGGAGAGAATACTAGAAGCGTGGTCAGAATTGTTGGCTTTATGGATGGCATAGACATGGAACCATTTTCTGGCCTTCTTCCACCTGGCGCTTGGTGTGTGTCCTCAGTTAATATGCCATGCAGGTATCCAGTTGTTCTTGAATTTTCCTTATTTACTTATACGCCTTCTAAGAAGATTATCAGACTGTGTGGAGAGGGGCTTCCCGTCATCCTCAAATGAATCAGCTAATTAAATTAAATTTTTTTCCCAGGTATATTGCATAGTCCAATTAAATTGGGAAGCCAATCACATCAGAATAAATCAACCATATTGTTACATAATTCTTTTTAATAAACAGTTATAATTATATGAACTTGATTCCGAGGGTGCCATATGCTGCTAAGCAGGGAAACTAATTTATTTCATTGATTTTGAGAAGCTTATTCATATGTAATAACTTTTATCATCAAAAATGTTGATTCTTATAGCTTTATAAAGTTTAAAGTCTCCTGCTTGCTTTATAGATCAGAAAAGGGATTAGGCTAATTGAAGGGTGGAGTGAGCAAATGTATTAGATCTACAACCACCCTTTTCCCCACTACTGAATCAATGCTGTTAATGATGGATGGCCCCAGCAAGCAGTATTTTGGGTGAGGGCAGTGAGGGAGAGGAGAAGCTGCCTTGGGCATTTCAGGAATGGGAGATAGGCTGAGAAAATGCCCAGAGCTAAGAGGAGTGTTTTGTTCATGGAATAGCCAGGGGCCAGGATCACTGGATCAAAGTGTACAGTGGGGGAGAATAAGGTATAAGAAGACTAGAAAAGAAGGAGGGGGCTAGGCTATGAAGGACTTTGATTGCTATTTTGCATTTGAACCTGGAGATGATATGGAGCCACTGGAGTTTATTGAGTAAAGGGGAAAATGATTAGACCTTTACATTATTTTGAATGAATTAAAGAATGAAAAATCATTATGTCCCAGGAACTGTGCCAAGTGCTGGGGATACAAAAAGATAAAGCTAAACATGCTTGCTCTTAAGGAGTTCACACTCTAATTGGGGGGGGATAACACAGAAAAAAAATTCAATTGTAGGGCTGAGAAAAAAGCCCAGGAATTCTAAGAGTATAAAGTCTAAAACTCTTTAGTTTACTTCAATAGTCAAAATGATTACCGCTAGAATGACTTTCCTGAATTCACTTAATTGTGTCCTTATTTATTATATGTGATTATAGTAAGGACATACCTTATTTTCTATTTACTGTTACCAAAGAGTTCAACATAAAATATCTCATTTAACCATCATGATGGTCTTGTGAGGTCAGTATGACAGATATTATTTCTAACACAGATAATGAGACTGACAGAGAACCTAAATAACTTTACCAAGATCACACATACAAATGAAAGAGCTGAGACTTGAACCCACACCTTCTGGTTCAGGGCTCTTTCTATGACACCATATTGTAATACCACAGAATGAAAACACATATCAATGGGCCTGAAAATGGGACTGGAAGTTGAAAATGTCTTCTTCCCAACAGTTGGCCCAGTTTCTCACATGGTCTTGGAAATATTTTCTTTTTTTCCGTAGTTTTCTTGTTGGTAGAACAGAATCAAAGCATGCGGTGAAGATTAGTCAATGTTTATATAGGGTTCCAAAGACAGTAGTAGTTGTCTTTCAGAGCCAAAGATAGTTCTGGGAAATGCTGTCAGCAGTGAGCGTGGGTGGCTCATGCCATGTCACACATACTTACTCCATCATGCAGTGTCTCAGTTCCTTGGCACATATAACTCAGTGGGTTTGAGTGTCAAGAAAAGAAAGAAAAATGAGTGGAGAAATGGCATAATTCTAGAATCCCCTAAAGCAATAATTTTTATTCCTCATCTTCTACCCCCATGGTGACTTCAGAGTTCAGGTGACTTCAGACACACATGAGCATGTATATGCATGTATACATGCATATGAAACACACATAAAATGTTTATATATATACATATACAAATATACACATGTATGTGTATATATGAATAAAAGTGTATTATAAATATGTGTGTATATTTATGTGAAATACCTGTTTCCCAGTTTTTCTCGAATCCTAAAGCCACTGTGGGGGAGATGATAAGGAACAAAAATTTGTTGCTTTAGGGAACACTAAAAATATACAATTTCTAACTAATTTTTCTTCCCTTTCTGGTCACTCCAACATATTAATGTATATTCACATATATGTATATATTTATTATTACATGATATCATATATATATATACATCTCACAGTTTCTCTATGCCTTTATTCCATTGTTGCTTTAAAAAAAAACTTTCAAAAAATCTCTCATTGGAATCAAGTCTGATCACCAAACTTTCGTTTCACGGTCTTCACATTATAAATAGATGCTTGTTGTTGCTGTTGTTCAGTTGGGTCTGACTCTTCCTGATCTCATTTACAGTTTTCTTGGCAAAGATACTGGAGTAGTTTGCCCTTTCCTTCTCCAGCTCATTTTACAGATGAGGAAATTGAGGCAAATAGGGTTAAGGGCCCAGGGCCATACAGCTAGTAAGTGTCTGAGGCCAGATCTGAATTCAGGAAGATGAGTCCTCCTGATTCCCATCCCAGTGCTCTATCCACTGTGCCACCTACCTGCCCCAAATAGATGCTAATTGGGAAGAAATAAATAAAATTATTTTAAGCCAGCTTATGCCAGTAGTACCTTGTGATTAGCCTCCATATCGATAATAACTGATAAAGCTTAACTGTCAATTTAAGAAATTTAAGGTATGCAAAGCACTTTAGTAGAAGTCTCCAAATTGAACAAAACCAAAACCAAATTTAAGTTGCACATGGTAGCAAAGATTTGAAGATAAGTCAGTGTGGTTAACTGCATTATATACTTTTTTTTTGGTAAGAGTTACAATCAATACTAGCCTGAGCTTTTGACAATAAGCAGTGAACATCATCCTACAAACGAGCCTAAAATCCCATCTTGCCTCTACCCTTCAAACCATTTAATTGAAAGTCGGATAGAGAGAAGTGGATCACTACAATAGCAGAAAATGTATTATATATAGTGTCTTAGATTGTGGTGATGAGAGCTATCTTTACAGTGGAAAAAAAACCCATCAGAGCTAATATATAGCTATGCCTTCAGCAAAGTAGAGCACATTGTATTCTACATAGTGGTTCTTCAAAGCCAGATACAATTTGCTATTAGCACAGGCTTTCACTGAGCACTGTAATAGGTCCAAAGGAATGAGAGTAACATAAAACAAGGCAAATATTAAACAAATGGTTCTGGGAGTAAAAAGCCTTAGATTTAAAATCTAAGCATTTTTTGTTCCTCAACACTTTCAAAACTAGATGTTTGACAACTGACAGATGCAAGATGATTGTTAATTAGTCCTAGAATACTGTTCTCAATCTCCCTCATTCACAGAAAGCAGTCTTGAAGAATCTGTTGATTTTCTAAGGTACTTGTATAGGTTATTATACTAAGGTACTGTGGGATGAGGAAGGGATTTAAAATAATTTAGAGAAGCAATGATTTATTTGTGGACAAAAGGAGAAAAGCATTTTTATCTTTTTAATTGATTTTTTAATTAACACATTTTTTAAAATAAATTTTTCTCTTCCTCTTATGTTTTTCATCCCCCTACCCTGGGGAAAAAAAGGAAAATGTAAAACCCTTATAACAAATATGCACTGTCAAGCAAAACAAATTCTCACACTGGCCACATCTACAAATGCATCAGGAGAGGGTATCCTCAATGGTCTTCTGAAAGCATGGTTCATCACTGCATTGACCAGAGTTCTTAAGTCTTTCAAAGTTGTTCACTTTTACAATGTTGTTATTACATAAATTGTTCTCCTCATTCCACTCGGCATCAGGCCATACGAGTCTTTTCAGATTTTATGAAACTGCACATTTCATGATTTCTTATGGTACAACAGTATTCCATTATATTCTCATAGCATAATTTGTTCCCAAGTGATGGGCACATCCTTAGTTTCTATTTCTTTTGCCACTAGAAAAAGAGTTGCTCTAAATAGTTTTGTATTATGAGTCATTTGTATCTTTTTAAAAAGGCACTAGAACCTAACTTATGCAGGGTTCTGGTCCCTGTCAATGAAAACTTACTAAATGCCTACTGGTGCCTGGAGGCATTCCAAAGCTTCTGTATAATGACACAATAGGTTCTATGATGATATTCAGAAGAAATAGGACTAAATATTCCCATGCCTTGGTTTCTTCCATTGGTGATCCTCTTTCAGGAGTTAATTTAATTTTATTTAAAGTACTAATATGCAGATAAAAGGGATCGTAAGACTCGAGAAAACTATGATGCTGTATAAAACATGTTCCCTGGTTAGCAAGGAGCACATGTTCTTAATAACGGCTGACATCCATCCATAAGGCACTTTAAAAGTTTTTGAAGCAATTAAATATATTATCTCATTTGTAAGTCCTAGGAGAATTATTATCCTCATTTTATACGTGAAGAAACAGTTTCAGAGAGGTCAAATGATTTACTCTAGGACACATGTTTATTAAGTGCCAGAAATGGGATGTAAACCTACTTCTTTCTCCTAATTCCAGTTCCAGCACACTTACCCTTGTACACACTGACTTTTAGTAGAGTTAAAGAAATCTCAAGCATGTGCACACATGCACACACACACTCCACATGTCTTCTACATCTACCATTATGACAAAATAGCTCCTTATATCTAAAATATATCTAAAAAAGGTTGAAAATTTGAATCTGGCCTCAGGTTCTCTAGTGCCAACACTACCTGAACATCTAAAGTTTCAAAGTCATAATCAAGGAGACTGCTGTGCAGGCATCTCAGAAACTGATTGTGCTACAAAGGAAAAATGAAAGTGATGGATGAACTGAAATACTGGTCTCCCTCAGGGCTAATAAAAAACAAAACACATTTTACCTACCATCTTAATTCCTAAATTCAAGTGTATTGAGATCATTTGTATAGACATTGATGATCTGTTCTACTCTTCCCTCCATTAGTTAATTTGTCATCTGGCTTAAGAAATGGCTCCAAAGTCAGCAATATGAAGTTTGCTTCAAGAGACATGATCTTGTCAAAGCTTCTCTTCTGACTTTATAAGAAAGAGAATTTGTGAGAAATAAATTTTATCTATCCCCATTACAGTGAGATACTAGTTACTTTTACAAATCTAAGTTTACTCTGAGAGGTCACCTGGCATAGTAGATACAGAACTCTCCTAAGAGTGCAAACATTCCAGTCAACAAGCATTTATTAAATACCTGCCATGTGCCAAGGCCTGTTTTCAAGTCCTGTCTCTGATTCCAACTGGCTGTGTAATGTGGTACAAGTGAGTTAAAGTCTCAGTGCCCACAGACAGTCCTATAAAACTACAAATTGAAGAGCAGGTGACAATCTATGTTAATTATTATAGCCTTTATGTTGCACTTTAAAGTTTGTAAAGCACTTTACAAATATTTCTCATTTTATCCTCACAACAACTATGGGAGGGAGGTGCTGTTATTGTCCACATTTTGCCAATGAGGAAACTGAGGCAAACAAGGAAAGTGGTCTGCACAGTGTCACACAGATAATGTCCAAGGCAGCATGTGAACTTAAACCTTCTTAGTGTCAGATCCCATGTTCTTTCCACTGCACCACCTAGAGGGTCCCTCATTGTGAGCTCCCTGCACTAGAGAAACTATAATCAGAACAAAAAAAACGTTCATTAAAAGTTCATCCTAAAATTCTTGGGCATTAGTTGATCATAGGATTGTAACATCTCCTACACACACACACACACACACACACACACACGTCTCTTATTTTATAAGAGAGTAAATTAAGGCCTAGAGGGATGAGGTGATTTGTACATGTCCCATGGTCAATAAATGATAAGAGTTGTAACCCAAACTCAGATCTTTTGATTCTATATCTCAGTGCTACCTTTGATACTTGAGAGTAAGCATGGAGTAGTCATTGGCAAGAACCTGGGTTCAATTTCTTCCTCTGACATATCCTAGTCATGTGACCATAGGGAAAACCTGTTTATGCCCCGGGCAACTCTCTAAACCAGGGGTGGGGAACTGGTGGGCAAAAGGCTACACTTGAGGACCTAGAGGGCCACAAGTGGCCTGGAGGCTCCAGGTTCCTACCCTTTCTCTAAACCTATAAATTGCATATGAATTGCTATAGTATATCCTCAGAGGATTAAAACAAATACCAAATACTGTCATTTCTTAGACTGGATGATAAAGGATGCTATTTTACTAGTTTTTAAGAACATACCAACCCTACTCCTATTTTAAAAAAAATCTATCCCATTTCCTTTATTTCCTTATTTCAAGCACTGACTTTGACAATGTGAAGGAAATCATCGCTGATGGATGGAATAGAGAGTGGGTTTGAAGTCAGAAAACCACCTTTTTTGCTGTTGTTTCTTTGTCCCTGCGTGATACATTTGCCTTTTTTTTCTATTTCATAAAGACATTCTGTAAATACACAATTGAGCTTTTGATAGAATCAATTTTCTGCCTAGAGAGGAGAAAGAGAAAGAAAACACAGAAGGTTTTCTTACAGAAAGCAAACAGGAATCCATATTATTTAGAATTCTTCCATTTTATACGGTTAATTAGAGCTGGTATAAGCAGGAATTCAATCACTCTGCCTACATGGTAGTAGAAACAACCACTCATTCAATAATCAGCAAACATTTATTAAATGTCTACTATATGCTAGGAATATAGTAAGCACTGGGGATACAAATATGAAAAAAGAAAGTCCCTCTCCAATGAGCTCACAATCTAAAGGAGGAAAGCAAGACCCAAAAGGTTAAGAGGGTGGGGGAAGATCACCCACAGAAGTCAAAATCCAAAATAAGTGCAGCCAGAGAAGTTGAAGATTTTCTCTAATATAGCTGAATGTTTTGGCATTGTATAAACAGCTGTTTCAACAATCTGGTTAGCAGCTGCTGTGGGGGTGTAAAACCAACAACCAGCACATAGAACGCTGCAAGCCCAGGTTCTTTTGATCTGCTTTACTAAGGAAAGCAACGTTAAGGGGTTAACAAACTTACTTTAATCCAGCATACAAATATCATTCACCTAGTTAAGGGGAAAAAACCAGCACCCTGAACTTCAGAGCAAACACAAACAAATTGCAAACATTAACAGACCTTGTCTGATTCAAATCTCAATATACAGTTACCAGAGAAGCATCAACATCAAAGCCGGGGAGCTAATAACAAAGGCTGGCCTAGAGTCACGAACCACTCCTGCTGGGGCTCAGAACCCCCAAAAAAGAAAGCCAACCCCTGGTTTTATATATCTTGTTCAGGGTCAAAGGTGACTCACCCACATGACCTAAAATTGTCACAAAAATGTGACTTAAACCCACGTGGTCTAAAAGCCTCTGATGTCACGAACATGTCACTCAAACCCATGTAAACTAGGCTTTCCCTTGAGGCAAGGAGGTCATCAAAGACTCCTAATTTAATCAAGGAAACAAAGGCCAAAACTCTTCAAGGGCACTTGTTTGAATAAGTGCTAAGAGCCCATCTTGACTCCCAATACAACAGCCCAAATTGAAAAGTAACAGTTTGAGTTATTTAAAAGTATGTGACAAAAAAACAACAACAACAAAGAATAACAGTAGACTAGGAAAAGAGGATTACTGAGATCAGTAGTTGGACTAAAAATGAGAACTAAGAGAACTGATATTTCTTTTCATAAAGTCACATTAATTGCTAATGCAATAGTGAGAAAGGCAAAAAAAGATTTCAACTTAAATTAAAGCATCTTTACCAATTAAGCACAGAATTTCAATTATCAGAAATCCAAAGGCTGCATGACCATTAAAAATATGAATACACAGAAATGTTTTTTTTTTTCTTTATTTATTTTTAGTTTACCGCACCCGGTTCTACATAGTTTTGAGTTCCAGTTTTTCTCCCCTCCCTCCCGAAGACGGCATGAAGTCTCATATAACTGTCATGTATAACTTCGCATTGAATTAATTTATGCTCTAGTCAAGTCGTGGAGAAGAATTTTGACCAATGGAATGAATCATGAGAAAGAAGAAACAGAACCAAAAAAAAAAAAAAAACAAAAAAAAAAACCAAAAAAAACCCCCAAAAACAAAAACAAAAGAGAAGCAGAAAAGGCGAGCATGTAGTGTACCTCAGTCTGTATTCAAACTTCGCAGTTCTTTCTCTGAATGAAGATAGCATTCCCCATCGATACACAGAAATGTTAAATAAAAATAGCATTTTGTTTATAGGATGAAAAACACACAAAGGTAGCCCCTGAAGGCTACACTTTGAAAAATAATGCATCTCCTGGGACCAGAGGAATGATGAACAGGAACAAAATTAAGAGACACGGCCTGTGTTGCATTCTATTCTTCCACTACGTGTTATCTACCCTATACTCAACTGACAATCACTTATTATGTAGCTGCTATGTAACTGTGACGCGAGAAGGCTACTACAGCATGTAACAAGTGAGAAATTTCAAATAAGTATAAAGTTAAAAGTGTCATCAAGGAAATTTATGATCGGAGGAGAGCCGTCATGGACTGCCCACATCATCAGAATGAGAACGGCAGGACAGCGAAGCAGACTTCAGTGGCACCCGACCATGTCAGAAGAAAGTCGTTGTACTTCATGTTTCATAGCCACACAATTGCAATAGTAAAATACTGATATTAGAAAGATACACCTTTGTTTCTGAGAGAAGTTTAGGGCCATTAAAAGAGCTTAACAATTTTCTAATGCTAACCTGACTTTTCTTTTGTTTAGTTTTTAGCCTAACTCATTGTCCATTTGTACTGTCTGCCCCAGTTGTACTTACTTATGAATGATCATTATATATTTTCCATCTAATTACATATCTTAGTATGGGCAAAAGATATCTTTCATTCACTTGGTCTTGGATAGTTGAGCCCAACCCTTTTGAGTGGTATTGATACCTTCTTGGTGGCTCTGCAACGTTCTGCAGTTTGATGCAAATAGCCCAATGTTACTGGCAAACAGAAAGAATTAAAAGAATTCTCTGTCCTCAGAGATTCCCTCTTCAACTTGGACTCTGCTGCACAACCTCACACAGTTGACCTTTATGATCATAAGATTGTTGAGTAACATTGTTTTTTGTTATAGTTTTCACTGACTTGATGAAGGGATAGGTGACTGCTGGGAACACGCCTTCAAGGTGACATTCTGCACTATTGAATTTAATCATAATTAACAATAAGCACAGCGAAATCTTTTGTTCCCTCTATCTTTCAGTCACTTGAGAGATGCTAAAGTGGCCTATTGTAGAATGTTACTTGTGAAAACTTGACCATTCCTACTAATATTTGCACTGAGGATGTCTTCAGTGTGTTTATAGATAATTACATGTAGATAGGAGAGTAGGCATATAGGTTGAGTTGATGATGATTATTTTTTATTAATAAAGTCTAAGATTTCTTTACTATCCCTTTGTTATCTTCACCTTCTTGAGATTACTTAAAAACAATTCCTCAATACCTCCACAATTGTGTTTCCTCCAGCATAAATCTGTTACATATACCCTTAGTCCAATCTAGCTTTTTCCATCTTTTTTTATAATCACATACAGTACTGTGACTTTTCTCTTGTATTTAATGACAAAAATAAATGTGTGTATATGTGTATATATATATACACACACACACACGTGTATATACATATATGCATTAGTTAAACTTCTGTCAAAATATTATTAGTACTGCTGTAATTTCTACCATCCATTATATATTTTTGTGATATTAATAGGAATGATGTCTTCCATATGTATAGTATTTCATACTTTTAAATGTAATTTAATATATATTATCTTGTTTGATCAATATATTTTGAGGTCTTCCAATGATGGATATTAGAGGAAAGCAAAGTGTGAAAAGAATATATCTTGTCCACAGAGCAAGATTTTCAGTAAAACTTCTCAGAAAATGTTTTCAAAAATTAAGGAAATTTTCCTCCCCATCACTTAAATTATTACTTTTAAAAGTCTCCTTCAGATTTAGGGGCCTATTAACTTGAACCAAAGGCTAACCAAGGCATTTTTAAATCACAAATGCTTAACAGCATGATATACAATTTCAAGGGTGTAATGATAAAGTTCCACAGACATGAAAATATTTCATTTATGAAAATAGCATAGTCTTAGTTCTGTACCCTGTAAACTATGAATTTAAATGAGGAAAATTTTCTAACCAACTTAATTTAAGAGCAATGCAATGATTTCCTAGTGTCTAAATCATCCCAGTAGCTAGAAGTTTGGTAGAAACTACTTCACCTTTTTTTCTCGTCAGCTTAAGCTAGCCTCAAAATGCAATTTTTGAGTAGAAACTTAAGAGTTCTGTGTATAGTTCTTTGAATTTGGTAGAACTGGTTAGAGAATCAGCTCCATTTCATTAACAAACACTTTAGTTTCAAGGATGCTTTTATTATTGGTCCTATGTAGAAACACACACATATGCATGTACACACACACACACACACACACACACACACACACAACCTCCAGAAAATATTTAGGATGACTGACTAAATTCAAGGATGATACTAATGGCGTCCTTTTGTTCATTCAACACTACAAGTTTTCTTATGATTTTAGGTCTCTTCATGACAATGATGCTTTTTTTGGTAACCATTTGTCAATTTCAAAAGGAAGTTCTTTATGGATATGCAAGTTATGCCTTGTCTCCCATAATTACTCCATGATTTTTTTCTACTTCCCCCTTTTCAGTAGGTGCTCATAAATTTCAGATAGAAAAAGCTGCAATGTTGTGTTCTACTTTTAGTTTCTCTCTAGAGGCATAAAGTGCCAGGAAATATGTGTAAATAATTTAATTCTAAACACTTAATAAACAGTTAATTCTCAAGATACCCCATGTCATATGCAAATTAAGTGGTAAAATTAATATTGAAGATGATGAAACTGAAGTCTTAGTGGAATGGTGTGAGTGTGGAGGGGCAAAGGCTCAGCAAAATCCATATCAGCAGCAAATTTATAAAGAATCATATTTATGATTGTTTAAACCACTAAAAGCGAAGTATAGATGCTAGAACTCTCAATAATTTCAAGGCTTCAGTAGAGAAAAAAATTAAGATCCCCCTCTTCATTTGGTGGCACATGTCCCAGACCTCTCTCTTAGACCACTGACAAAGTGTTATGAGCTCTGAGGTTTTATATATTCTGAGAGCAATCTATGAGTAACAATGATTATTTTTATGCCCATAATACATTTCATCATAAAAGTCTGTCCACCAAAGTATTTGGAAAAAACTTATGGAGCACGTCTCTGGGCCTGAAAAGAGGTAAGCTTCTCCTTTAGCAGAGCTAAATTTGCTAGGTTAGGTCTCCAGGCATTTTACAGTCCCCAAAGACATAACAAGTATTGGGGTGCCCTGAGGAATACTTTTTGATATTTTTATAAATGATTATCTTAATGAAAAAATCCATCTCTCTCTGTCACATATGTCTTTATTTTGTAATAAGTCAAGCAACAATAATAATTAATATCCAGAATAAGGAAGGTCATAGTCCCTCTGGACTCTGCCTTGGCGAGGCCACATACATAGGCATGTGCTCAGGTCTGGGCAACACATTTTAGAAAAGACTTGTATAAAACTGGAGAGTGTCTAAAGAAGGGTGACCAGATGGTGGTAATGCCTCAGGATCATGCCATTTGAAGATTGTAGAAACTGATGTGTACGTAGCCTTCTCCAGGCTGTACTCTATACCTTCTCTATTCTACCCCAGAAATCTCTTCATCCTGGAATCTCACTGCACTTAAGGAATTTACACATTCAAAATCACTTTCACCCTTGAGGTCTCTCCCTCTGATTGGATGCTCCCTCCCAAAAACTTCCATTTCAGGAGGGTGCCTAGGCCTAATTCATTTCCAGGCCATATTCCTGGACTTCTTCTTCCATGCCCCCAAGTCAGATCCCACTCTTTACCATCTGGATGGTCAGCTTCTTTTTATGTTTTGTCTTTCTCCATGAGAAAAGGAAGCTCTTTGAGGGCAAGGAATGTCTTTCTACTTGAATTTGTATTGTTACTGTTTAGCACAGTGGCTGGCACGTGGTAAGTGCTTAAATAAGTGCTTTTTGACTGCTTGGTAAGAAGGAGACACCAACCATACTGTCTTCAAGAATTTGAAGAGCTGTCATATGAAAGAGGGATTAGACTTATTCTCCTTAAATTCGGAAGAAAAACTCACCTTAAATAACTCCAAAATTGTCTGTCCTGAACTAAAGCCAACCTTCTTTTGACTACTCCCGATGTTAGCCACCTAATGTAACCCATGTACTGCCAGATTTTGATGATAACTCAACTTTAGTTAACCAAAAACAATTAAAATTATTTTTGATTCTTCCCATCACTACATACAATCAGCACAGAAATTGTTTTTGTATGTTTGTTTATTTAGTGCCTTATTTAATGAATTACTGTTGAACTGAATTGAATTGAATAAAAAAGTAATAGGTGGAAACTGGCATGAGAAGAAGGAGATTTAGGATGTTTGGTAGAACATGTATTTACCTGAAGGCTTGATAATCTGATCAAGAGAGATTTTAACTAAAAACTCTCTATTTAGAGATTAGGAAAAATTAAGGAACGATTAGGATTATTCAAGAGGAGAAATCTGTTCCCTGAGGAAACATTTTCACTGGATGGTAATTTTTCAAGGATGTTTTAGAAAGGATCCTATTTTAGACAACTTTGGAGACCTCTAAATTCCTTCCAACTCTGAGATTCTGGGTGTCTGTGAGGAAGTGGATAAATTAACCTACAGAGTGGATACATGCAAAGATAAGAGAGGCAATTATAAAAATAAAGTAAGGGAAGATGAGACCACAGCCAACTATGAAGTTTTAAATGGTTTATTGGATGTGGGTTAGTAGGCACAAAGGGAAATGATCATATCAGCAATATTTCCATCCTCAGTTGTCTTAGGTGTTAATTAATGAAGTCATGAACTAATGTAGAAATACCTTGAAGTGAATAGGTTTTGTGACTGGAATTTCACAATAGGCACAAAAATGATTCAACAACCTTTTTCAAAAACCTAGACTTACATGAACTGATACAATGCGAAGTGAGTAGAACCAGGCAAATAGTCTACACAGCAATAACAAGATTGCACAGTGAATAACTTTGAATGACTCAGCTATTCTTGGCAATACAGTGATCTAAGACGATTCCAAAGGGGTCATGATGAAAAATGCTATCCATCTCCAGAGAAAGAACTGATAGAGTCTGAATGCAGATCAAAGTATACCATTTTTTCACTTTTTTGTTTTCCTTTGATCTGTGTTTTCTTTTACATCATGACTAATATGGAAATATGTTTTACATGATTGCCCATATATAACCTATATCAACTTGCTCGCTGTCTCAGAGAGGGGGCAGTGGATTGAGAGAGGGAGAGAATTTAGAACACAAAACAAAACAAAAAAAAGAATGTTGAAAACTTTGTAAATGTAATTGGGATTTTTTTAAAATAAGCTTTTGCCACATTAGGAAGTATACCATAACAAAACCCTAATGCTGGCTACTTCACCTTGGTATCTCAAGTGAAGTAATATGATCCTAAATGGCATAGTATATATAGTGGGATGGCATTAATATTAACACTTATCTGAGTAGAGCAGACTATAATCTTCTTAAGGACAAGGAATGTGTCTTAAACTTCCTCATTTCCACTGCAGCACCTGGAAGAGTCTTAAATATAGTGGATACTAAAAAAATTATTTGTTGATCTGAATGCCTACTTGGCTTTCAATCACTTTATACATTAATAATTGGTAAGATTCTTCTTGTTCTATAGGAACACTAATCAGGGGTTACATGATCACAGCTTGAGAAATATAGGGTCCTCAGAGACAAGTCAGATCTCAAGATGAAGATAATGAGACCCCATTCTTCCTGCCCCCAGATAATTTGTAAGACTCTTGAGGGAAATGACACTGGTGGGAGCCCTAAGTCAGATCTGAATATATTGCCTTACCTTAGTTATGGAAATTGACAGATATAAGGACTATCAGGAAAAATCTCTGAGTATATCAGAACTAATTTTGGCAAAAGGAGTTTATTTCCCCTTTTAACAAATAGTAAATTGCAGAGAGAAGATAGAGACAACTGAAAAAGCCTAATACTCTGAGAACAAAATCTTTCAGATTTCCTTCAGATAGGCAAAACAAAGGAGTATCAAAATGCCTGATTGACACACATGATGCCCTATCTTTGACCCACAACCAGGTATTCATAATACTAGAGGGGTCTCTATGCTTGACCATCTTGAACCTTTGTCTTTTGCTTGACCATCTTGGACCTTTATATTTAAATCTGAACTACTCTTGATATTGGATTCCTGATCCTTTAGGACATCTTGAACTAGATGTACTAGAGACATCTCAAATTCACATGTTCAAAAAGACCTTATTATCTTTACTCACAAAATCCTTTCCTTTTCCAAACTTCCCTGTTACTATCGAGGGTACCACCATCCTTCAAGTCTCCCAGATACCATGAACATCCAATCCCATACCAAATCTTTTCATTTCTATCTTCATATTTCTTATAAATGTAAGCTTCTATTCACTCATGCAGCCACCAACTTAGCTTAGGCCCTAATTCTCATTCACTTGGACTACTGCAATAGTTTGCTAAACAGTCTCTGACTCAAAACCTTTGACCATTCTAGTCCGTCCTCCACTCAGCTGCCAAACTGATTTTTCTGAAACATAAGTCTGACTATGTCAATCTCTTGCTCAGTGAGTTTCAGTGGCTCCCTATTACTCTCAGGATCAAATAAGACCCCTTTCTGCCTTTCCAATTTTTTGACATACAATTCCCCTCCATGCACAGTATAATCCAGGTATATTGTCTTACTTGACGTTCTTGGATATTACACTCTATCTCCTGTCATATCATCTTTGCATGATTGGTCCCCAATGCCTAGAGTGCTCTCTGCCTCTGTTTCCCTGGCTTCCTTTAGAAATCAGCTCAAAGGGACAGCTAGGTGGTACAGTGAATAGAGCACCAGCCCTGGAGTCAGGAGGACCTGCATTCAAATCTGGCCTCAGACACTTGACACTTACTAGCTGTGTGAACTTTGGCAAGTCACTTAACCCCAACTGCACTGCTTCCCCCCCCTCAAAAAACCCAAAACAAAATACAAAAAAAAATCAGCTCAAATATGACCTCCAATAGTAAGCCCTTCCTGGTCCCCACAGGTGCTAAGAGTTTTCCACTCTCAAATTATTTCCCATCTACTATTGTGTATCCTCTTAATTACTGCCATGTTACTTCTCCCTTTAGAATGTATGAGCAGGCAGTTCTCAAAGGAAGACATAAAAGCTATGAAGTCATGAAAAAATATTCCAAATCTTTATTAATTAGATAAATGCCCATTAAAGCTACTTTGAGGCTCCACTTCAAACCCATCAGATTGGCAAACTTCACAAAAAAGGAAAATGATAAATGTCAGGTACATTATTGCACTGCTGTTGAAGTTGTGAATTGGTCTAATCATTCCAGAAAGCATTTTGGAACTATGGAACTATGCCCCCAAACTTAGTGACCAGTGCAGATCTTTAGGGATCTATCTACTAGATCTGTAATCCAAGGAGAACAAACAAAGGGGGAAAGGACCTATATGTACAAAGTATTATAGTTCTTTTCATAGTGGCAAAGAACTGGAAACTAAGAGTGTGCCCAATAATTAGGAAATGGTTGAACAAATCATGGTAAATGAATGTAATGGGATATTATTGTTCCATGAGAAATGACAGGAGGGATGATTTCAAAGAAACCTGAGAAGATGTGTGTGAACTGAGGCCAAGTAAAGAAAGCAAAACCAAGAAAACAATTTACGCAATACTAACAAAAAGCAATTTTGAAAAACACTGAAACTCATTGAGCAGGGGATTGACATAGTCAGACTTATGTTTCAGAAAAATCAGTTTGGCAGCTGAATGGAGGATAGACTAGAATGGTCCAAGGTTTTGAGTCAGAGACCGGTTAGCAAACTATTGCAGTAGTCCAAGTGAATGAGGATTAGGGCCTAAGCTAAGTTGGTGGCTGCATGAGTGGATAGAAGTTTACATTTAACTTAATTAATTAATTAATCTCTGATTAATACAATGAACAACCATAATTCCAGAGAACTGTTGATTATCTAAGTAACCTACCTCGTGGCAGAGAAGTGATACATTCATGATGCAGAATGGGACATACATTCTTGGTCATGTGCAGTATAGGAATTTACTACTATGTGGATTTGTTATAATGGTTTTGTTTTGCTTTGCTTTTAAATTTGGAGTGGGTGAGAGGAAGAGAAAAATAAATGCTTGTTAAATGAATCATAAAATAAAATGAAACAATAATCTTTTTCAAAGAATTACAGCTTTCTTATGGGAAGTCACTTTTTGCTTTTCTTTGTTCCTCTAGGGCTTAGTTCAGTGTCTGGCATATGATAAATATTTCATAAATTCTTTTTTTAATTTAATTTAATTTTTTTGTTTTTTTATATTTCATAAATTCTAGTAGACTGATTGACTGAATGACTTACTCCTCCACTGTTTGTCCTGATCCATAGCACTTCACTGACACCAATACCAGCTCCCTGCCCTAATCATGAATTGCCTGACTTTGACTATAACTTAAATTTTGGAATTACTTTTGATTTATCCATTTCCCTTCCTCACCTAACATAATCAATTGCCAAGGTCTACAGATTAGGCTCCTCAATCTCTCACACCCAGCCTCTGCCACTATCCTAATGTATGCCCTTATTGCCTCTTAAACTGAACTCTTACAAAAATCTTCTACCCAGTCTTCCCCCTCATCTGCAAGATTAATTTTTTTTCAGTGAATAGGTCTGATCATATCCTGCTCAAAAACCTTCAGTGACTCCCCATTGCTTACATTATGGTATTCAAAGTCCTTAGCAATCTTGTACCACTTTTCCTGTCTTAACTCCTATGACTTCCTTTTCCATTCTCATCACTTTAGCCAGACTTGACTCTTTACCTTCTCCTGAATATATTCTCATACTTTTCCACCTTCATATACTTGCTTATCCCATGTCCTTTATCTGCAGTATTTCAATCATTTGAACTCAAATTTCACTGAAGGTCTAGCTCAAATGCATACCTTTTCCATGAATAGCTCTCTGATCCCCTAACGAGTAACAATCTCTTCCTTCTATAAGTTCTTCATACTTGTTTAGATTCTCTTGTTTAATCTATTTTATGCATTTATTATATTCTGTTTTATGTTATGTTTATGTATGCACATGCTTAATCTCCCTTAGTATATTACAAATTCTGGGAGGAAAGGGACTGTGTCTCTTATTTTTGTAATGCCTGTAACCTAGCTTAGTAACTTGTATACAAAAGGAGTTCAGGAAATATTTGTTAAATGGATGGAAGGATGCCTATTTGTATCCTGAACTGGCAACCTGACTTACCATCTCTGCAGGCTAGTATTTTCTAGCCAAATCAGCTTCTTTTATTTCTGTAATGCAGAGACATTCTGCCTCAGGGCCATGGCTTCTGCCAGTGGAGTCAGAATAAACAGTGGGATCCAGGGCCTCAGTGGCATAATGGGGAGGGGAAGAGGGAGTTATTAGGGAAGCAAGCAAATTACCAGGGCAGAAAGGATGGTCCAAGGCCAGAAACAGGAAGTTTCAAACTAGATAAACCAGAATATATATGCTGTCCAAAATGGAGGGCCAGAATCGAAGCTGGTAGAGTTCCAACATTATAATAGTAAAAGGAAGGAGTAGGTATCCAAAATCAGAATTAAAAATTGGGTATGAGAGTGATGCAGTGTTGGTGAGTCTGTGAATCAGCATAAACATTTTTGGAAAACATTTTAGAAACATGCAAATAAAGTGATTAAAATATCCATATCATTCGACCCAGAAATTCTACTACTAGGCATATATATCCCACAGAAGTAACAGTTAAAAAACAAAAGGCTCCATATACACCAAAATATTTATAGGAGCTCTTTTTTGTGGTGGCAAAGAACTGGAAACAAAGTAGATGCCCATTGATTGGGGAATGGAAAAAGAAATTGTGGTGTATAAGCATAATGGAATATTACTATGCTGAAGAAGTGATGAATATGATGGATACAGAGAATCATGGAATGATTTACATGGACTAATGCAGAGTTAGGTAAGCAGAGCCAAAAGAAATCCAATATACTCAATGACAATGTAAATGGAAAGAACCACAAAACAACTGAAAATTCATGTTGCAAAATTACAAAGACCAAACATGACCCAAAAGAAGAGATATGAGAAGGTACTTCCCCACCTCTGTTACAAGGGCTGGAGGTTCACGAGCGTGGGATATTGTATATATTTTCAGATTTTTAAAAGAATATATTGATAAATTTTACTTTTTTTCTTTTGTTCCTCTTCTATATTTAAAAAAAATCTCTATTATACAAGATAGTTCTCTGGGGGAGTGGGATAAATAGAGAAATATAGGCCATGTAAAAATAAAAAAATAAACATTTATTTTTAAAATGTAAAATTCTAAAGAACAAGTGTAGCCCAAATGAAGTGATATATGAAGACCTCCTCCTGCCCCTCCCTGCTTCTTTGCAGAGATGGGAGGTTAATGGGAGTGGAACATTATATCGTTAGAATTTTTTATTGTGTATTTATCAGTGTTGATGGTTTTCTCCTCTCCTAAAAATTGTTAGTTATATGGGATGACTCTTTTTTTGGGGGAAGAAAAGTGATACAACAGGAAATTTAAATGATATAAAAACAAATATAGCGATGAATTTTATATATATATATATATATATATATATATATATATATATATACATATAAACACATATATGTATACAATTTTTTTTATTATACTAGAAAAGAGTATCGTGATTCTAACCTTACATTAACCAAATGGCAAGTGTTCAATCTCTTCTTTTTTGCTCGTGTTGAGTAATTAGCACATCTCCTGCTTTTGGTGATATATAGGAAGTGGCTCATATGTGGAACAGAAGAGATAGTAGCAGGAGTCCAAGTGGTTGATATACTCATCTTCACCTGCCAATTCATTCCCTTGGTCAGTATCTTCTCAGTGGACTGATTCCCTTGTATGTCAGATTTTGGGGGGCTCATCCTGAAGTCATTTCCATGAAGTTAGACAGGGAGGAGACCAGGTCATGTACTCGGACTGTCCCACTGTGCTGGCTGGCAGTAACTTCTTTGTGCTCCTGAGCAGCTAAAGCTTGTGGCACTGTGATGTTATTATTTGTAGTGACTTTGTTCAAAACACAGAGTCAAAATCCACAGGAACTTCGGATGGGGTAGAACTCAGAAGGGCTGACAGAGAAAACCCTGCTCCTCAAGTTTGGTTTGGTGTAGTAGGGCCCTATGGGTTTCTATGGGTTCAAAATAACGGAAGGCCCAAGACTGAAGAGATCATCAGATATATTGACCAGATGAGTGGCTGTAGGCATCATGAGGGCAACAAGGTCTATACCAAGAGAGGCGGCCATGCATTTCCCTGCTAAAATCCTCGGAGACTCAGGTACAGGGGCAGAATTGGGGGCCACTGGAAATTTCTTTAAATGTTACTCCTTCAAGACCTTCAGTCTTGCCTGGTCTTCATCTGACATCCATTTTGTCTGCTTCTTGCCCATTCTGCCAAATGCCCTGCTGGTGCCTACAGTTGTGCATGTAGCACTCAATAGCTTGTTTGCTCTGTCAGCTGCCAAAAGCTCAGTCCTGTGACCTTCCAAAGAAGCTACATGTTGTTCTAGTGTTTTAAACAGTCTCCTTGTGGCCTGAATAAGATATGGAATATCAGCTTGATCGATGCCAACTTGCTCAGCAGCTTTCAGGAACTCCAACAATTTTCCCCAGGGATTATTTTTAACTCTCCAGCTCTCCTTTGCACGGCTTCTTCTTTATGTAAAGTACTTTTCAAGCAGGTTAGTAATCCCTTCATTGTAGGCCACAAACAGCCTGATGGAATCCTTAATGAGGTGCATGAAGGTTGAACTGATGACACCATTAGTGAATTCATCGGGATGTACATGGAAATTGAGCAGAGTGTCGAGCTGGTTCTGTAGAACTGGAAGAGTTTTCAGGAACTTGTCGTACTTTTGGTCCTCATGACTCCATTGGGCCCTCTTTTCATCTTGATGAAGTCAACTGCTACCAGTATATGTGAAAAGGCTTTTTTCATTCAAGTATCTGCTATATTGCCCAATGAAGGTAGATGTGTCATAACCCTGTACGATGCTTTTATCTAGAAAGCTGGTTAAAGTGAATGGAGTATTTTGTCGTGCAAGGTACTCCATGAAATGGTCGTTGCTGATGAGGTGGTGGTAGGTCATGATTAGGGCCTCAAAACTGACCACCCAGCTTCTGTTGGCTGTGTGCCCCAGAGATGTATTGGCCAGCTGTGGTATGCTCATGTTCATCTCATTTGTGCACTGGATCTGGTAGTCTGGGTACTTTTGCTTGGGCCCTATCACTTCATGGGTGCTTGCCTGGCAGATGGCTCTGGCCATAAATGACCTTGTATTTGGGTCCCCAGCACCCAGCTGTAAAGGCAATCAGTGAATGGGAAGATCTTTCCTGCCCATTTGAATGGGCTTCGAGGGTGGGGCTCTCAGGGTCCTGGGGGGAGTGGCTAGGACTGGAGCCAATGGTAGGCGCCTGAGTTCTGGTCCACGTGATGACATGAAGCCTGTGGTGGGAGGAGCTTGCTGAACAGTTGGAGCAGAGCTAAGAGGCAGTTGGTGAGGCAGTTGGTGAGAGCAGTTAAGAGCTGAAGGAGAGAGGAAGCAGTCAGCTATCTGGAACACAGCTTGGAGATTGTGGTGGAAGCCGCAGCAATGGTGGCAGGCACTACAAAAAAGCAGGATTGACCCTCGTGGAGACTGGAGAGTGCTGAGCAGGGGCTTGAGGCCAGTGGGTGGTCTTCTTGCTGGAGGGCCTTGGCATTGTGTGGGGGGAAAGCACCAGTATGGCCTGGCTTGCTGCCACAATGTTTTTCTGGGGCCTCCTGGTCACTACTGTGAGATGGGCATACTGGTCTTGGAAGGTTCTTACCAGGATGTCGAATTGGGGACACTGGTCTGTGGGTCTGCTACTTTTGAGTTTCAATAAATGCTTTAACTCCTCTGCCTTCTACTTAGAGAATTCCTTATATCCTGCGATTCTGGACCATTCAGGCACATTCATGGTTATCTTTGAAGTCATTAATTCTGCCTTAATGATATACCAGCACGGTGCTTGGTACATAATAGGTGCTTAAAAATTATTGACCGACTGAAATGAACCTGCTGTGATGAAACAAATTCAGAAAGCATTATGTAATCCTATTTGGGATGACCTCACCTCAACCCCACTGGCCCTAACCTAAGTTATTTTTGGAGTACTAAAGAAAGAAGATGCCCCTGAAGAGGATATTGTCCTCTCCATTCCAAGCCCATAAGCCAAAGTCTTAGGCCTCTCCTTTCTTTAGTGAAAAGATAGGCAGGGGCCGTTGGACGCAAGCTTCCTCAGCTTTTCTCTCTCTCTCTCTATATATACAATTTTTCTCTGTATTTCTATTCTTGACTCTTTCCCTCCTGTTTCAGAGGAAAGAAACGTCTCTCCTTCATTCTAAGATTAACCTTTTCACTGTATTCTTCATATCATTCCATTCACTTTCCCCAGCTTGGAACACAGAAAATGCATTTTCCCTTACCCTCTTTCAACCTTGAGGAGGAACTGAGAAGAAGTCTATAGAAAAACTAGCAAAGGACAGGTAATTTTTGTTTGGCTATAAATCATGACTTGACAATATTGGAAGGCATTGGAAGACTATACTGAATACAAAGACAGTATTTCTCCATCTCTGGCTTTCTGCCAGGCTTCTGGCAGAACCTCAATATTGTGTGTGTGCGTATATGTGTGTGTGTGCGTATATGTGTGTGTGTGCATGTGTGTGTCCTTATCTCTCTCCCTTTCCATCTCTCTTCCTTTTCCCCATATTTTTTTCCTTTCCCTTGCAAGTGTCTCAACCATTTTTTCATCTCTCTCACTCTCCCTTCGGATAAGTGGTTTGACAGCTTCTTGATTCCCATCTTTTCTTTTCACCCTCATGTTTGAACTGTTAGGGTGTGCTCTCACAGAATTTTTAAGAGTTGGAAGGGACCTCAGAGGGTCCCTTAATGGAAATCTCTTCTATACCCTACCTGAGAAATGATAAAGGGTCATTATGCCTTTGCTCGAAGACCTCCAGTGAGGGAGAATCCACTGGCTTCTAAGGAATCTCATTTGAAATTGGGGTAGCTCAAAGTCAAAAATGCCCAATAAGGCCTTGGAAAGCTACTTAGTTTATAACCTAGTTACATCATCTTCATGGGAATGTGTGTGTACATATATATAGACACATATACATATATACATATATATATACATACATGCATGTGCATATACATACAAATGCCTATAATCTTTGAACTATTCTTAAAATTGGTCTCAATCTATATTCTTTCTAATGGATTTACATGGTTTTTATTACACAATAATACTATACCATACAAATGCTATACAATTAGCCCTGGATTTATGGCCTATGCAAAATGGGCCAGTGGAATTACAAGTGACTGTGCAAGATGACTACGCGAATTCGAGTTTGTGACAAAAGCAACAAAGCCGAAGTGTACCTTTAAGATTTTGGTCAAGGAAACTACCTTCATCTGAAATGCGATATACACCTTTTGAGAAGCAGCTGTTAGCTGCATATTGGGCTTTGGTAGAAACCGAGCAACTAACTCTGGGTCATGAAGTGGTATTAAGGCCTGGAATTCCAATTATGACTTGGGTAATGAGTACCCCAGCTTCCCACAGAATTGGACATGCGCAAGAGGTGGGCATAATCAAATGGAAGTGGTATATTCAGAATAGGTAGAGAGCAGGCAAAAGTGGGTTTCTGCTCTACATGAATCTGTGCTTAACATTGACACTGAGGGGAATGAAAAACCCCCTGAACCTAAGCAACAGTTGGTACAATCCTTGGTGAAATGGAATAATGGATATGATGGAGTAACTGAGGAACAGAAGAAACATGCTTGGTTTACTGACGGGACAGCAAAATACTTGGGACACAAGAGACATTGGAAAGCAGTAGCCTATAACCCCTGTACTAGGTGAACTCTGGAAAGTTCTGGGATAAGTGGAAGTAGCCAATATGCTGAACTGATGGCAGTGCATCAAGCCATCAAAACAGAGAAAGGAGGACAGTGTCATATATTTACTGACTCATGGGTGGTAGCTAATGAGTTAGCTACGTGGACGCCTATATGGAGGAATCAGAATTGGGAGATTCATGGCAAACAAGTTTGGGGTAAAGAGTTATGGGAAGATATATGGCATATGTCTCTGGTTACAAGTTTGTCAGTTTTTCATGTTGATGCTGACGCGACCCTGATCACACCAGCTTTGTGATGTTTTACCTAAACTTTAGATTTCTCTCACCATATTGTATAGTGCTCTGGACACAGAAGGTGCTTAATAAATCCTTACTGACTTTACTTGGCTTCAATTAAATTGAACTAAATTGAGACAGCATTGAATAGTGTGCTAGGCTTATGTTGAAGAATGTTTGGGTTCAAATCCTTCCTCAGATACTTATTAGCTGTATGACTAGCCAAATCACAACCTCTTTGTGCCTCAGTTTCCTCATCTAATCATGGGATTAGACTTGATGGCCTAGCTCTAAATCTATTATTCTATAATCCTACAAACCAAATTTAATTACTGGCTCCTCACCTCTGGTTCAGTCATCTATGAAAGATTTACATGGATATGCCCCATTCACCTCCTACCCTTCTAGTCTTCCCAATGTAGTTTGGGACTATTGTTTGGAACAAGTAGTGCCCCTTGGTCAAAGTAATTTCACCAGGGATGATGATAATAATAAAAATGATGACAACAACATTAACAATTAATATTTACATATCTCTGTAAAGTCTCTAAAGCAGTCCCCCACCCCCACAAACCACATCATGTAAATAATGTAGGTTTTTTTTAAATCCCATGTATAGATGAGGAAACTGGGGCACAGATAGGTGAATGAACTTGTCCAGTTTTCCACAGCTAGTCAACGTCAAAATATAGTTTTGAATTCAAGTTATCTGATTCCAAGACCAATGTCACTTCGTAATACTAAACTATGTTTCATACCAAAAGCCCCTCTACGGAGCATTGAATGTGGTAGAAAGTACCACCCCAAGACAATATAGTTTAAGCTTTTCACAAAAATGTGAGAACTTCCATGATACTTTCAGGATGCTGAAGTGGACATTTTCTCAAATACATCATCCTTAGAACTATGCAATCAACATAATGTCTAGCAAATATACTCTTGTAGGATGTGTGTAGTTTCTGTTGGAATTTAAGAGAAATGATCATCAGGATTTCCTTGACAAAAATTTGAAAGATTTATTCATCTGAGTCACAATTACTTCATTAGGTTTCTTGGTCCTCTGTAAAAATGAAGAGGGCAGAAGTGTGATTATACTATTTGCCATGATTTCATTCCCTATACTCAATCAATATTTCCTTTCATCTCTGATACATCAGTACCTAAAGGCCAAAGTATTTATTAAGCTCCATCTCTGTGGGGTAATGAAATTTTGACTATCTTATATACATGTGGTGGTCCTTTCAAGTCCACTCAATCCATTTGGGCTCTTTATTGTACTTTCCATTGTCCAATGTGTTATGAATCATATCTCTTAAAACCCTATGAGCCATTAAGTAATTTACTTCTAATATCCAGATTTACTTTTGTGACTTCTACAGGTATCCTGTTCCATTCTTAACCAAATCTGTAGCTATTAAGAAAGCATTCCTTTTGCTACAGGAGGAGTTCTTTGGACACTTCATTTCCCAGCACGGCACTGAAATAAATCCTTAGAAGCTCAGCATCATCCCAGACTGGTGTGTGCCACTATATGCCATTTACTTTCAGTGACTGTAGGTGGGGGAAAGGATGGCTCATGGTCTAATTCCAGAGTCTTATTCACCAACATTCGTATCCAACTCCCAACCAATATCCCCTTTGAGTAATCTATTTCCCCCAAATCCTCCCCTTTATTGGATCCTCATTGCCCCCAAAGGCCTTCAGCTTTTCTAAATACTAGTTCATAGTAGGCCCTGTCCTTAAAAATCCTCATCACCTGTTGCCTTTCTCCATTAAAATCTCTTTCAGTGGAGCCTGTTCACTCAGGTTGACTATATTTCTTTGTGATTTGAAAACTGTTTTGTATGCTAGATTTTAAACAAGAAATGAGTACTTAAATGTCATTCTGTGTGTAGATGTTAGAAATCTTCTCAAAGTTTTCCTGTAAAATTTGGAGGTAAGGATGAAGAGTCTGGACTCATGCTTTAATTTAAATATACCTGCCCCTTCATGGCATAGATAAAATAGAATGGGTTTTGCCATATAAAGGAAGACAAAGGAATAAACATTTATATAGTACCTACCATATAATAAGTACTGTGCTAACCACTTTCCAAATAACATCTTATTTAGTTCTTATAAAAAACCCTGTGGGGTAAGTGTTGCTAATATCCCCAGTTTACAGTTGAGGAAATTGATGCAAACAAAGATTAAGTGACCTACCCAGGTCACAAAGCTAATAAGTGTCTGATACAGGATTTGGACTCAGGTCTTCCTTACTCTACTTCCAGTGCTGTATTCATTATGCCACCTATATGTATCTAAGTATATATTTATCACCTATTTTCTTCTGCATGTTGTTTAAAATTCAAATATTCTATCTGGCCACTGGAGAAACCCCACCCAGGCATTTTCTCCTCCTGGATGATCGGCTATGGTTTAATTAAGCAGACTGACTGATATTGCCCTAATAAAGAGTATTCTATAATCAAGGTATAAACTGTATCAGTAAATGAATGAAGCAAAAATGTTTTAAAATAACTAGCTGGATGTTACCAAGGCCTCCAGTAGGTTTTAATGAGAATTTAGCTGCATAAAGGTCTAGGGAAACCTTTAAACCAGCAGTCACTGTTCAGTGTGATGCCTGGCCTCTGATTCCTAATTGATCAAAAGTTGATTTTGCCTGTAGAGAGAGGAAGATTATAGTCTATGAGTGGATATATAGAAATCCCAGCTGAAGATCGAGGAGACTACCAGACAGGACACAAGATGACCTAACTCGTGATGTCATGTTAAGAGGAATGTTTTCACCATCACTTGAGAGATATCAAGACATGAAAAGTACTAATACATAGACACATATATGTCTCTCTGTAATGATACATATGTTCATGTGTTAATGTACATGTTATAAAATATGGAATACATATGCAGGTGTATACACACATATATACATATAAAATACAAACTTGGTTTGAAATCCTAATGAATTTGGCATTTAGAAACATCAGCTCTTCTTTTCCATATTAGAGACTTAAATAGGTTTTAATGAACACAAATTATCTGTCCCCACTCCTGCCTTCACACCACATACTAAGTTAAATAAAGTGAGAAAGATAGTTATTAGGCAGCTGGTAAAAGTTGGAACATTCCATTCCCTACTCCTGATTTCTGGTTGAAGAAGGTGTATTAGCAAGGCAGTAATCACAACATAGATGATAATTGTGAATGTGCCTATGTGGTTCTGTATTGCAAAACATAAGAGACTCTCCATATAGAAGGTAGAAGAAGTAAACCATTTATTCAGACACTGGAGAACCAGATCCCAAAACCAATAAGCCCAATCTATCACAACAGCAAAGAATTCAAAACACATTATCACAGCAGAGAATGACTCTATCCCAAAACCATGCGCCCCCCTGGTTGGGCCTTCCCACGAACACATTCACAGCCACCACACATCTGCTCTCTCCCTCAGTTCTAACTGCTCTCTCCACATATCCTGTGGCACACTTTCCTTTTCCTTCCAGCAAGCTCCTCCCACCACATGTGACGTAGGCTCCCTGTGATGTAAGCAGGTCACATGGCCTATTAGTGGGTGGGAAAGATCTTCAAATCTAAACTGTCATTACAGAAGGTACTTGTGTAAAAGATAATATTCTCGCTTGGTAAACAGCCCAAATCTATTTAGCAATTAAAGGCAGAAGATCATTTATGTGTCACCAGTTTATGATGAGACTTAAAGCTAAACAGGACCTTAACTGAGAGCAACTGCTTGCTTTTACACATGAGAAAACAGAGCTACAGAGAAATGAAGTGACATGTCCAAGGCCACGGAGGCAGTAAAAAGGAGAGCTGTTACTGAAACCCGGGTTTTCTGACTCCAGAACCAGTGTTCTTTCCATTATACCACATTTGTGTAAGAAAGTATTTAAGATGCAAGATGGGAAAAAGCTAAGTGTTCAAAACCATCATTAAAGATAAAAGAAGATACACAAAGAAAGTGTCACAGTGTAGTACTACTAGACACGCAGAGGAAATGTCACAGCCTAAGAATCTGAGGGTGGCTGGAGTGGAGGCCCAGGATTAATGCTACTAAAATTAAGAATGTGGTCAGGTGCAGGCACCGCCCGATCTTTCAGCAGCTCCAGGGTGAATTCAACAATTATTCCTTCTTAGTTCTAGTGCCTTCCTCCCTCTGTTAATTATTTCCCATCTATCCTGTACATAGATTTATTGTACCCACCTGTTTGCTTGTTAGACCACACACACACACACACACACACACACACACGCACACAGCCATGAAAGCAGGAACTGTTTTTTGCCTTCTTTTGTATCCACAGTGCTTAACATAGTGCATGGCACATAATAGGTTCTTCATAAATGTTTACTTATTGACTAACTGAAATATACATGCGACTGGAAAGTAAGCAGGATCTCACAGGATCTCATGATGATATATCTGAAACCCATAAGTTCACTAGGCGGACATTCCTGCTAAAAGCAGGCCAAACAGTTCCAGAGTCAAGAACAGAAGAGAAAAAGAGAGAATAGTGACAATTTGCTGCTTAAAAACATCTCAACAAGGGATGGTGGTTCACTCTTCCGTGGCCAAGATGTGCTGTTTCTAGAGAGGGAGGTATACAGTAATGTATGTTTGTTGAAATGTTTGGTGAATGCATCACATGAACACATCACTCTATCACTGGCTCCCTATTGTTTATCAAATAAAGTATTAAATGCCTTGTCTTGGCATTCAGTATCCTCTACACACTGGTTCCACTCTATCTTTCTAGCCTTATTTTGTTACACTGATACGATAGTAAGATATAGGGATAGAAAGCACCTTAGTGATCATCTGATAATTCAATCCCTTATTTTATAGTTGAGAAAAGTGAGTATACCAGAGAAGTTAAATGACTTGTCCAAGATCACACAAGTAATGAGTGGCAGAGTAAGGCTTCTAACTCAGGGCCTCTGATTCCACAACCCATCTCTCTCTTTTTTTTTTTTGGCAGGGCAGTTGGGGTTAAGTGACTTGCCCAAGGTCACACAGCTAGTACATGTGTCAAGTGTCTGAGGTTGGATTTGAACTCACATCCTCCTGACTCCAGGGCTGATGCCCCAACCCATTCTCTTTTAATACACACACACACATATTCCCTCTCCTTACTCCACCTTCACATCTCTTTCAAAGAAACACAGAACTATAGAATATAAGAGTCAGAAAGGACTTCATGAACCAATCCATATGTAAATAATAATTAACTGTACAGCTTGTCTGACAAGTGGCATCCAGAGAGGGTAATATTTTCCATCAATTAGAGATGCCCCAAATTGGAATGGGTTGTCTCTAGAGGTGATGAGTGCTTCTTTCTCAGAGGTCTTCAAACAGATCCTGGATGACTATTTGTAAAGTATGTTATAGTAGGGATTGCTGCTGTATATAGGCTGTATAAGATGGCCTTTGATGTGCCTTCAAAATCTCCAATTCTGTGCCAATGGAATCCTATTATCTTTATTATACTGACATTTTTCTGACTTCTCACTTATCTACCACATTCTGATTTGTAGTACAATTATTTGTGAATGTGTCAATAGCAAATTTTAGGTTTTTATATCTCCAGCAACTGGCACAATGATACAGACATATAATTGTTGCATCATTGTCATATCCAAAGAAGACTTATTATATCCCATACTTTCATTTTTTTATAGAACTAAGAAGAGTTGTTTCCTGATCAAAATAAAAAAGACCTTCATCTTTTCACTTAGAGAGAGACTAAATGCATTAGGATGCTAGAGTGGTACAGAGAGCCCCACTTCCATCAAATGGGATCTTTTGAATTTGCACAGCTTAGGCCTTAACTGTATTAAGATGTTATTTTCCAAATGAAAATCAAATCTTCTCACTTACCAGAACCTTAAAATTATTGGAAACATGTTTGCTTGGTATAATGAGCATAAGCACCACTTCATATGTTTAACTCTCTATCAGAGGACAAGCCTATTCATTGATAGATTCCTATAATGTTATGGCTATTTGCCTACCTGGAGAGTGGGTAGTGGGATAATTAGGAGCTAGCCACTATTAAAGGGAAGATAAATTATAATGGTTATTAGTTGGCACCATGATGAATACATTAAAACTGAATATAGTCCTTGAACAGCATTAAAAGTCTCATTCAGAAAGCAATCAACCTAATTAACACTAAGTAAAATTCTGATAACACTTGATTAGAATCGGAAAAAGTCCACTGAAGAGATACTAAGATATCATCCTTATTATATAGCTACCACCAAATTAATCTTGTTGCCTAATGAAAAAAAATTAACAAGTTCACTCAGAATGCCATTAAAATATCAATATTAAATAGTAGACTAGTAATCTTGCTCATCAGCTCAAAACCTTTAGGTTGGATGAATATCCGAATGCTTCTTATTGTATTATTTTCCCTATCAAACAGTAGAAACTAAGCTTTCAGAAATAATAAGCTTCTCCTACATCAGCTAAGTCTTTATTTGCATAGGTATGTAAATAGCAAGGATAAATAAGATTAGGTAAATTCTTGAACCAAAAACCTAAGACTTAATTAAGTTAATATGTGATTACATTTTCTTTTTTTTGCAAAATGGATATTGTAGAGAATACAAATATTATTTTTCTTTTTTTTGTGGAAAATTTTACTTGAATAAATTTAATGGAATCAAAGACCGGTGGCTTTACAATATGCTTTATTTTCCTACAAACTAAAGCAGATAGGTAACAAAAAGAGCTGGCAGAATTACATTGAAGATGAGTATTTCAAAGAGCAGTGCTGATTTAATATTAGCATCTAAATATAACTTGATTTTTATAACTTAGTAAGCATGGTCTTCCTATGTCTTCATTTTTTTTTTTAAACAGAGGAAGCTTATTTAGACGGTAATACAGGAAGTCACCAATTTGTGAATGGGCTGAGTCCCAAAATATCGTTTGGAAGGCTGCTAGTCGAAACAGAGTACATTTCTCCAAGACAGCAGCATTGTAAACTACAGTTAGGTTCCCAGTCCAGCATAAAAATTCAATTAAATAAATACTAATTAATACCTACTGTGTGCAAAAGACTATATCAAAGGAGTTGAAATAAATTTAAGATAAGATACATTTCCTGCCTTCATTTAAGTTAAAGCATTGTAGGATATGGCACACATACAAATAACATGTACAAAATAAAACATAATCTGAAAAGTAAAAGCAAACTTTTGTGTGAGACCTGTGAGAGTAAGGTAATTACTGACAGGAGATGGATTGAGAAGGCTTGTTGTCAGGAGCAGCAATTGAGTTGGGCTTTAAAGAATGGATAGAAGTACACTTCTGGGAAAGGCGGTGGTTGAGTATTGTAGGGGTAGGCGTGTGTGTGTGTGTGTGTGTGTGTGTGTGTGTGTGTGAGAGAGAGAGAGAGAGAGAGAGAGAGAGAGAGAGAGAGAGAGAGAGAGAGAGAGACAATATCTGTCTTGGTGTATATGGTTATGATGGCACAATCCAAGCATGGGAAACAGAATAAGGGAAACATAGAAGCAAGTATCATAGTAAGTAGGTATGGGAGATAGTGATTAGTCTAGCCTGGCAAGAATACAGATTGAATATATGAAGGCAGGTAGAATGAAATAGATATGGAAACAAAGGATGATGCCAGATTATGGAAGAGACTGAAGGTTAGAAATAAAGTTTGATGTTTAGTAGATGGTAGGAAGCCATTGAAGGGTTTTGAGAAGAAAACTGAAATGACCAGATTCATGCATAAGAAAGTTAAGTTTGTCAAGGTAGGCAAAGGATGAATCAGAAGCGGGAGAGAGTAGAAGGTAGAAGAATTATTAGGAGGCTACTGGAATTGTCTAAGTTGGTAGTCTCCAACCTTTTCCTTGTTTACATATCCCATCAGTAAAAACATTTCTGAACACATATACCCAATCTGTATATACTGAATTATTTATAACTGTGTATTGCTACTATACTAATAAATACATGTTATAAAAGTTAAACAAAAATAGTAATTAAAAAGGATGATATAATGATTAAGTATTATTTGATCCTGGAACCATTAGGGAATTTATTGAGTAGCGGAATGGTGGGCTCAGATGGGCATTTTAGGAAAATCACCTTGGTAGCCATATAGAGGATGGTTTGAAGTGAGGAGAGATTTGAGGCAGGGAGGCCAACTAGGAGGCTATTGTAATAGTCTAGAGGAGAGATGACAAGGGCCTGGACTAGGGTTGTATCTGTGTGAGTAGAGAGAAGGGGACAGATTTCAGGAAGGTGGAAGTAGAATAGACATATGGAGGTTGGGTGGGACAAAGCGAGGAGTCAAAGATGTTACTTGGTCTTGAAAACCTGAGTGACTGGAACGATGGTGGAAGGATAGAGTAAAGTTTGGTCTTATATAGAAAAAATTTGAGTTGTGGGTGACATAAACATAGGAGCTGTGCTGTATGTCCTATATGAAATATATCCTGTATATCACCTCCTGAAAGAGGATAGGTATATAGATTTGGGAGTCATAGTCATAGCGGTGATAGTTTAAACTACTGGGAGTGAATCAGGCTGCCAAGGGAGAGGGACTATAAAGCCCGAAGTAACTAGCTAGTACAAAACCTTAAGGAATCAGGAAGAGTAGTAGCTACCAATGCTGGCCACAGTAGTGGTTTGAGAGGTAGCAGAACCAGGTGTGGTTAACAAAGCATCCCAAATGGTCAACAATATCAATATCAACAATATCAAATGCCATTCAAAAGTCGATGAGGATAAGGATTTTAGAAAAGTCATAAAACATGGACATATGGAATACATGGATTTTTAGCAAGGCACAACAAAGACTCTCATGAGTCTTGTAGACCAAATGACAAAATATGGGCTGAATGATAGTACAACTGGTTGGATTTAAGAACTATTTAAATGATTAGGCCTGAATTTTAGGTTTTGGGAGCTATTGTTGACTTTTGAGGACCATTTCTATAGAGTAGTGGGTACTGAAATCAGAAATCAAAGGGCTGGGAAGAGGATTGGTGGTGAGAAAATTGAAACATTAGATAGAGAACCTTTCCAAGAAGCTTGGCTGTGAAGAGGAGGGGAAAGATAAGAAGGATAATAAACATAGTCAACTAGGGTAAATATGATCCCATAGTTATCACTGATACTTTGTATTACTTGACTAACAATTAGTATTTAGAAATGGACTAGACCCCTTGCTCAAAAGGAAGAAATTAGATGAATCAAGGCGTAGGCTTGTATTATACTTAGTCATCATTATCAGAATAGGTATTATTTATATAGTACTTAAAAATTTACAAGACACTTTCAAATATTATTTCAGTTTATCCTAGTCAATAATCCTATGAGTTGGAGTGTTATGATTCCCGTTCTACAAGATAAGGAAACCAAAGCAGTCAGAGGTAAAGTGACTTGCCCAGAGTCACACAGCAAATACATTTCTGAGGCAGGATTTGAATTCAAGCCTTCTTTTCTTCAAGTCCAGCACTCTATCCACTAGGTCACCAAGCTGCCTCATAAAATATACAATTGTGTGGAAATTCATGAACCTGAGTGGAGAAAAAATTTAGGTGAGAAAGTAGTGAAAAAGATATGACATTGTGGTGAGAACATTCTATGGACAAGTGGTTCTTAAACTTTTTACATAAGAAGGCCTCCTTTGAAAATTAAAACAAAAACAATTTCAGATGCACATTAAGGTAATTTCACTATTAGTAACATGGAAAACATAAATGGCAAACAAACAAACAAACTGCACTATTAATTCAGTAGTGCTGTTAAATGAATCTCTACTTTATTACTCGAGGCCATTCTCTGACTCATTTCTTACCTAGCCTTAATCACTGAATGGGCATTGCCTCAGTCAAACTGAGACCTGTTAATTACCTTAGCTTAAAAAGGCCATCTCCAGTTGTCTTGATCTGTATCTCGCCATTGGACCCAGATGGCTTGGGGGAGAAAGCGAAGCTGATAACTTTGTACAGCCCTCCCTCACTTAAATTACCTACATGTCATGGCATAACCTCTCGGATATCACAGTCCTCTTTGAAAATGAAAAACAAACAACACACAACTTTATTAATTACAACAGCATCTACCTGTATTTGAAAAGCAATAATAAAATTTAGTTAATAATCATGTATTAAGTGCTTACTATGTGTCAGGCACTGTATACACTACAATCATCAGATATTATTTATTCAGCCTACAGAAGATATGTTTTCTTATAGATTTGTATGTAGATTTGTGAGTTCCTTGCAATAACTCCATGACACCACAGTGATTGGTGATGACAGTTGGGAGACCCTTGATTTCAGTTGCCAAGGCAGCTGGAGGAACTGGATGATAAGTTTCTGACAAAGATCACAATGCTTGGGAAGAAAGATAGAATATAGTGGCAATGGGCAAATTCAATTCTTTGAAACATATGGAGTTCTTGTATTCTTTCTGATAAAAACTGAGCAGTTAATAAATCCTTGGTTTTCTTTCATGATAATTTCATTTACCAGAATGTATACAATGTAATCAGGTCACATTTAAAAAGAACACTTACAAGAGATAGAAATGAGGATAGATAACTGATGAGTCTATGAATATAAGTTGAAAGGCTTTGTAAGAATAATATCAGAAGACTAAAGTCTGGAGTAAGCAGTGGCTTAAAATAACTGCTCAAGGCAATGAAAAAGGCTTTAAGAAAAATCCATATTGGGGACAAGAGACAAATTAAGGAACAGATCTTCCTGAACATGGAAGCTCCCAATATTACTGCTAATTTGGGAATGAAAGTTCCAGATTAGGGAGGAGACAGTAAGAGAATGCCTAAGTGCCCTGCCTAAATGTTCTCAATTACATCAGATTACCAGCCACATCATAAGGATCGAAGGAACTTGAGGAAATGATTGCTAAGGCAGCTGTTCACGTTCTTTGAGAAAATATAAAAACATAGCACTGGTGACAGGAAAATACCCTAATTTTCAAAAAGCTGAAGGTAGACATTTTCAACTATAGGTCAGTGAGCTTGACATGAATTCCTGGTAAAATTCTTAAGCAGATTATTAAAGGGGCAGTTTGTGAACTCTTAGAAAAGGAAGAGGTGATAACTATGAGCTAGCATGGTTCATTAAGAGCAAATCATGCTAGAATAACCTCATTTCTTTTTTTGACAGTGTAACCAGACTAATAAATCAGGGCAAAGCTGAAGATATAGGCTATGTGGATTTTTAGCAAGGCATGACAAAGCTTCTCGTGATATTCTTGAAGATAAAATGATAAAAATATGTGTTGAATGATAATACAGTTGGTTGGATTTAAGAACTATTTGAATGGATGATTAGACTTGAAAAGTGTTGATTAATGGACTGATGCAAGCAACAGATATGGAATTGGGAAAGGAGATGAGAGGAAACAAAGGTTTGGGTTCAAACCTCAGCTTTACTATTTACTACCCTGGATGAATTTGGGCAAGTCAATTAACCCCTTGAGCTTCCATTCCCTCTTTTGTAAAATGACAGTGTTGTACTAAATTATCTTTAAGGTTCTTCTGAATACTAATCTTCTGAATCTAGGTGAAAGATCTAGTGGAGTGACATAGCTTTACCTGTCTTTGGCCAATGTCTGTTAAACTTTAAATCAATAACTTTTATGAAAGCATAAATAGCAATGATCATAAAATTTTCAGATGACAGGAAGCTCAGAGAGATTACTAGTATAAATGATGATGGACCTGGGACCTGGACCTAAAAAGTTCATGGCGGACTGGAAGCTAACAATATAACATGTAAAGTCATCATGTTAAAAAAAATCAGCTGCAAGAGTAGAAGATGGGGGTAACATATCTAGAAAGCAGTTTATCTTTTAACAAGAGCTGAGGGCTTTAGGGGATAAAAAACCTTGACACGAATCAGCAGTGTGATGCGATTATTATCTTAGACATATAATGTCTACAATGAAAGGAGTTATTAATTCCACTGTAGTATTTGTGGTAAAAAAATGATTACTTTAGAGTCATATGGCCTGAATCTGATGTTTTCTAGGTATATGATACCGTCCAAGTTGTTTGCACTTTGTTCCTTCTCTAATTATTCTGTATTTACGTATGGATTCAAAAGTTGTGTGTAATATTAGGAAGTTAAGCTCCCCAAGAGCAGGGGCATTTTTTTGTTTCCTCACTGTATTATATTGCATCATTAGAACCTATACTACTATGAAAAATACTTAGAACAAGGTAAAATAATATATAGACATATACTTCAAACTTTTTATGTCTTTCAAATGGTTAATATGCATTATATCTTTCTTTTGCTGCAACCATTTGTTTTACAAGATTCGGCATTGAATTTACAAGATTTTGACACATATTCCTTAATTTTTCATGAAGAAACCACACATAACATTGCTTATTAATCATGCCTTTGATCAAAAGTCCATTTTTCCAAGTCTAGCTTTGATTATAGCCCATATGTTTTCATTGGAGTTTAAATTAAGCCAAGTCCCAGGCCTCTGATGCATGCTTATCTCCATCTCCTGGATAAATTTCTTAACCTTTCATGATGTGTAGCATGATACAGGATTGTATAATATTATTTCATCTCCACTTGTGAATTTCTGTAATTCCAAAATATTTCTGATCTTCAGTATGTCAGTCTTATTGTCATTATATACATAGCTACATATACACATCATGTATATGTACTGACAAAAGTGAGATTTACACATTGTACATGTATACATGGATGTGCATATACATATATATACACACATATATATATACATATATATGTGTGTATATATATATATGTATATATAATATTTATCACAGTTTATCATTCCTTCAAGAAGGACAAACTTTCTAGGTGCACTGAAAGTGAAACATCTCCCAAACATTTCTGTGGTGGCTGTTTTACAGGTTAACAAAGATGCTAAGATCTTCTACATCCTTCTGGATTTCTGATGATGATTTCAGTATAGCTTTTAACTTAGAAAAATTTGTTTCACTAGTAAAAATTACATTTTCTTGTTCCATTTCTAATACTACAGTCTTTGTATTACCTTTGCCATGACAGGTGTTTTATTTTTAGATAACAACAGTTAGTTGCTTTAAAAGAAATTAGTCTTCCCACTTTTTTTTCAAAATTCAAGAAGCCCATGCCTCACTGGAGATGAGGAATCAATAGTAATCCTTCACTGATCCTTCTGAAGGTCTTTGTTTATTTTCTGAAGATTAATTATGGGGTTTCACAGCAATAGTTGGTCCATTCTTGACATTTTGTTTTGTTTTCAATTGCCCTTTCCATTTCACTTTAATGGGACTGATCCTATTTAATTATGGGCTGACAAATATTTAAAATGCTTCACTTATCCTCACCAATACCTACTAAAATGACTCAGTGTCCTTGAAGTGTCTTTTTTAAGAATTACAAATTCTCCACATTTGCTTGGAATAATATACAGTCTTCAAACCCACAGAATTTAAAATACAACAAAGGAAAGCAATGAGACCTATGGAGAACATGAAAGCCAGCACTCAGCTGAAGGAGAATTAAGTGAAGATAGGAAAACCAGCCCAATACAGTTCCATCTGGTCAAAGTCAGAAGATCTAAGTCTCCCTCATTTTAGAAATGCAAAAAACAACATGTCCATTGTCACAAAATTGAATCATATTACAATTATTGCTTGTCCCAAGTAATTTGCACACAACTGTAGCTCAGTGCTTTGCATGTTGTAGATGTTTTTAAGTGTCTGTTGACTGAAATTGAAATAAACTGAACATCCCAGAGCCCTACTTCCTTGTTTGTAAAATGGGAATACCCCTTTAAGACCTTCCATTGATATTTAAATATTACTCTGTGACATTGACCAAATGTTAAAACAGGAGTATAATCAAAGCTTGTTAGGGAACTCAAACCATATCATTCCTTAAAAGAAGATTTAATAGAAACATGCTAACTCTTTTAGAATATTTGAAGGGTTTTCATATGGAAGAGAGATTATTTTTATTCTGTTTCAAAAAGTTTTCAGAGTTAGAGGCTATCCACTGAGGCTATCTAATCCAACTTATCTCTGACTAAAATCTCTCTCTGCAACATCTCTCCAAAGTGGTCACCTACTAGTCACTACTTAAGGATCTCTAGTGTTTGTCCTCAGAACACAAAACTAAAACCAAAAGGTAAAATTTATAGAGCTAAAAAATTTGACTCAAAATAAGGGAAAACACTTCTAACAATTAGTGCTAATTCCCAATGGAATGGGCCACTTTGGAAAATATTATAATTCTCATTACTACAGAGTATGTCACATTTATATTTACAAATAACTTATATGTTAAAGTTTATCACAACAGCTCAATGAGGTAGATCATACAAGTATAATATTTGAGGGATTAGGAGCTTTAACAAGACAAGGAAATGATTAGGGGAAAATAGTTGAAGGACATATAGGCAACATTAGGGAAGAAGAATTTATTAGCTTCTATAAAGACCATTTAACTCCAAGATAGAAGGTCTTGTCCAGGGTCAATGTAACATGTAGTGTTGGAGCTGGCCCTCAAATTTAAGTCTTATGGTTCCAAGAGGAGTGCTCCAACCACTCTTCCACACTGAGATGCATACCTGAGGTAGAGCTTAGACCAGATGAAAGAAACTGTGGTATAGGAGGAAGAACAGGCATTGGAGTTAGGAATATGACGGTTTAAGTCTCCTGTCTCTCAGACCCATTGGCTATGTGACTGGACAAATCAATTAGCCTTTTAGTGAGCCACCCTATACATTGGAGAACAGTTGGTAATCTGCTTGTCTATAAGGCATTTTCTCCTAAGGGAACTCCCTACATATAATGAAAGTAATGGTTCAGTCTCTGCTCAAGACTGGATGACTTTTGAGGTACCTACCAATTCCAAGATTTTATGATTCTATACACTAAAACTTTGAAGCTCTTTAAGAATTTATTTTTTTTCATCTCCCAAAAGGACAGAAACACATTTTAAAAACAACCATGGGATACATTACGACCTACAAATACACATAATCAAAGCTGTCCCTGGTATTCATCAGACTCCAAACAATCCAATCTACCTCTAGATTTCAGTCTTGCTCTCCTCTGGTCCCTCCATTTCTTGATTTTTTTTTCCTTTGCTATTGGGAGCTCCCGACACTGACTCTCCCCAGCTTATCAGCAACTGAGCATTTTCTGTCCCTGGTGGGGTGACAAGGAAAGTTGAAGAAGAAGGTGGCCCATATGGCAGACAGTCTAGAGCCTGAAAAGAAAATGAGGAGGAGGGAAAGATATATGCAGCAACAGCAGTAAAGGAAAGAGAGTTTTTGAGACCATCTACCAGGTGTTCACATGCAAGTAATGTAATTACAACGGGAGCACATAAATCAGGGACTGATTGCAAACATATGAATTAGTAAAAACTGAAAATAAGCAGGACCTTTGTGAGAACATCATGTGCATCTTGGCAGGATTTCTCTCAACATTTCTTGATTTGCCTCTTAGATGTCATTTTGACCTTAAAGGTGACCAATGTTTAAGAAAGCTAGTACATTATGGCTCTGATGTTACTGTATTTCCTTCCACTCCCCTAATGGTTGTCTTATTAAAACTCCTAATCCTTCAAATAATTTTTTTTATTAAAGTGGATGTTCCATTTTGTTCACCTAGAACAGGTTTTATGGGAAATGTCATTGACCACATTATCATCAGAATCAGCATCAATAGACTTTTTTTTAAGTGCCTTCATGTTTATGACCTTGAGTTGTACACAGTTAAACACTATTTCTGTAAGTAGAAAGTCAATAAAATAGAGAAACAACATGATGCCACTAGGAGGCTTAGTGGACAGAGCACTGGATTCAGGAAGACCCAAGTTCAAATCTAACCCCAGAAACTTATAAACTGTGTGATCCTGGACAAAGTATCCTTATTTGTAAAAATGAGGCTGATAATAACACCTGTCTCATGGATTAGGCTTATTCTGTTTGGTTCCTGAGCACAGAACTATGGATCAATGGATGGAAATGCAGGGGGCTGGATTTATCACTGAATACCCTATATGAAGGTAAAATCTCCTATTAGTTGAATCACAGAGTATTAATAAGGCCTCTACAATTCTTTATCTTTGATTTATTTTTGTTTTCACTTTTTCTTTTTCTACCAGTATACTTTAGCTTACCTAATGAATATGTTTTCAGAATCCTTTGAAGTGATTTAGGAATTCGCTATTTAAAAAAAATACAACCACCCCAAAACTGATCTATAAAGAAGATCTTTGTAGCTTGGGATTTTCACATATTTAGTTTCCTTAAAGTGGGGTATAGCTGCTTTTAGGATTTGTAAAGTCTTCAAACTAAATTTTCCTGCAGTGAATTTTCCTTGGTGGATATTTTGTTTTGTTTTTAATGAAAATAATTTAGTGCAAAACTCCCTTTCAATCAATAAATAAATAAAGTTCGAATGAACAGAAGAAGTCACAGTTTTGTATAGGAGGTTAGAAACTACTAATTGACTCCAAAGTTCTCAGTACTGGCAATACCAGTACTAATTGTTGGCTAATTGCATGTTCAAAAGGCTAGTTTGAAACACTTTTGTTAACTCAGCCAATAAAATGATCACAATGTCTGGTAAATAGTAAGCCAATATACATAAGTGGATGTTGACTGAATGACTTCTAATATTTCTTTTTATGAATGCTTTCACAGAAATATATTGTTTCAAGATTTAACTTAGGAGTAATGTTTACTGCAGAATTAGTTATTTGTAATTATTTCCAGTGTAATCTTGGTCCCTAGCAGTACACATTCATAAAGCCCCAAGATTTTTATAAATGTGGAACAAATGTTAGATTTTAGTTTTCATAGTCTGATATGTAATAAAAATACTTAATACAACAAGTATATATATATATACATATATATACAACTAGCATATAAAGAACTGTTTGTTATTCTCTATAAAAAAAGCAAAACAGTCCTTTTATTTTTTTAAGCAAACTTCAAAATCCGCAAATTTAAAAATCTTTGACATTAAATTCAGCTCATGGAGTTTTTATCGTGTCTTTGATTTTCATGCTTTTAAGAATCTTACAGACTATCAAACGTGGTAAGGACTAAATTCTGTGCTCTGATGTACACATATATTTCCAGCTTTGATGTTGGCAATGTGCATCTGGATTCACAACAAATTCTCTCTTAAACGATATAAAGCATAGTGTGTGTGTGTGTGCGTGTGTGTGTGGGTGTATGCACAAACATATGTATAAATAATGTATGTGCACATGTGTGTATGTTGGTTTAGTTATCTTATTTGTTCATACTTTTGTCTTTATTTTTTTATTTAGTTTTCAGCATTGATTTTCACAAGAGTTTGAATTGCAAATTTTCTCCCCATTTCTACCCTCCCCCCAACTCCAAGATGGCATATATTCTGGTTGCCCCGTTCCCCAGTCAGCCCTCCCTTCTGTCACCCCACTCCCCTTTCATCCCCTTTTCCCTTCCTTTCTTGTAGGGCAAGATAAATTTCAACACCCCATTGCCTGTGTATCTTATTTTCTAGTTGCATGCAAAAACTTATTTTTTTTTTGTTTTTGAACATCTGTTTTTAAAACTTTGAGTCCCAAATTCTCTCCCCTCTTCCCTTCCCACCCACCCTCCCTAAGAAGTCAAGCAATTCAACATAGGCCACTTGTGTATCATTATGTATAACCCTTCCACAATACTCATGTTGTGAAAGACTAACTATATTTTGCTCCTTCCTAACCTATCCTCCTTTATTGAATTTTCTCCCTTGGCCCTGTCCCCTTTTGAAAGTGTTTGTTTTTGATTCCCTCCACCCCCATCTACCCTCCCTTTTATCATTCCCCCCTTTTTATCTTCTTCCTCCTTTTTTCCTGTGGGGTAAGATACCCAAGTGAGTATGTATGGTATTCCCTCCTCAGGCCAAATTTGATGAGAGCAAGATTCACTCATTCCCCCTCACCTGCCTTCTCTTCTCTTCCTACAGAACTGCTTTTTCTTGCCACTTTTATGTGAGATAATTTACCCCATTCTATCTCTCCCTATCTCCCTCTCTCAATATATTCCTCTCTCATCCCTTAATTTGATTTTATTTCTTTTAGATATCTTCCCTTCATCTTCAACTCACCCCGTGCCCTCTCTCTCTCTCTCTCTCTCTCTCTCTCTCTCTCTCTCTATATATATATATATATATATATATACACACATACACATACATACACACTCACATATACATACATATACATAAAGAGATAGATATATATATGTATGTATATATATATATATGCATATTCCCTTCAGCTACCCTAATACTGAGGTCTCATGAATCACACATCATCTCTCCATGTAGGAATGTAAACAAAACAGTTCAACTTTAGTAAATCCCTTGCAATTTCTTTTTCTTGTTCTTTTTGTTCATACCTTTGGCAACTCAGTGATTTTAGTGACTGCCATTCATTCACTCAGTTGTTGGTATGAATGAGATTCTTCTGTAGTTTTTTTTAGTGTTACCTTTTAAATACATATAAATAAGAATGCAGTGCTAAGAACTTCAGAAGTAACATGGAAAAATCAGTAAGATCTGAGTTTCAGAGTAAATAAAATTCTCTTGGGGACTACAGTTGGTATACTGGGTGAGGAAGCTATACTCTGTGGGATTCCAGAGAAACAAGTATTATTTAGTTCCTTGAAAGGACAATTTATCAAATAGAAACCTGCTTCTGGAATTTAGTTAACTTACTCTTAGTGGATAAATAAAGAGGCTAAGAAACCAGGTCTACGAAGAAAATTAGTTTTTATAGAACAAGTCATAGAATCAGAGCTTAGTTGAAAAAGACAAACCTTAGAAGTGATCTAGTCTAATTTCCTGCTCAATAAGAAATCTTCTCTATAGCATCTTAAACAGATGACCTTTTCTTCCTTTGGGGGGCAGCCCATTCCTCTACCAGACAGCTAGCTCTTCATGTTAAAAACTTCTTTCTTATGTTGAAATTCAGTAAGTTCTAAACTAAACATTTAGAGACACTGATGAGCACCAATGGAAAAGAAATGCACAAATACAGAAACATGTTTTGATGTCACCCCCCAAAAAATACAAATAAAAACTCTATGTTTTAGTAACTGTGGAATTCTTTTTAAGATCAAAAATACAATACTGTCTAGACAGGATTACTCAGTATATATTAACTCTCAGGTCTAGTATTGTACTTCTAATATAATCATTTTTATTCTCTTATTTAATCAAAAGGATCTTCTAAAATGACCTTGCTGTAGAGAGGGTTTCAGAGTTAAAAATCTTTCTTGAATAAAATCATTCATTGTGTTCTTTCACGTCTTGAAAAAAAGTTGCCTCAGAGTTACACCTATACCCTGGTCATAGAAAGTCTTAGTATTCTTAACACTTCGATCTATTGCCGAACTAATCAATCAACATGCATTTATTGAGAATATTCTATGACATCAGGACTATTAAAGAATAAAGAATAAATATAAAGTATAGTATCTGCCCCCAAGAAACTCAAAGGTTGGTTACGACAAGACTAAAGAATATGAAACAATATACTAATATGTGTCATTAAGGGATATATTATATGGTAAATACTATACACATTACAAAATTTCAAAGGAGAGCAGCCTTGATGGTACCTGGATTAGCTGGAGAATGATAAATGGTTTAGTTTGAAGGATAGGTAGGACTTAAATAGGCAGTAGGTTGAAGGCGGGCATTCTAGAAGAGATCAACATGAATGAAGGTCTAGAATATTTTGAGCATGATACATTCATGGACAACGAAGAGATAGGCCTAGCTAAAACAACTGATACACATTGAATGGCAAGAAATAAGGTAGAATTGACCTTGAAATCTTATTAAATAGGTAGAATGGGACTTTGACAATGTAGGCAGTGAAATTTACTTATTGATATAGGAGAGAAGGAGTCAATGATGGTTTATGAGTAGAGGAGTGGTGATATAATGAAAGTGTTATTTAAGGGAAATTATTCTGGCAACAAAGTCTTAAAGGTCTTGAGAAATTTCTTCTCAAGATACTAATACTTAGAAAAAATAAGATAATATTGCTACTGAAAAAAGGTGACTGAGAAAACACAAATTGCAACAAATTTACATACCTTTTTTTTCTCATTTCTAAAAAGTCTTTTGGAGAATATCCTAAAGGTATCAAGGACACTCTTAATAAGTAAATGGACAGACTTTCACAGACAATATTGCATAACCAACCACATCTTTACACTCACTAAATTGATGGAAAGATACAGAAAAATAGTATGCCTCTCTAGGCTTACTGTTTGTTAACTATTAAGGACATTTGATTCAGCAAAGCAAAAGTCATTTTATTGACAAAATTCTTTGGATACAATAGAGAAAATTTTATTAAGTTACTGTCATTATTAATATGAAGCGAGGTATAAAATATGCTTGCCACTGGTAGGAGAAGTTCAATACAGTGTCCAAATCAAAGAGGGATTCTCTACACGTGGCAAGGTTCTCTTCAATTTGGACACAGCACTAAATTTGCCCTACAACAATGCCAAGCATATTTAAATATTCCTAGTTATGAGAGTGTATGTTCATTTGACCAAACCCTGGAACATTACAGAGACCCCTAAATAAGAACCATAATCACTCAGAAGGATTTGGGCTAAATTTCTACATAGGAAAAACCAAGTGAATAAACAATGCCTGCTGTCCAAACTTCAATATGGATTTGGATGGAAAGCCCATATAGCTAGTTTGTTAGTACATATCTAGTACATACACATCTTGGACAAACATTGTAAATGGACAACAAACCAGGACTAACATTGAATATCTGGAGAGCAATTAGGAAATTGTATAGTTGCTTTAATGACCCCAAGCTTCTACCAGAAACCAAGGTTCATTTTTAGAATGATTATATACTGAGTGATACTGTATAGATCCAATTCATGGAATTTCATGATCTTAAAATCATTAAAGTCACCCAAAGGGCAATGAAGAAAAACATAAAGGGAATGGGTGATGTCTAGCACATCAACAACAAACCATTATTTACCAAAATTAAAGTAAAGGGTGTCACCAAAGACACGTGCAAAAAGAAACGGAGATGGGCCTGTCAGGTGGTAAGACTGAGGGTCAAAGGCCTCTGTACATCAGTCATACCCATGCAGTGTTAAGATATATAGAGGAAGGACCCCTGCACACAAGGCATACCCAATTTAAAATTTGAAATTCTGGAGTATGTTTGTAAGAGAGGAAAGTCTCATTTTTTTCAGCATCTTACATTTGGTAGGTGGTCAGTACATCTTTGTTGAAAGAATGAATAGATGAATGTCACAAAGACTTCTTAGGAGGCTATTGCAAATAATCCAAACTTGAGGTGATGGCAGCAGTAATGAATAAAAAGAACAAAAAAATCATAAGCTCCTTGAAGTCAAGACCAATGTTACTTTCTGTCTTTGTATCTTCAACTCCTTTCATACTGCTTTGCACAGAATAGGCACTTAATAAATGCATACGGAATAGAATTGAAGATATTTTGAAAAACGTGTATGGTTTTTTTATCCCTTCTAATTCATCCCTTATATATCAGGTTTTCCTTACAGGATATAGGGAACAAATGGGAAGGAATAAAAAATAATTCTGAAGTTTCAAGTCTAAGTGAATGGGAAAATAATGCTTTACCTCCCCATATATTGTTATATATTATATAGTTACTTATTATATATTGTTATAAATATTGAAATATCCATGTAACTGAGACATTAAGTTTCCAACCTGCTTAGGGTTTCCCCTATGGTACTCAGACCCCTCAAAGGGTTGGTTCCAGTTTTTCTCTGTTTAGATACCATAAGAATATTTGGTCAGTCTTGCTTTGTCTATTCATGGACAGCTGGGGATATTCCCCAACCTTCTCAACTCACAGCAAGAATCAACCTCTCATGCTATCTGGTCCTAGGTTCCGCTGAATCAGTGCTTGCCTGGGAAGTATCTGTTTGAAGTTTTTCCTTTCATTATAATAGAAGGTAGTATCAAGGGATGCAGTCCTTAATATTCCTGCTCTATGAACACTAATAGGGATATGGTATTTCAAAAACATCAGTGTACGTAAAATAGCTAAAATGATTACCTCGCATGAGAACTTGCAGTGATGCAAAGTAACGTTATGCTATTTGTTATTATTTTAAAATTTTTATTCTTGCAATGCTCTCTTCAATTAGCTTTCTGTCTCTTACCTTTTACATAGTCTGTTCATAATGATGCCACTCAAATTAACATTAATGCTAGTATATATTCCCTGGCTGTATCTGCACACAGAAAGTGAACTGGAGAATTCTGGACCAAATAAACCATCTGCTATCTTTTTCCATTCTCAACTACTATTCCCCCACCCTGTCTCCTACTTGTAATTCTGGATATGCCTCCTATGTCAACCTGAATTTGGTAACCTTGAAGATTTTCCAAAACCACCAAAAAGTCAGGCAATTAAGCATCTACTATATGCCAGGAACCATGCTAAATACTTGGGATACAAAGAAAGGCAACAGACAGTCCCTGCTCTCAAGGAGCTCACAGTCAAATGAAAGAGACATGAAAAACAACTATGTACCAACCAGATATAGACAGGATAAATGGTAGATAATCAACAGAGGGAAGGCATTAGCATCAACAGGCTCAGTGAAAGCTTATCACAGAAAATGGGATTTTAGCTGGGGCTTGAAGGAAGCCAGGGAAGCCAGGAAGCAGGCATGAGAAGGCAGAGAAAAGCTGAAAAATAGGATCTTGTTTGAGGTACCTTGTCAGAACACAATGGTTACTTGCATCATGTAAGAAGGCAGGTTTTATAAAAAATGATTGCTAGAAAGATGACTATATTAACTCTTCCATGCACCTTTTCAGAACCACATGGTGGATAGCGCCTCAGCCCCAGCTTGTGGTTTACTTGTTAGGCTTTGTTTCCTAAGATTTAAGGCCCTCATATTCTGCAGATTTCTCTCTAATATTTTTCTTTATTACATTTATATTATTTGAATTTATGTATCCAGAACTTTTGGGCAGCAAGGTGGTGCACTAGATAGAGTGCCAGTTCTGGAGCCAGGAAGACTCATCTTCATGAATTCAAATCTGGCCTCAGACACTTAATTGCTGTTCGACCCTAGGCAAGTCACTTAACCCTGTTTGGCTCAGTTTCCTTATCTGTAGAATTAGCTGGAGAAGGAAATGGCAAACCACTCTAGTATCTCTGCCAAGTCCCAAATAAGATCATGATGAATAGGACCCTATTGAAAAAAGTGACTGAATAAGAAACCTTTCGAGTTGTCATAAACATCTTAACGAATTAGACTAAAGACTTCATTTAGGAGAGTAGTGTCAAACTGAAATATAAACTGATGCTATTAATCCATACATAGGGCCATATATTGACTTAGGAAACCACACATTAACAATATGTATGTTCTACTGTATTTTTAAAATTTTTGTTAAATATTTCCTAATTATATTTTAATGTAGTTCAGGCTTCTCTTGGGAGTGTTCAGCGCTTCATGTTTTTGACACCTCTGATGTCAGGGATGCTAAAATCACTTAGTAGTTCCTTTACTCATTCTCCTATAGTGTTGAGATGTATTGATCCTCATGACATTACCCCATTCACACAGGTTGTTCATTCATTTTAGTCGTGTCCAACTCTTCATGATCCCATTTGGGGTTTTCTGAGCAGAGAAAACTGGAGTGCTTTGCCATTTCCTTTTCCAGCTTATTTTACAGAGGAGGAAACTGAGGCAAAGAGAGTTAAGTGACTTGCCTAGGGTCACAGAGCTAGTAAGTATCTGAGGTCATATCTGAATTCAGGGAGATAAATCTTCCTGGTTCCAGGCACAGCATTCTATCCACCACACCACCTAGCTGCCCTAATTTACATAAGACACTCTGAATACCTTTTCAGATGAACTGGTAGCAACTACAAAAGTCACTTGAGAAATAATCATTTTCTTTTTGTTAATTACTTTTATTGACTACTTTTATTGATTACAGCAGCTAGGTGGCACTTTGGATATAGCGCAAGATCTAGAACCAGGGAGACTTGAGTTCAAATCCAACCTTAGACCCTTACTAGTTATTTGCCCCTGGGCTAGTCCCTTAAACCACGTTTGCCTCAGTTTCCTCATCTGCAAAATGGGGATAATAATAGTACCTACCTCCTAGAGTTGTTATGAGGATCAAACAAGATATTTGCAAAACATTTTGCAAACCTTGAAGTGCTATATAAACACTGGCTGTTATTATTATGTATGCCAGCAACTGCTTATCAAACCATCTTGCCTGTTTTCTGCATACTTTCTTCATCTGTGTAATGGCAATAACAAGGCAATATAAGTCCGACATAAAATCTGAATGTAAAATAATTCATTATTTTCATGGAGAGGATACATAGTATGGCTGACTGCTCCACTTGGAGGATCTGCATTCAAACTGGAGCTCTGCTATTTACTGCCTTTGACATTTTGAACAAGTTCCAACACCTCTCCGAACCTCAGCTTTGCCATCAGTAAAATGAGATGGTTGGTTTACTTTAGATGATCTCTGAGGTCTCTTTCATGTTTAATTTTATGATGCAATCAACATATAAAATGCAAGATCTTATTGTAACTCAAAAAGTGCTTCATTGTTAGAAAGATCTAAAAACACCATTTTGATGTCCAAAACACAGGTTAAAGAGTTTCCCACAGTTAATACCTGGGTAATCATAATGATGAAGAAGAAGAGGAGAGGAGGGGGAAGAGGATAGCAGCTAGCATTTATATAGAGCTTTAGGATTCACAAAATACTTTATAAGTATTATTTTGTCTTCAAAAAACCCTGGGAAGTAACTTCTATTATTACTCTTATTTTACATATGAAAAAATGGAGGCAGGCAGACAAACATTAAGTGACTTGGCCAGGGTCACACATCTATTATGTATCTGTGGCTGAATTTGAATTCAGTTCTTCCTGACTCCAGGTCCAACTGTATTCACTGACAAAGTAAAAGGAAGGATATGTCAAAATAAGGTCTAATTCCCTTCTGCATGAGCCATTTTATATAAATTTCATTATATTTTGTGTATAGGAGATGAATTTTAATAAGTTCCTGTCCTTTTCCAACTCTTCTATTATGATAGGTGTCTAAGTCAAGCACGACAAAATTCACTTTAATGGTAAAGATGACTCTTTGATCCTCAGGTAAATTATGTTGCTGAGGGAAAAGATTAATGTGTATTTAGGAAATAGTAATACCTGTACTGCTTATGCTTCTATCTCCTAACACTATTTTTAATAGTGATCCTGGAAATGAGGAAGGCAGGAAGGAAGGAATAGAGAAAGAAAGAAAGAAAGAGGTATGTGTATATAACTATAGTCTGTCTTTTAGTACAAGACAGTTTTTTCTATGATGACAATATAAGTTGGCAGATTTCCACAAAATTAAAAATGTCATAAAATAAAAATTTTCACCAAAAATAATTCTACAATATAAAAGCCTCTATAATATGAATAATATTTTTAAGTTTTAAATTTTTGCAGTATTGATCAGCATTACAGTTTGAGGAACTGAGTTATAGCCTTGAAAATCACAGATCATGTCAACAAGTAATGAAATAATTTTGAATAGTCTATTATTTAACAAATATGGATAGTAATCTCATTTGGGACACTCGAAATATGTATAATCAAGTACTGTGTTGTAAGGTAATATGACATTACTGTTATACTTGAAATAATCTCCAAAAATGTTAAATAATGAAAGTTATACCCCCAAAGCACTATGCTTACATAAATTTTGGATAGGTTAATCATATCATTCTATAGGTAAAATGAAAAGAGCAACCCTCTATGTTTTTATATGTTTAAAATTGGTTTTATTTTTTAAAATTCATATTCAGATTGACTCCTGAATTGAGATGCCAATTTTTAGACCAGAGAAAATCTCATGGCTAAGATAGAAATAAGAGTATTCACAGAAATGCTGACACAACCCTAGCTATAGAAGCTTGAGTGTATGGCTATAATTCTTTTCTTCCCCAAATATTATACTGCAAAGGTTCAAGTAGAGGAACCTGCAGAATATTTAAGTAGTTGAAAACAATTCTGTAACCATAACTAAATTACAAAACTGTGACACTATTTGCCCATGAGTGTAAAATACTGAAAAGCTACAGCACTCTGGAAATATCAATAACTTTGGGTGGTAAAATACGGGTAACCAGATGAAATCAACATTTTTTTTAAATTAATTTGCTTTTCAAAATATGTAGTTATATTTAAGCTGATGCAATGCAAAAACTTTAAAATATTTTTTTTTTGCAAACCTCTTGACTTATTTAGCATCTTTAACCGCTAATCAGAGATAATAGGATAAGATTATAAAACAAAAAATTTAGGATGAACATTGAAAAAGCTTTTTCCATTAGGAAATCTATTAAGCTACAAAATAGTCTCCCTTGAGAAGGGGTCAGGTTCCAATGTGTAAGGCATTTAAAATTGGAATGGACAACACAATACCCAAATAGGCCAAGAGAAGAAACCTTTTACTGGGAGGTGGCTAGACCAGATGGCTTAATTCTAATTCAATTCTAATTCAATTCTAATTCCTTCTCCTCCCCCCACCCCTTTTTAATGTCTAAGGTAGGGGTAGTAATAATGAGGTAATTATGCAACACCAGGGGAGACTGATATACATTAATTTCGAACTGGAGACAACTCTTATGTACTGGCCATGATATGGTCTAAGTAGCAGAATTATTTTCTCCTCATTGTCATTTAGGTAGTAGTTGAATAGATGACTATTGATTGTATACTGTGAATTAATGTTTTGATGTTTATTGACTAGAATAATACAAAGCAAATTGTGATTTATGAATGGGAGACATTCATGAGTTATCACTTCTGGCTAATATGATACCAGTTGAGTTTCATAGTGCATATAGCATATATAGAACAGAGAGTGAGTGTAAGCAGTACTATATGAAGCAATTATTCAAGTGGAGGAGTTATCAAATTATAATAATATATCAATATATTATAGCATATTAGATAAAAGGATCTACATAAGATAATGTTAATCTATGTCACAAAGATTATGATTTTAAAACCACCTGAAAAACTAACACTGAAGTAAAATTTTAATTTATATACTTTCAGTTTTAAAATGCAATCATTATATTAGCAGGAAGATAATTTGGTAAATTCAGCAATATTTATTTTTATTTATTAAAGCCTCACCAAATCTTAACTTTTATTTTCAGCTGGATGTTTTATTTAATTTCACATTCTTTTTATCATTTACATTTTGCTAATGTACAAAAACAATGAATTTCAACTTATGCAAATTTATTAAAAGTTCATTAAACAGATCTTTCATTGTATATAGTGTGGTGATGCAACACTTTTTTGCATCATAAATTTAAATTGTCACTTCTCTCCTGATATTATATTAGGGTAAGAATTTCATCCTGTTAATCATTCCTTTTAACAAAATATGCTGTTCGGTAAAAATTTCAAAGAACAGAAGAGATTCCAAAATTAGTATATACATTTTGCATATACCTGGTTACTAATCCCACAATTTAGGCTCTAAGAATATACTAGTCATTTGAAATACTGAACATTTGAAACACTAAAAAAAAATTAAACAGTTACAGGAAACATACTGGCATTCTTTACCTCCCCCCCAATATTTTTCAAATCAGCAGCCTATTGTTTTCTTCAAAACCCTAGATATCACAGAGTAATTGCAAAGAAAAAATCCTAATCACCATTACAATATGAAATAACTACAACATTATTTATTTATTTTTGTGCAAACTGTGTAGTGGGGTCATTTGATGGTGGAGTTGACAATCAAAGTTTCAAGATGCCTCCCCCCCCCTTACCATTGTTCCATTGTTTCAAATTACTGAAGCTCTAAAGAGGGTGTTCTTGAATTGTAGATAGAATATTTTTTTTTAAAAAAAGAATATTTTCTATCATCTGAAAACAGCTCTTTAGTTGAATGCTATTTTCATATCAAGTTGAGCAGCTGACTTTTAATTTCCAAGCGCAGTTGCATTTATCCAGTAGCTGTTGGGCCATAACAAAGAAGCTCAGTATCAGGTGGAAAAGGTGGCATAAGCTACAATACTGTCTAAAGGGGCAAGTTTTAATCCATCCTTTTTGATATCTACTGGGAGTGTGTGTGTGTGTGTGTGGGGGGGATGTTTTAATTTAGAACTGTCCTGTCAGCTACTATGTTTTCCATTCACATCCCAAGCCCCTTGTGTTGTTCAGTTGGAAGCTGTGCTATAAGAATGTGAAGAATGTAAACAGCCTTTTATTGTCCAAAAGGATAGCAGTGTTTAAGAAATGTGTGGCTTATCGCAGGGCTGCAGCTCGGTACTTCACCACCATGATAAAGTGCTATAGGGGGAAAAACACATTACAAGACAAGCACAACCCCAAAATGGATTACAATTCTACAATAAGCTTTCTTAAAAACTAATCAATCAACTTATGCCACGATGTTAGAATTGAGTTCTTAAGGAGGATTCATAATCCTTTCAAGATTTATTATGTATTCCCTATTTATTCATTATGTATTGGAGTATAAGTGACCAAAACCACCCACAAAACATGAAAGCCTTTCAGATATATAATATGTGGTAAGTAAACTTTTGCAGTGTGACCTCAAAGTGATCTGTCCTTATAATGAATGCATTCATGAAGACATTGTACATGCAGAAGAGAGATACCTGTACACCTCATGTTTTCAGAGTTTTACTCAAACACACTGGAGAAGCCTTACTTTTTTTTAACTATTCTTTAATAGGATCCTATTGTAAATACTCCAACTAAAAAGACTAGATATTGGGACTCTGCATTATATCTCAGTAAACCTCGGGAAGTCACTATATAAACTGAAGCTATTATATAATACTCAAAATAACATGCCTAATTTTACTTTAACTTTAAATGGGCTGACAAATATCCACTCTCTGTTACCTCTGCCAGACATCAAGAAAATGAGTAGAAAGCAGTGTAGGTACAGCTTTTTTGTTATAAAACTGTGGGTGGGGGTGCCCTCAGGCGGGCTGTCAACAACAGGAAAAGCCTCTAAAGTCATCCCATATAACTTTAAAACAAGCCTCTATGCTCTTCAGAATCTCAGTATCTAATCATATTGATACAATTTCTAAAACTTTTACCAGTTTGGGGTGGTGTTTTTAAGGGGGGGGGGTGTTAAAAGTCCGCACTCCAAGTTCTTACCGAGATATTGAGTTGGGTTGAAACGGCAGTGCATCGATGGTAACTAAAAGAAATCATGGTATTCTTCCCTCCCCCCACCCCGCCCCCCCCTGCCAAAAAAGCCGACCAAACAAAAAATATTCCCCACAGCACCAATTGTATTAGGAAAATCAGTCAAGTACCTAAGAAAAGCTGACCAGATGTATAACCAAAACAAACCAAAAGTTGCTTTTTTATTCTGTTTTTTAAAAGTTACCTTAATTAAGGCTTTGATTTAAGGACTCCATTCAACATAATCAGCTAATGACAACGAAATAAGACAAACTGTAGCAAAGGAAGCATGACACCAGGCAGGGAACCAGCTCAGAGTCATGAATTGGGCATGGATTTGGTCTCGATCTTTCAACGACCTTAAAAAAAACCCTACCTACTTCACTCCCGGCCGGCAATGGCCAAGAGCCGGCGGAAAGGTACCCGCGGAAGACTCTGCGGTTCCCTGAGAGCTCCGGCGAGGAGTTGCTGGTGAAAGTTACATCCTGCCACCCACCAGCAGACAGAAAACCCCAAGCCTTCTACCAAAACCAGAGGGAAGAGAAAATGCCATCTGCCCGAAAAGCCAACCCTCGTCCCCATTTTCGACCCCCTCCCCACATACACAAGTACATCTGGTACTGTACAGACGAGCCTTATCTTTATAACGGGGGAGGGATGCAGTCAAACTCAGGAATGGGGGGAGCGCTTTTGGGGATTGCTATACCCCAAACTAACATTGACAACCCCCCGAATCATCCAAAATGAGAATTTAAAAAAGGAAAAAAAAGAAACCTCAAACTCCTCCAAACCATCTTCTAATTTTAATTTGGAGGAAGGTGTCCCCCGGCTTAGTTTCCCCCATCTTCTCCGTTTGTCCCCCGTCTTCGCCCTCTTTAGTTCTCTTTACCCTGGTCCTCATCTGCCTTCTACCCACTTCTCAGCTCTCCTTCATATCCCTTCCTTGAGCATCCCTACCTCCAGTCCCAGTTCCCCAACCCTAACCCTATCCACCTCTAAGTCCTATCTCAGACCCGGAGTCTCTCCCTCCTCACCTCCAATTCCTTTCTATTCCTCCAGTTCTGCCTCTACTCCCTCCCACCTCGCCTGTGTAACTGGCCGGGGGCTCAGCTTCCTTCACCCTCCAGGTTGGGCTAATATTTCCCGCCGAAAAGCTCCCACGAGCAGAGCGAACCCAGGAGAGCGGGGCCAGCCAGGGGCTGGTAAAGGCGTGGGAGGCCGAGACATATTATTGGGGCTGCGGGCGGGGGCCACTCACCAGCTGGAGGAAGCCCGGGACCACGACAAGGGGCAGGGGCCGCAGGTACATGGTTCCGGCTCTGCGTCTCACGAGCTCCGCTCCCTCGCTTGTCTCTTGCACATCTCCACTTCGGGGGGCAGGACTGAAGAGGACAGGGACATGCCACTGCGCTTTCCTCTCCCCCCCCCCCACCTTTTTTTTTAAACTCCAAACACCGAACTGAAGGGTGGGTGGGAAAGAGTGGGGAGGGCTATATATAGGTAGTGAAGAGAGGGAAAGAGATCTGAGCCCCCCACCCCCACACGTACACCCCTTCAAGGAGACAAAAATAATAATTAAAATAAATTCTGAACCACAACCTCCAACAAAGTCCAGTCCCTGAGCAGAGCGGAGGCTCGCTTGCTTTGGCTGCAGGGGGCAACCTGAACTGTTTGCCAGTGGGCACCAGGCAGTGGCGGCTGCCTCGCGCTATCTGCGGCTCCTTCCTTCCCCTAGCTCTGTCTCCACCGCTGCGGCCGCCGCGCAGCTGCCTTCCTGGACAGAGAAGAGCGGGGCTGGCTCAGGAGTCCCGGGGGAGTCCCGGGAGGCCCCGTTCCTCCTCCCCCCACCCCTCACTCCCGCCCAGCAGGGGGCTGGTCCAGGGCAGCTCAGCGGCAGAAGCGAGCCCAGCCCACTGGCTCTTACTTTGGGGGGAGGGGGCAGCAAAATAAGAAGTGGGGGTTGTGGGGGACCGGGTGGGGTGGAGACCTAGGGGAAAGAGTGCAAAAGAGAATTCTTGTATGCAAGGGGATGGGGTGAGATGAGGCGGCGGCGGCGGGGGGGGGGGGGTTGATGGGCGGGGGAGGGGGGCGTCACTGGAGGAGATCCAGGGTGCAGTTTCACAGGGAAGCCTGAGTCTGGAGACCGAAAAAGGGGGGATAAGATGTGGGGAAGAAGCTAGAGAAGTAGGGTTAAGGCTATTAAAGGGGATGATTAGAGCAAGCTGGACTAGGGATAAGGTAGATCATGGCGAAATCTAAAGAGGTGGATGAAGTTGGTGTAATGGGGCGGTTGGGGGAATTGTCGGAATGAAGACTGATGGGCAGAGTTTGGGCCTGGTTGTCAATGACCTCTGCACCTGCGTGATATGCAGAAGTGGAAGGTGATGTGGAAGTATGCCCAAGCTAGCCAGAGGGAAAACTAGCTTTTGGGGAGGATAGAGTGGTCACCTAAAGATACCTCGGAGGTCCAACAAGGGCTGTGATGGTGAAGAGAGTGAGAGTAATTCTCTAAGTATGGCCTTCAGGTTATTCTTTGTTTGGGCCAAGAGGCAGCGTAGTACAAAATAGACTAAGAGTTATGCAGAGATTGCCTTCCAGAGGAGTTCAATGGTATGAGCAGCATCTATGTCTGTTCTTCACCTCTAGACCTTCCTGTCTCACTTTCATTGGAGAAAATTAAGGAAGGCTGGACTCAACAAGCTGGAGAGTATATACGTTCGATCTTGTTTGCCTCTACCCTTTTTCTTAGTCCACTGGGACAAGCATCCTTGTACTGTATGTGTACCCCTCAGGGACTGAGATTTGGTGAGAAAATTAAAGGCTAACAGAAAAGGAAAGAGAAGGGGCAAGATTGTTGTTTATTTCACTTATAAAATTTGGCCATTTTTTTTGTTTAAATTTTTAAACAGAATACTTCTAATGGCTTCTAATCCATCTCCCTGTCCCCCTCTTCCATGAAATGAAAATTAAAAAAAAATCCATATTAAGAATTCTAAATGGTCATTTTTGAAGTAAGATATCCTCAGCCCTGAAGCTCAGCCACACTCCTGGGTAGGAATTAGTGATCAGAAGGGCAGAGCTCTTGTTCCTATGGTTGGCTGAGGCTTCAATACAGGGAGGATGAGGGACAATGTGTAAAGCATCCCTTGAGTACGGGAAGATTGGGAAATATGTTTGTCCTAAATAACCCTCAAAACAGGAAGTGTCCGGCACACCTCTCTACCTCCATTCCTTCTTTCCTGTGGAACAAAATGACCGATTCCTTCTATCCTTTACATCTTAACCTGATTTTCAAAATAGGTGAGGGGAAGGAAACAGATCTTTGACCTATAAACTCCAGTAAATATATGTGAAAATTCTAGAATGTATTATTATAGAGACAACTGAGAAAAATAGTGATCTCTAGGAGCCAGTATGGGTTCACTTAAAACCATCATATTGAATTCACATTTTCTTTGTTAATCAGATTACTATATCAGCAGATCAGAAAAATGCCATAGGTGTGTAATGTATCTGGATATTGACAAGATATTTTACAATGTATCTTGTGATAACTTTAGGTTGAGCTAGATGTGGGGTGGATGGTAATAGAGTTGTATGATAATAGCTAACATTTATATAGCACCTACTATGTGCCAAGGCACCTTACAAATATTTTCTCATTTGATTCTGGCAACACCCCTGGGAGGTGGATGCTATTATTATCCCCACTTTACAGAAGAGGAAATTGATGGAAAGAAAGGTTATAAGTGACTTGACCAGGGTCACACACCTGGTAAGTGTCTGAGGCTGGATTTGAACTCAGGTCTTCCTTACTACAGGCCCAGTGATCTACCTACTTTGTCACCTAGCTGCCCCTGCAGATGAGTTTATAGCTGATGTAACAGCATATTCAAAAAGTGGTTGATTGATGGAGTAGTGTCAGTGTGGAGAGACAGATCTCTAGTGGCATGCCACAGGAGTTTGTTCATGGCTCAGCTTAGTCCATTTATTCCAATAACTTGGATGAATAAATAGAAAGCATGATTATCAAATATATATATGACAATGCTGGAAGGGAACGTTAACTAACTGGATGATAAGATCTAAAAAGTACTTGACAGGCTCAAAGGACAAGCTTAAAGTTAAAGAGTGAAAAATAGTTGCACTTATGTGCAAAAAAAATCAGCTGTACATGGGAAGAGAATAGGATTAACAGAAGTAAATGTGAAAAAGTTTTAGGGGTTTCAGATTACAAAATGAAATTGAAAATGATTCAACGCTGTGATGTGGTTGCCAAAGTGAAGCAATATTCATCCTCATTAATAGAGTCACAGTGTTCAAAACAAGGGAATTTTAGTCCCACTGTATTCTTTGATGGTTTACCCACATACGGGATTTTATATCGAGTTCTGGGTGTTATATTTTAAGGGATATATTGACAAACTGTAATTTATCCCAAGCATGATGAGGGACTTGAAACCATGACAAATGAGGAACAGTTGAAGAAACTAGCAATGTTTAGAACTGGAAAAGAGAAGTCCTAGGGGGAATAAATACTGTCTTCAAATATTTGAAGGTCTGTCAGTGATGGCCATTCCATAGATCCCAGGAGATTAATGAAGGCAACAGCTGCACAAGTTTTTCAGCTGATTGTCGTGTGGTTAAGTGGAAGAACAATGTTGGCAGACATTAAATATGCAGCCTTTGAAACTCTCATCTGTTCTTGGCCCCCATTCCGTCTTTTAGTGTGAAGACTTGAATTCGTGTCCTTTGCTAGCTTGACTCCTTTTCCATCTCCTGCCATATTGTACTGTGCCTCTTACCTCCGTTTATGGAGGAGCTTCCTCTTTATCCTTCCCTATCTACCTCTTAAACAGGAAAGGTTCAATGATCATTATAGAATCCTTTTGCTAGAACTCAGTCAAACCTTTTCAAGGTCTTGGTTGTTCTGGCCAGCACAGTCATGTAGAGGGATTAAATAGGCTTTTTCTGAATGCAGATCCAGAAGAAAGAACTAAGCTCTGGCCCATGGCCGACTCCTGTTTTCCTACATTTTTCCTTTGTTGATTACATCCATTCCCCTGGCTTTAACAATAACCTCCACACTAATGACTTCCAAATCTTTAACTCCATGTCTGCTTTTAACTTATATTTCAAGATAATTTATTTCCAAGTACTTTCTGGATATCTTCACTCTATTTAAGAGATATTTCTCTATTTGGATTTTATCTCGTATTTCAAACTAAATATGTCCCAAACTGAACTCACTATCTTTTTTTTCCCCCAAAAAATCTCTCTTTATTTCTATTGATGGTGCCATCATGGCACTGGTCACTGGGACTTGAAGCCTTGATGTTACCTATGAACCTTCTCTTTTTCTCACTGATCACATTCAAAAGCAGCCTGGGATAGAACTCTAGATGACTTGAGTTCAGTTCCCACCTCAGATACTTGCTAGCCATATGACTCTAGGAAACACCTAACTATTCCTTGGTGTCCTCATTTCTAAAATGAGAGGGTTGTACTCAGTGAACTATAAGGGTCCTTCTATCTTTAAATCTATGACCCAGCTCCATGAAGAGTAAGGAGAATTATAATCTTTTGAAGGATTATGTCCAAATTCACCTCAGTTATGTGGCCAAGTCCAGTTTCCTTATGGTTACAGATAGAGTACAAAGGAAGCATCAACTCCTACCTTTCTATACCAGCCTGTAGCCTCATTTGCTTTAAATCCTTAACACACACACACACACACACACACACACACACGCACACGCACATACACACACACGAAAGTGTCCTCTCCAAGATACCTTCCAGGGAATGGCAACCTATTATTTTTGTCTTGACACACCTACCAACTTTGAAACCTTGAATACAACAAAGATGTTTTCCCTTAAGATTGGGAATAATTAAAAGGTTCTTAAGGCTAAAAGAGACATAGAGGGATATATCTGTTAGATTAACTCTTTGACTCTGAGCAAGTTCCAATCCAATCCAATCTGACAGACATTTATTAAGCATATAAGTTCATGGTGCTGTTCCAGGTATTGGGGATACCCAAGGTCAAAATGAAAAATTGTTCCTGCCCCCAAGGAACTTTCATTCCACTAGAACAAAACCATAAGTTATCATGGACAAATTTCACATATGATAGGATAAGATTGGTTAATGAAGAAGAATATCAGAAGAAGCATGACAAGATAAGTATGCCTTTTGGACAACTTTTAGATCTACTTCCAGGCAATGTGAGAAAACTAGAAAGGGTCCCACATGATTAACAAAGGTTAGGCCAATTAAATCCAGCTATTCTTTTTTGATAATTGGAACATAGGTAGCAGTTTTCCCCCAATTCTACTCTATCTCAACATGCAATTCCTACAATATTCCTTTTTTCATACTCATATCATTCTCACTACACTGAAGGCAATTACTATCTCCTTTGCTTGGATAGAATGCTAATCTATATCTTCTTTTCATGATTATTGGTATTACTGTTGTATGCCTTAAGATGCTTTATAGTCTCCTAGTTTGTCAATGTTGTCTTTCTCAAGACAATAGCAGGAAACGGTTTACTTTAATTCAATTTGTAGAATGCCTCCTGAAAGTGATCTATCACAGTAATATATAGAATGACTACTATAATGTAAATGAAAACAATAATAAAAAAGGTAAAATTTAACTAAATTAACCAAATAAATAAATAAATGAAAGGAACAATGTTAGCTGCAGATAAAAAATGATTAAACATACTTCCCTCCTCTCAGTACAGGGTGATATGGAGAGGCCTATGAATAGCATACACTCATAGGTCTGGCATCTGTTCTGGTTTTATTAACTTTTTTCCTTATGAGAGTGGGCTCTGTAGTGAATATGGTAGAAAATTATTATTGCAAAAAAGGGACATCAATTAAACTTTAATAAGATCTTTTTTTCCTCAGAATTCTCATAGCATGTGACCTGAACTTTCCCCTTGTACTTTTCATAGTCTTCATTGGGCAGCTGTTATTTGTGTACTTTTATTTCTCACTATTAGATCGCAAGTTCATTAAGAACAAGATGCTTGTCTTATGTATTTCTGCCCATTGAATATAGTTAGTGCCTAATAAATATACAATGAATTTGATGCCTTGTTCTTTGTCCTGCTCAGAAAGGTGTTTAGCAATATTCAAATATAATATATGAATATATTGTATACTTATTTTTATAGATTTAAATTATATATTTAGATATATGGTACATAGTATATATAAAGTATATATAATGTATACGTTTTATATATATATACCCTACATATTTGACCAATAATATATTCACTTCATATTCCTATTTATCTATCTGTCTATGCACACACACATACATACATACATGCTTGGCCAGGGCAGTTTTCTTTTCTTGGACAATAAGAATAGGCTCCAACTCTCTATATGTGAATAGTAGAGAAGAGGAGAATGCAGTAGAGAGGCAAACTGAAAAGACAGAGTATTCTGATTGTATTGGGAAGAAAAAAGAAGGAAATTAGGGAAAATATCACCAACCTTTACCTAAATTCTCAATAGACAGGTTTCTGTTGGAAATTTATTCTCTTCTCTGCCTTGTAGTCATTGCTGGTAATCTGATTCAATATCAACCTAAAGATTCTTTTATTCCCATTATATTCCCTGATTTCTCAGAAGCTAGCATCTAATCCTATGGGTGCTAAGAATCTAGGTGTATGTCTGGAGGAGAAAGGAAATATGTTGCAATTGGTGTAGTTTCAGGACATAGGAGGGCTAGGTTTCGGCAACCAGGCTTACAACCAGATATATTAGCATCTGAAACAGAGAGGTAGACTGCATTATTGCCTCCTACTGGTGGCCCACCATGCACAGCCCTCTTTTTTCCTTCCTCTACTTTCCCTTTTCCCATCTTCTTCCCTCATTCTCCTACTCCCTTTGCCATCTTTCCCCCTTCTTATGCCTTATTTTGCTAGTGGCACTTAAAAATTTTGCTTAACCATTTCACCAATGACACATGATAAGACTTCCCAAATGGCTTGAGAGTGATACTAGTCTATTGTCCTTTGGGTAATAGATCAAATGAGATGATATCTGTAAAGTGCTCAGCACAGTGCCTGGTACATAGCAGATGCTTAATAAATGCTTATTTTCCCACTCCTCCCCTTCTCCCTGTTAGATTTCCTGATTGAAAATTGCTATGATAGTATGCAGGTATAACTCCAAGCTCCTCTCTTACTGTTACTCTTTTCTTACCCTTTCCTTCGAGATGTAATCAAGCAAGAAGCTCTTTCTTTATTCTGTTGGAAAGAGAAGAATAGATCTAAGCTGAGTTAGTTTTGATGGCAATGGCAAAATTTATTTGGAAATGGCCAGGATGTTTGAGAGACTTATTAACCTGCAGGACTTATATGACCTCAGAGAGATTAAGGACTCTTGAAAAACAATTATTCATGGATTATTTTTTAAAATGCATTTAACTTGTAGGACATTATTCTATCCACTCAGGTATTGCTTGCATGATTCATCATGGCATAGAGGTGACCTTGAGTTTTTAAAGTCTGTGCCAGTGGAATACAAGCTCTGGCAAACCCTGTCAGGCAGGAAAAACTGGAAATAGGAGCTGGGTAACAGGCTTCGTGACTGTTTTTGGGGTCTTTCCTAGTTAAGATCAGATAGGTTCATCATCAGTGGTTTAACCACTGGGTCTTTTTTTTTCTTTAGTATAGCAACCCATGACGACCATCTACCAAAGCTTAGATAGGTTGTCATGTCCATTAATGTAAAGAACATCCATATTGATAAAATCACAGAATCCTTGAAGGACTGTGTTCAGAAACTGTTACAATGTCTTATTTTTTATTGTTTTACTTCTGTATATTATTTAACAATATAATGAATATGTATGTATATTTGACTTTGTTGATAGGCATACTGAAGCCTAGAAAATAAGTGTTACATAGGCATAGGAAGAGAGTTAAATCTAAGTGTAGTCAGTTGTACTTATCACAACATATTATTCTTTATGTAAGATCAATTATAGCCCTCTGAGTTTAAAACTATATTATAAGCTCCTTGGGGAATAGAGTTTTATCTTTTTCTAATCCTTTTATATCCCCACATTGTCTAGCATGATGATGTGGCTACAGTGGATGCTCGATACTTGGTGGTAATTGACATTATATAAATATACATGGGATAACATAGAAGATAGTATTTTAAATCAGTAGCTATGACCCTTCTTTCCCTCCCTCCCTCCTTCTATCCTTCCTTCCTCATCCTCATCCTCCTCGTTCTCATCCTCTTCTTCCTCTTCCTCCTCTTTCTTCACAGCAGACATTGACAGAAGCCTGAGGAAATGAGCACTTTAAATATGTGAAGGCACAGTAGAGGATCATTCCATAGTCAAATTTTCTAAAGAAAATTTGGTATCCTAAAGAATATATGGTTGTTGAGAGTAGATGAAAACAGAACTAAAGACTGGTCATTTACCCTGACTTCAGGATATCTAGGTTCTATATTTCATCTTTAGCACTAATTTACTAGTCATCGGACTGTGTACCAGTCATTTTAATGTCATGGGCCTCAGTTGCTTCATCTTTGAAAGGAAAGTGTTGAACTGGATAGATTCTAAGGTGGTTTAAAGCTGTAAAATTCTGATAAAATTTGTATGATTTTACAAATTATCCATTTGAACAATTATGTGAAACTTAATCTATTTATACTTTTCCTTTTCCCCTTCACTATGTTTATTCTCCCTAAATATACTTTTTAAACTAATGTTCATTTCCTTTTGGGAAAGACTCAAGAACACAAGTTCTTAAATTAAAGTCTATAGACTTAAAATGTTTTGATAACTATATTTCAATATAGTTGATTTCATTTATAATCATGTGCATTTTATTTTGTGCATTCAAAAACATTATTCACAGAAGGGTTCCAAATGCTTTGCCAGAGTGGAAACTGGAAACTGGGCATACTCAGGAAAGAACTCCATGAAACTATGGGTTTAATCTGAAATATTCCCTGCCCACTCCAGTGGCTACCCTCATTGTATATAGAAACAGTAAGACAGACCTCTCTACTAAGGAAACATGTTTTTATTTGTTCATTAATACATCCAGACCTCTCTTTATTGATCACTTATCATATAGCTAGGATTTTTCCTCCATGCTATGAGAAATACAAGAACATTTTCTAGAGTTTCTCCCCCAAAAAAGCTAATCAAAGGTAACATGATGAAGATATATGCACCAATTAAATAGATAAGATACCAAAATGAGTCTATGACCACCTGACAAAATCTATTGTAAAGACAATAATTACTATAAAGTAGAAATTGTCTTCTTCATTATTCAGGGAGTAACAGGGAATTTTTATAGGTATAATAATATATTTGCACTAATTGATTTAGATCAGATTCAAATGATGGTATTGTGGTAGAGTGGAACTAGATTGTCCCTTTTGATGACTTCTGTAGTTACTGAATTCCTTAGGAAGAAAAAGGCTCAATTTCCTGTGGTTGATACCACTCTCCTAGAAGCAAATGTTAGAAGGGGGGAAGAGGTACCATGGATTTCTTAGTTATCTTTGCGATGAATAGAACAAATAGATCAATAGCCAGTTACTTTGGATTGTAGAAGCAACATAGCGCTATTTCCTAGACTATACAAATCAGATCTGTGCCAACCTGGATTGATCAGGATAAGAGCTTTTGTTGTCTTTAGTTCTCTGTGTTCCTTCATTCACCAGTACCTGTGCACATAAGACTGTATATCTCTATAGTCATCTTTTTCTCTCTAGGTACCAAACATAATGGGTGTTGCATTGGCTATTTCACTTCCTCCCTCCAGTATACAATTCAGGAGATGTGCGGATAGAGATTTTACATCTTCCAAGGAGGAGAAAAATAAGGGAAAGGAGCATGTGGACAGTATTGGAGTACTACTCCTAGCCTATTAAATAAGAACTCCTTAATTCTGAGAAACCTTTCCTCTCGTAATCTTTAAATAATGTCTGTTCTTTCTTGAATTTCTTCAATGGACCTGTGCTCTTATTAATGTGGGTACCCCTTTACTATGGTACAGATCTCTACCTATCCTGACTTGTGTGACTTATGCCCACCTACCCCAATAAAACTCCTATAAAACATCCAAGAGTATTCACTCAACAAACTGTGGAACTTCTTTTATGTCTCCTAATAATAATATATTAGTACCAATGCAGGCTGTCTATAGTTTTGCTACCAGCAAATATACTATATTTTATACTGTATTCTGTATTTTACTATATACTATATACTATAGTTTACTATCAGCAAAATGCAAAAAAGATGATATGAAGGAAGAGCATGGAAGAAGACATAATACTGTAACTTTCCCTCAAGGATGTGAATCAGGATTATATCATCTTTTAAGTAAGGGGGGAAAGGTATGGCATTTTTTTTCAAAATGCAATAATTCTGAATTCAACAAAACCCTTACATTGCTGGTGCTAGAAAATGAAGATAACATCTGAGTTTTCTATAATAAAATGAGAGTACTGCCATGCTATATATTACATAAGGAATGTAATTTGGTCAGCAAGAATAAGGACAGGGACCTGTGATCACCACTAATGGCAGGTGAGGGAACTCCCTCTACCAATGCAGGTCAACATCTTCCCCACCTCTTAGAGTTTTGATGAGTTGCCCGGAGTACTAAGAGGTTAAGTGACTTGCGGGGATCACTCAACCAGTAAGAGTCAGAAGCATGATTCAGCCTATCATTGTGCCTGCAGTGGAATACAACATTCAAGTCTGTGATACTCTAGTATGTTTGCTCTAAATAGGGCAAATTTAGAAAATTCTTAGAGCAGCTTACAGAGATGGCACTTCCAAGTGCAGATAGGATCATCAGTAAGAGTTTGGTATAATAACTTTCAACAGTTTTTGGTTGGTTGGGCCTTGAGAGGGAGGGAGAAGTTGCCTTCCCTGATTTTTTTTTTACAAGTATTTACCTCTTCTACTTTCCACAGGTCAAAGATGTAAATGTGTCTTTGGCTCCTTCCCCAAATTGAATTTGTAGATGACTTTTTCCTTGATATGGTCTTTCCTCACTCTATTGCCTGTAATGTCATTTGTACTTGCCCTTTCAATGGCTCTCTGCTTCTGGCCTCCCCAATTCCAATCAGCTGTGACAAGAAGGACCACACATATATGCTACCATCCACCACCTGGGTACCACACACATGAATTAACTTCAGCAGGTACATTGTGATTGTTGAACTGCATCTGTTTCTCTTCCTTTCACACACAGCAGATTATTCAAAATATCAGTGTCAGCTTTTCTTGTCACCCTTTATACCTAACTGATTGTTTGAAGTATCCTTTATGCACACAGGAAATCATGTCTAGACAGAGCAATTTGCCTCTACATTCAGCAACAGGTTTCAACAAACCAAGGTATATTCCACTTGCATTGCAAAATTAAAATTCATTCCTCATTGCCATCTAGCTCTCTAGATCCCACCCACTCTCCCACTCAAGTACAGTATTTGTCAAAAAATAATCCATTTGCATAATACCCTTCTCTATAGTAGGATCAGTGAATCTTACATGGTGTTGCATTTTGAGTCTTCTTTATTCTATTTGCCAAAATAGAAGGATATAACTAGGTACGTGACTATTATGCAAGTAGGCCTCAGTATTGGTAATCAGGTGATTTTTTAAAAAATTTTCCGTTCCTATCAATGAGTGACTCCTTTCTGTATATAGACAGTAATTGCTTTGGGAAACAGGTGGGCTAATTTTCCTACACTGATAATATGTAGGTATGCATTAAGATGCCACTTGATTGGTAGGAAAGCTTCCATTTATAATTACACAGAATTGCCTATTTTCTCCTCCTCTGCTGAGGTACAGATGGACGTATCTGTTGTTGGACTTATCCGTTGTTCATTTGGTAGAGTAAAAATCTCTCCAAGATTTCTCCTCTCTATTTATTGAAATATCTTGAGTGCTATCTACTGGCCAAAGGTGGCACTGCCTACAAATGTAAACAGGAATTTTTGCAGAGAAATTACAACTTTTTCTAAAAAAAAGATGGTACTGTTGCAGGATGAGGGACATGGTACATGATTAGTTGTAATTGCAAAGTACAATTTTGAATGAAATGTAAAAAAATCATTATAGTAGAATAAAATGTTGTATGTGATAGGTTCAAAGATTAATCCACCTAATTGCCTTCTACTGAAAAACAGTGTTTTGAAATACCATATTATTAGCCCGTTAAATAAACACAGACTCAGTTTAAAGCATCACACAAAACAATAAAATCCAGCTGCAAAGTGTTCTATTTTGGAATATGGAAGTCACAACTGCATTCATAAAAAATATTATTCTATATTAGGATCTATAGTAGCAGAGGAGACCAGCCTTTATCCAAATGATCCAGAGGTGAGTCTCAAGCCGTATATTGCAGATTACAGTATTGCTATAGTTACCTCCCCCATCCTGCCCTACATATATTAGAATGAACCGAAAGTATTATTCCCTTCTGTTATGTCTCTCATTTCATCTCTAATCTGTCTTGTCAGGGAACTTGGGCAAAATTGTGTTGAGGAATGTGTGTGTGTGTGTGTGTGTGTGTGTGTGTGTGTGTAGACCGGGGGTGGGGAGTCTGCAGCCCCAAGGCCACATGTGGCCTTCTAGGTACCTTTGGTGCAGCCTTTTGACTGAATCCAAGTTTTACAGAACAAATCCTTTTATTAAGAGGATTTGTCTTGTGAAATTTGGATTCAGTCAAAGGCTACACCAAAGTACCTAGAGGGCCTCAGCACCACAGGTTCCCCACCCCTGGTATAGACTGTTACTGAATACTCCACTAGTTATCTCACCAACTAAAACACAATTGAATTCAGGTGTTTTCATACTTGCTGATGGAAAATTTCCTTTTTGGGTGTGTTTGTAGGTATGGTTGAGGGTGAAACATGTGATTGTGTGACCTTCAATATGTCCGTAATGAACTTCTGATCAGAAAAATAACAAAGTCTAGCCATATGCGTATTTGAGAATAGAGACAATATGAATTGATAATTAATTAATGAAATTATGAAATGGGGGCACACCCAGTTCTTTGTGTACTCACTAGATAAGACCATGACTGACAGTGGGAAATGTGGCAGCAATAACACTTTAATTAGGCATAGCAGGCATGAAGGTAAACAGCACAGCAGAGACAAGCAGTGAAAGGGGTACAGAGTCAGATAGCATGGGGACAGGGTAGGGGTGGGGGAAGGGGAGAGGCAAAGAGTATCACACATGTAAGCATGAATTAGAGTTGGGAACACTAGGCATCATAGACCTGATAGAGGTGGAAGAGTCCTGGGGGAGGGGAGAGTTTGAGATCTCATTTTTATAGTCTTTTAAGGGGGGAACAGACTAATTCTTATCTGTGCCAAATGATCCAAAGTTGTCAGTAAAACTTTAAAGTTAACATGTCCCCAGCACCATTTGATAATCTGCTGGATGTCTGGAACTTGTCTAACATTTACATATGATGGGACCAAAAGGCTCTGACCATAGCACCAAGATGACTTCTGCTGATTCACCACATAATACCAGGATGGGAATTTTGTTGACATATGATACAATTTGTGAATTATGCTCCTTTGATCTTTAGGATGGTTTATATGTGACTTTCAGGTTCCCCTTTGCAATCTTACTTCCTTCTACTTACCCTTTCTACTGGCTATTTATAAACTTATTTACTATACGAATTAGAAGAAGGGAATGGTCAGGGAGACCAGAACAAGCCACGATTTTAATACACCATAAAAATGTGTTCTTTTCCCCTGCCTGCTCCTTCCTGCCTCACCATCTCTTAATACTGAACCATCCCGAACAATAAACTGTAAATAGCATAAGAAACACAGTCATCCCTATCAATCTCCCATCTCAATATTATCCTTCCCCTTTAATTGATACACTCTTCTTCAAATGCAGGAGAGATTCCCATACGCTTTAAGAACTGGTAGAGTATATCGCACAAAATCATCCTGGAAAAGGGATGCTGAGTAACACTTAATCAATGTCACTAATTAATAAGGGGAATGAACTAGTAGGCATTATATCTTATGGCCCAACTGCCAACCTCAACCTCCAGGATAAAGATGACATACAAAAGAACAAGACACACATCTAAGTCACTCATAGTGAGTTACCTCTGGGACTCAAATGCTCAGTTCAAATGTTTTCAGCCCATTCCACATTTAAGGGAAATAATTTAGCAAATGCAAACTGCTGGTAGCTTGACCAGTGCAACCTTACTTAACCAGCTGGAAAGTCTTTGAAATAATATTCTCAAGCTCTTTAAGAGCTTGTTTTCCCAGATCAAACTAGATATATTGTAGGAATAAAGGCAGCCTGCCATAAATGGTTGTGTTGGCATCAAGAGGTGATGGGGAGCTAGTAGAATTTTCCCTCAGGGTATGAAATGGAGATTGGGCCAGAGAATCAATAAAAACCAGCCACTTTTTGGATATCTGATCTGCCCAGAGTCCTGAGATGATATTACAAATTATAATACCCCAAACTTCTACAATTCATGGGCATATGATTCATTAGGAGGCATCTTAAATTCTTCTGTGACCTTATAAATAAAGGGAACCTATATCTGGGTAGGAAAAGACTATATGTTCTCTAAATTCCATTCCCCATGTGGCATTGAGCCAGAAAGCTTCATGATCTGAGGAGATTCTCTGAACTGCCTCCCACACAAACAGCAAGAACAACAACAGCAACAAACATGTTTTGGCCTCCATGTGTTTTGGACTCCAGGTTTTGCACTTCCAGTGTGAACTTTCACAAGAAAATGGAGAGGCAAGAAATGGAAAGGTTGAATGAGAAAGGAAGAAGGAGGAGGTTAGGAAATGGCTATATGAGTACTAGAAATACTCAAATCAACTCTAAAGAACTTATGAAGGAAGATGCTATCCACCTCCAGCGAAAGAAGTATGGATAGTATGGTTTTACACATATTTATAAATCTGTGTCAAATGGTGTCTTTCTTCTAGTGCAGGGTGGGGAGGAGGGAGGAAGACATTTCAGAACTTAAAGTGTAACAAAAAATTAAATTTTAAAAATGGCTACAGATAATGGACTCTTCTTTTTCCCCCATTTCATTGGGGATGCACAGAGATTGAGGCTATTCCTTATGCCATCAGATGCCGAGCTTGGCTCTGAGTCAGGTGTTCTATACTTGCCTTTTGGGTCTTTTCATTTTAAACGCATGGGAAAGGAAAGGACTCAAAAGGCAAGTCTAGAATACCTGACTCAGAGCCAAGCTTGACATCTGCAAAAGGTGATGGGAACCTGACAAGAAAATGCATAATCATTCCATGTTATCAAATGAGCAAAGTGTTAACCTAGTTTATGCTTGCCAAGTGTGGGTGTCAGACTGCTAAACACGGCTCAGAATTGAGTCAATGGGAGGTGGTTTTGTTTGAGTAACAGGTGTTGAGTGTATTTTCCAGATATTTGCCCTATATTTCTTTTTTAAGTTGTCTTTTGGGGGGGGCAGGAGGGAACATGTATATATCATGTGATTATTTGTCATGTATTATATATCATGTGATTGAGGCAGCACGGTGTAATGAAAAGAATAATGAGTGGAGAGTCAGAGCACCTGAGTCCTATCTGTGTGATTTTAAGCAAGTTACTTAATCTCTCTGGTCCCCAGTTTCCTGATGTGTAAAATGAACAGGGTGAATTAGATGAAGATCTCTTCTAGGCTTATATTGATGACTCTATGATTAATTTTTTGGCTTATCTGGGGAAGGGGATTCAGAGAAGGGAAATGGGAGAATGAAATAAGAATTTGTGTAGATAGGAACCCAAACAAGGTTTAAATACCTGATAACTTTAACAGGGTGTTGTTATATAAGCTTGGGTTCTTCTTATGGAGTACAACAAACAGCTCTCTTCTATAACAACCCAAAGCTGTCATAGAGAAGGTAGATTGGACTTGTTCTTTTTTGGCTCTATAGTGGAGATCTAGAAAGTATGGCTCGAAGCTGAGGAGACAGATTGGATCTTGATATTTGGGAATGGGAATAGTATAGGAAGTTTCCTCTTTTCTACATGATTAATTTTGAGAAAGAGTTAAAATATATGTTGAGTTCTTAGCCTTCCATCTGTAGGATGGGCTTGAGCATAATTACATGTCTTTGACTTTTGTTTTTTCTTTTCTTTTCTTTTTCTTTCTTTTTTGAAGAGAGAAAACAGAATGCCATCATTAATTGAAGTTTGGTTTCTCTTTGATTGAAAAATGTACCAAATGCTGTCATGAGTGATCCAATACATTCTTTTAGACATTATTTAATATCTTGAATGTATCTAAAATCTTAGTCTTATTAAAGCCTGTCTCTGAAAAGGCATATTGATCGAGCATATACTTAGAAAACTTTAGGGACTTATTTAAAGACTAAAGGCTGATATATTATTCAAGATTGTAAAATTTCTAGAGTGCAGAAGCTGTTTATGTCTAATTACTGCTGTATATACAAAACAAGTAGTAGTTAGGCACTTAATAAATCCTTTTAGGGGATGATGCAGAAGATATTTGAGATTATTATCTTTCTCTTTTGTTTCTAAAATCTTATCTGAAAAACCATAATGCAACTAGTTAAACTAAGTTTCACAGAGAAGAAACTAGAGTTTAACCAATATGGATACAGATGACTGACTTTTAAAAAAATTGATTCTTCTATGCTTTAGCATATTTCAATTTGCTAGTCAGATTATTAAATGTGATAGTATTTTGCTGCTGATATTATCACTGATGCTTCCCATTCAGGAGTTAGCCCATCAAGAGATCAGACTTGGAAGTACTAAATCTATCTGTACTGACTTAAAAATCTACAGAGGCTTCCAGCTCAGCTGAGCAAAACTAAATGCAGTAAGCTCTTTTCATTGCTCAGACCCCCTCCATTGACCAGCCTTATTTCTGGTTTTGCTGACTCTGGCTTTGACCCTTGACTTCAATTCAGTCTCCACCCTCAGATTGAATTTCTACCTTGCTGCAGACTATTTCAGTAGCTCATAAAGACATGCTTTTTGCCTCTAGCCTGCTTCAGTCTATGTTTATAATATTGTTTGGGAGTATTTCCTCAGACTACAGATAAGAGGACACCTTGACCATGGACCACTCAAAATCCAAATATAGGGCAAATTCCCAGGTGTCCTTCCTTGAATTTGATAACTATTAATAGTTCATATTTGTTGGTCTTTTTCCTGAGTCAAGTGTATGAGAAGAAAAATAAGTCATTAATTAAGGATGAGGTTCTCTAAATAGCATTAATCAATCACCTTATACTTTTTACAAACATGAAAGAAGAACTAAAGGGAAAATTAAGGTATTTTTTTCTATTCAGTACAAGCTCATAAGAGGTAAAAAAGGAGCAAACTATCAATGAAGATATTGTTCTGAGAACACTTCAGACTCATCTAAGTCCAGAGTTTAGTAGTCAAATCAGGTTATCTTTTAGGTTTCCTAAGGCCATTATTTTTCCTCCTTCAAAATGCTTTGAAAGAGTACAATTTTAATCAAATTTTCCCAAAAGAGAAAATTAGGAAGGAGTTCAAAAATAGTGAGGGATAGACATTGGAAAATGTTTTGTATGGAAATAGGCAAATAGCCACAGAATCTTACTTAATTTAGCAAAATGAAAGATGATGATGCCATGTAGTGTAAATTTATATTGAGAAAAAGCAGAGGGTAGGAAACTACCTTTTGTTAGAGTGTTGCAGTGAAGTCCTGAAATTAGATAAGTTCAAAATGTGACAATGGGTTCTTGAAGCCTAAATTACTGAGGCAAAAACTCTGAGGAGTCCTACGAAGGTGGAAAGGTTTCTAGTATGGGTCTTGATGATAAATTCCATGTCTGTCATCTGAGGCCCAGGTGAGCTAAGTTCAGAAAGTTGGCCACTTTTTTGCCATAAGTATCTACTCTGACATGGAGACATTGTAATGTGAATCAATAGAGGGACCACGATGATAAAACTGGATCTGTGGAAGTACTGAAGTAAATGAAGCTGTAGTTAGAAGTAATTACACAGACAATCCTTTTATTCTTTCCCAATAGCCTTCTTCATTATAGCCATTATCCAAAAACCTTCTATTCTTTCATAGCCCTCTATGCATTCCAACCCTGAGGTTGGAATGAGCTCCTTCATATACTCATCTTCATATTTAAAAATCTCCTACATCTTTGCCTGGCCTTCATTCATCCATTAATGGAGGAAGAAATTACCCTTCTCCTTGCCAAGGCTGATACCTCTACTTGTGTCCTCAATCTCATCCTCTTTCTTCTTTTCAAGTTTTCTTTGTCTGTCTGTCTGTCTGTCTGTCTGTCAAATCCTGTTTACTGGATCAAAAAGGTAAGGAAGTATCCTTTGTCTCCCATCACAAAACCATAATTGTAAATATCCGCAAAGGTTCTGTCCTGGGACTTCTATTTTTTTCTCTATGTTCTCTCCCTTCATGACTGGATATGCTCCCATGGGTTAAATTATAATATTTATGAAGAGGACTCAAAATCTAACCCCAACCTTAATATCTTTCTGTAATTCTAATTCCACATCAACTTTCTATTAGATATGTATATCTCTATGTTCCATCGATTTCTTGAATTCACCATGTCTAAAACAAAACTTACTACCTTCTTTCGTAAATCCACTCCTCTAAACTTCCTAATTTTCATAAAGATATCCAGTATCCTTCTGGTGGCTCAGTTGACTGGTTATCTGAAGAGTTACTGCCACCCTCAATCATTTTAATTCTTGCCCTTGCCTCACCCTCAATATCTAATTAATTTCCAAGTCTTATAGTTTCTACCTCCACAATATCTTTTACATTTGTTTCCTAATCTCCACTTACATGGCCACTATACTGGTTTAAGCTCCCATCACCTCATTCCTGGATAATTGAGAATTCTTCCCTGATTTCACTTTCTCCCCATCCAATCCATCTTCTGTACAACTGCCAAGATAAACTTCCAAAATAAGACACAATCCTAATCGCGTCATTGTCATGCCCCCAAAATCCTCACCTTCCTATTTATTGCTTCCAAGATAAAATGTAAACACTTCAACCTCAGATTTAAAACTTTGCATAAGCTTTTTTCCAGCTAACCTTTAAAGGCTTATTCCATAGTAAAGACATTAAAAAATGGGGTGGATTTCAGGCTACAATGGATTGTAGACATTTACTTGATGGCAGATATATTTCCTGGTTTGTAATTGATAAATTGCATTAGAAATTAGACTGAAATCCTCTTGATACTACCACCATCCCTGTTCTCTTATAGAGGGTCTTAACCAGATAAATCTGTAGCCCTTGATATTCCATCTACTCTAAGGCTTTGGTCTCTAGAGTAATTATACAAACCTAGTCGATAACTAAGTTAGATTAGGATAACTAGACAGATATGAAGAATTTCCTGTATGAGCCAGAGAAAACATTTAGACCACCACAAATGTTACTGTAAAGTTAAAAGTGCTTAGGAAAGGTCTAGAGTTACCCAGGAAAGAAAGGATCAGAAGAATGGCAAAAGGAAGACCTCCTTTCTTAGAACCTATCTTCTTTAAAAAATTTCAAAGTTATAGAGTATTAAGTATTCCTAGGAATTATGTCCTCCAGTGATGAGCTTTTCTACACTCATCCTCAGAGAAGCTCTCTTGCAGGATTCCCCTTGGAGCTCATGTGGTGTAATAATGAGTTGATCTACAAGTTACTTTTTCCTATAGTCAGCCAGTCCCGTCGGTGTCACTGCACTATAGTTTACTGCTGATTTACAAGCATTTTTTTTTCTGACATATATACACATGCTAACAAGGTCAAATTTGGCACCAACTTGTATATGTAGTTCACTATGTGTTTATATAACTGTCATCGGAAGCCTTGTAGGATGCGATGCAGAGGGAAAGAAGCAGAAGCTGGAGAACAATATATACAAGGATTACAGCAAAGCAAATGAAAATACTGGAAGGCAGCTAAACAGAGTAATAAGGGCCATTTTTGGTCCTTGGGGAATAGATGATGAAATATACTTCCTTCTCAGTAGAAAGGTGGACTAAGAATATAGAACATAAAATACACTGTCAGAAGTGATTTCGGTGTCATTTGGTTTTATTTGTTTTTGTGACAAAAAGGTTCAGTGGGGGAGGGGAGGTTGGATTTCAGTAGTAACCAATACATAGGCTCAGGGACTGTCTTTTAACTCTTTTTAACCCAGCATTAAGCATGGTATCTGTAACACTGCAGGCACTTAATAACTATTCATTGCTTGACTAACATAAATATCAAAGACATTCATTTTTTAAAATAAGAAAAATATGGGTTTTACTTAGTGAGGGTAATTTTTTTTAAAGTTTCAAAATTGCTTCCTTTTATATTGTACATTTTCCCCAAGTTGGCCTAGTAGTGGTTCTCCAAAGTCGACATTTCATCTTTGTGCCTTTGTCCAGATTGTGTCTCTAATCCCTATAATATACTCCTCCTCATCTCCACCTCCTAGATCCTTTACCTTCCTTTAAATCTCATCTCAGATTCTGCCTCCTGTTGGGAGACTTTCCTGACTCCTCCAGTTTTTGTAGTCTCTATCTTTTTATTCAGATTGCTGTCAATTTATTTATATGAGTATCCTCTCCCTATTCCTAGATTATAAGTGCCTTAAAGGCAAAGCTTTTTCTAAATTTTGTCATTGGACCCCCAGTCTTATACGTGTCTTACATGTATGTTACACATAGCAGGAATTTAATAAATACTGTTTAAGTTGAGAACTACCTTGCTCCACATGTCTAATAACACAGTAAAAAAAAGGGGGGTGGGAAATTGGGTTGTTCTAGCATATTTGTTTTTGATGAAGCCATACTGGCTTGTAGACAAGTTCACTTGTCTTTTCAAAATGCTCATAGAATATTCTTTTATTAAGTTGTAAGATTTTCCCAACACTCAAAGTCAAACACTAGATTTTAGATCATAGCCTCTCATCACTTACCGTTTTTGAGAATAATGATTTTTTCCCCTCTGACACCTTTTTGTTTTCCAGTCTTTCAGGGGTGGGACATTACCTGTTCTCTCAATGCCCCATCATCTCATTCATCTGCACCTATTGACTTGAACTCCTTAAATTCAAGTAGTTGCCCTCTTATTATTTCCCTTTTTATTCTGGTTATTAATTCCCTATTAGGCATTTGCATTCTCTTCTTTACAATCCAAAGACCATTTTCCTTGGCAGAGAAAACAGGAGAAGATAAGGTTTGAGAAGTCCTGCATTTTTTCCATCACCTCTTACCATTATTCCATCTACTCTATCGCTTTTTAATTTTCTTTTCCCTAATATTGGAAAACATAAAAATCTTTGTTGTCATTGTTGTTGTTCTTAAAATTTATCACCAACCTCAAATCATTTCTGACCTTTTGCATTCCAAACACTATTTTTACAGAATCATGCTTTTGTATTCACTCTCTGTTACTTGCAATCGCTTGAATATTTTTTTTACATCTTAAAAAATCTAGGTTGGTTTCTGAGTTTCTTGTGTATACACATCAGTCTCCTTAGATGAACCCTTTTCTCTCCTGATAACAATAACTAACATTTTATATAATGGTTTATGTTTGCAAAATGCTTATACAACAACCCTGTGAGGTATTATTATCATCTCCTTTTCACAGATAATGAAACTGAATCTGAAAGAGATTAAGAGACAGGGAAGTGTCTGAGGTAAGACTAAATTCATATCTTCCTGATTCCAAGCCTAATACTCTATTCACTGCACCACCTTTCTGGTCTCCACTGTGTCCCCACTTTGGCAAAGTGAAGGAACATCTCAGCTTTGGAGACTGGAACATGAGAATCTTAATATTGGTGAAGACAGAGAAGTTTTGGTACATGGATTAGAGGAATAAAGGAGATCACGATGGAATGCTTTAATCTCAGTAAATTAGGAGCAAAGTAAACTGCTGAGACAAAGAGATGAAGGTAGAATTGGTGGTATAAAGAAAAGCAGAGGATTTGGAATAGCTGTTGAGGGCAATGATCAGAAGTAAAATCAAATGAATATAAGCATTGCTATCTAGTGTTTATGATGCAGTTGCAGGTAGGTAAAATCCAATCTGATTCAATAAGCATTTACTGATTTTTATTAATTTTCAATGGATCTACTCTTATTAGCTTCATGACTTCCTCTAACAACATTTAGTCATTTGGGAATAGCAGTAAAGAAGAAAAAGGAATAGGGATGACCCAGGGTCAGTGTGTGACCAAAGAAAGGTAAAAGGGGTAAGGGTTACAAGGCAGAATAGGGGTCGGGAGACCACAGAATTGAGGGATAGCTCATAACAGTGATGAAGAATAGATCTATGAGAAATGAGATAGTAAGAAAGGTGGGAGGAGAGCAGATTGTATGATCATAAAGCAGAATCTTAAAGTTTAAGATCTTGGAGGAAGAACTATTTCTAGTAGATAGGTCAAAAGTGTGATAGCTCCCAAAGTAAGGGAAGTAAAATGAAGATAAAGATCTTGCAATTGAAGATACTTGATGATGACTTGGGAGATCAGGATGTTAGAAGGGTTAACATCAAGCACGGAGCAGGAAGCCTGTGATCCAGACAATCAACTCTTTGAAGAAGGAGAAAGAATGACCTGAAGGTTGTTAGATAACAACATAAATCAGATAGTACGAATTTCAAAAGAGGTGAGATCACTGGGTTAGAAAGAAGGTCTAGAAGTGGCAACAAGGAGCAAATAATATGTGGATTCTTCTTCCTGGCTCCAGGGAAGGATGCCGGGAGAGCAGCTTTATTGGAGTTGTTCTGTGTTCAGGAGAAAGTCAGGTTTCAGTCATCCCCAGATTCTCTTTATATTTGTTCTGCATATAGTTACATATGCCCTTGTAGTCTCCCCCATTGGAATATAAGCTCTTTAAAAGAAGAGATTGTTTCATTCTTTGTATTTGAGATCTCTAGGTCTAGCACAATCCAGGCACATAGTAAGTATGGTACAAACTTGTTGCTTGGTGATTAATTGAAGACTTGGGAGGGGCAGGGCCGGACTGAATATCAGTGAGTGCAGGGAGAAGTATCAGAGAAAGGAGTTTTTGCCAAGACAGATCAAAGATGATTCTGAATCACAAGGATTAGAGTCCATTTCTGCTTCTGAGTTGCAATAACAAAAGTAGCTTGGTATCGGGACTGATCATGATTGAAGCCAAGTGTCATGGGTTCCTTTCTTTGGAAGCAAGATAAAAGAAAAAGATTTCAACTAGTAAAGGCGACTCTTTTAGTAGGGAGTGGGCACATAGAAATAGAAAAAAGATAAATATCTGCTTTCACAAACAATGACAAGACTATCTCAGAGGGGAAAAATGTCCAAATTTGTATTAGGTGTTATCCTGCCTCCACGATGATCTTTGTTATCACTCATATGTTTGGGTTGACAAGGCTGGCACTCCAGAGACTATTTCTTCCTGTGCAATTTATCTATAGTTATGATAAGCTGCTACCCGGTGGATGATACTTCTTTGATTATCCCTTCATGCCCTAAACAGCTAGGCCTCTATCCTTCTCTAAAAATTGAACTCTTAGTAATAACTCACTTTGTAAACTTTAAATTGTTTTAGGAAAGTACTTTCCTCAAAACAATCCTTTGAGATAGTGTTATTATGATCCCTTTAGCCACCATTATTATTCTAGATTAGAAAAAGTGAGGTCGAAAAATTAAACAGCTAATGAGTATCACAATCAGGAACTGTAGACAGGTCTCCTGGCTCCAAGTTCAGGACATTTGCCACTATACCATAAAATAACTAAACCTAAATGTTAAGGAAGTTCATATTTTAAAAGATGGAATATGATTTAGAGCAATATTTAGGTATAATTCATTTGTAACCCATGGTCCAGAACCAGAGATCCGGGTTTGTAGGTTTCAACTTCAGTCTTGGGGGGCAGCCCACAAATTGATCTCTTTTTAGCTCATGTTTTCACCCATGGGAGCAATAGCCTTTAGCTTGTTTGATCCCGAACTACGATTTTCTCTGGGAAAATAACAACATGGCTCCTATCTAAGTCTCAATAAAGCAGCTTTCTTACAAGTATTCAGCCTAAGAATACATCAAGCTTTTATTTAACTTGACAAAAAGTGGAAAACAGAAAAGACTTGTACCAGAGACCTTCTATAGCCAAAACAATTTTTCTTTGTTCTCTAGTGACCCTTCATCTCTTTTACTGACTTCCCTAGAGTTGAGGCTCACCTGCAAGAGTACAGTACTTGAGCTTGCTAGAAATTTAAGCAATTTGCCTCCTATCTGTTGTGAGCACTGTCTCCCTTGGGGACCTGCATAGCCCTTCAGATTACTGACATTATACTCAGTGTACTGGGTAGAAGGTGTTTAACGTATCCTTCCATTAGAGGAAAGAACTAGGAGTTGCTAGAATCAACCATTTACCCCTCTGCGCAAGCCCATGTAGTTCATATTACCATTGGAGGGCAAGGTCTGAGTTTCCTCCCCTACTTCATAACTCTTTTTCTTGTTTTTCTTTGGCTCTGGTTCTTGCTTGATACCAGAACTTCTTTGATTTTGAGGAACCCAGTGTTCTTCAGTAACTTCTCACCAGTAGGCCTGGTTAAAGAAATTGGCTTTAACCGGTGACTCCTCTGTTGTGTCTAGGGGCCGTTTCATAATGGTATTCATTTAGTTGTCTACCATTGTTCCTCCATTGCCTCTATCTACTGACATTTCTGGGTCCACATGGTTCTTTTTCTTCCAGAGGTCATGTGGCTCCTGTTCTCCTAGGATGCAGATGCATAAACCTCCTCTCCAGGAAGTGAGGTCTGAGTATCTTTCTGTAGCACCTTGCTGCATCTTACAGCTTGAGTTTCTTCTTTCTGTTAAGCTTTCCTTTGAAAGATGAAGATGTGTAATTGTCATCTCAATAGGTGGGGGAAGAGTGGGAGGAATATAACTTGGAACTCAAAATTGTAAAAGATGAATGTGACAAATAGAAATAAATAAAATTTTATAAGATTTTTTAAAAAGGTGAAGACCAAGGGTGGCTACCAGGTGGTATGAAACTGGTCATGAATTCCTTCTAATGAATTACCTCTAATGTTGTATCTGTGAGCCAACAAATAACCAGGAAAAAGAGAGCTCATACCCCATAAAAGACCTCATCAGTATTAGAACAAAGGCTCAAGTGTGGTGTTAGCGGGGATTTTTTATTTTCTACAGGAAGACATCTTCAATTCTAAAATGAAAGTCTCATCCTTTAATCTTGGTGACCTTGACCAGGACACAGCTCAATCACACCTTAATTTAACCCAGGTTCATTTTACAACCTTTATTTCTACTCATCCTGAATCTTTATAACACTGGTTCAAAGCTGCTGGCATCCCGCTCCCCCGTATAGGATTCTAACTCTGGCATTTCAGTCCATGTATTAAAATTATATGGTCATGTCTATGGACAACCTTCTTTACCAATAGTAAGTACGCATGCATTGTCAGAATGATATGCTCAGACCCAGGTTGATGTAGACTGGTATGGGGCCAGTTTATTTTTATCAAAATCTGTCATATCTGGGAGTACCCAGTTTAGACTTATTCTCTGAACTCCCTCCTACCCCCACCACATAGACACAAACCAGCATCTTTCCTCCTCACAAAATGCTCCCCAAGACTACTCTAGAATATCTTGTTTTACCACAAACATAAAAATAAGACGATTTCCTTTGGACCGTGATTGTAGAAAGAGCATCTGAAGCTATATAAAGGAGGTGTCTGAATTTATATCAAATAACCTTACTGAGTCTGTGAGGCTTTGACCTTATGGAGAGGTACCTTTGGACTCTCAGAGGGGACTATTGAGTGTGTATAGGAAGAAAAGGGAAAGTTAGAAACCAGGATACTGGGGAAGTAGAGTTCCCTGAGAAAGAAATCTTATGAAAGCCTCATGAATCTAAGGCACATTCAGAGTCCTTACTCTGTAGCAAACATTAAACATGTCTTACCTCCCATTTGTACAGTCTATATTTTATGTGAAGTTATTTGCATGATGTTTCTCCCATTAGAATGGAGGTAGCTAGATAGCACAGAAGATAGAAAGAAAACTAAGTCTGGAATCAGGAAGGTCTGAGTTCAACTCCATTCTCAGCTACTTACTAGTTCTCTGACCCTGGGCAAGTCACTTAAACTCTGTTTGCCTCAGTTTCCTTAACTGTAAAATGGAGATGATAATAGCACTTACCTCACAAAGTTATTGTGAGGATCAACTGAATTATTTGTAGACCACTTTGCAGAGTGCTTGGCATAGAGTAGGTACCATATAAATGCTAGCTATTATTATTATTATTATTATTATTATTTATTAACTTCTTGAGGTTAGGGATCATGTTACTGGTACTTTCCTTTGTATCCCCAATGCTTAGTGCAGTGACATTGAGAACTTAATAAATGCTTGTGGACAGTAAAGGAATAGTAGAATCATCAGATCATTAGCCTTAAAGGTATTTAGGATACTGGTTGATATATCCCCAAGCTAATTGCTCCCAGTTATAGAATAGACCTTTTTGTGGGGGGAGGGAGGAGAACTCAATCTTTACTCCATACAAGACTGCCCTTAGCACAAGCTAGCCCTCACTTCCTTTCTCAATTGTGATAATCATTTCATTGACAGTGGCTGAGTAATTGGCATAGCTCTTGCCCCTTGTGTGTAAGGCTGATTCTCTATGGTTGATTTCTGGGTATGTTTGTTCTGCAGTCTGGAAAACTTCTTATGGTCAAGTGCTCTGATGTCATCTCCCACAACCCAGGCTGTAGCTTTCAATTAAATTAACAAAGGATCAAAAGAAAATCCTCCATTTGCCTTTATGATCTCTTTTTGCTTCTTATTTAGCCTTGTGTCTAGGGAGAGGGGAGGAGAGAAGAAAAGAGAAAGGGCGAGAGAATGAGAAAGAGGAAAAGAGGAGAGAGAGACAGATACACAGAGAGACTGAGACCAAGAAAAAGACAGAGAGAAGAAAAAGGGGTGAGAGAGGAATAGGAGGAAGATGGAGAGTGAGGGGGAGAGAGAGAGAGAGAGAGAGAGAGAGAGAGAGTGAGAGAGAGAGAGAGAGAGAGAGAAAGGGAGGGAGAGAGAGAGATAGGATATTGGTGTTACAGGCAGCAATGATGAGAATGGTTTGTTTGAAATCTCTTGATTGTTATTTTCCAATCAGAAGGGAGTAATTTTCCCTTCTCTCCACTTGACTAACTTGCTTCAAGCTTTCTCTCCTCCTTTCTTATCTGTAGCTTGAAATTGGCATACGATGTTTGCTCATTAAACACTAAGCACTCCAGCTCCCCTGCAACTTTTACAGCCTGACCTCTGAAACAGATTGCCCTGTTTTAAAGGGACCTTGTTTCTTTCCACAGAAGACAGCATTTTATGAATACGTTGAAGTGGAACAAAATAGATTTTAAAATGGAGATATCAAAGAGTTTCCTCAGAGCAGTCTAATTTTTCTATGCTCAATGCTCTGTTTGCTAATTTGACACCTTACCTGAACCCTTGTTACTCTTTCCTACCCCCTTTGGGGGCCAAAGAAGAAAAAAGGCATACAATCTCCCATTTCACAGGATACAAGTGACTCACTGGGTTTATTTGATATATTTGGTAAGTCAGAACTGTGTTACACATTGATAGTCTCTGCTCTGTTTGCGAGGGGAAGGAAAAGATGAATAAAGAGAACAGTTCATTATAAGAATTTATCCTCACACAAGTTAATAGACTGTTACAGTCTTCATTGTAATTAGCTTTATTTAAGAACTAAAATTAGGGTGGTTATTATATTTGTGACTATCCTTCAAGGTAAAGTCCATATTCTTTAGGCTTAGATGCATGTCACTCGATAATTTGGCCTGAACCTACTTTTCTAAACAATCTATCAGCTACTCCCCATCACAGAGCCTTTGTTCAAGGTAAGCTGATATACTCAGATATGCAACTAAGGCAAGGTAGCTTGGGATTTGTCTCAGGACACTGAAACTTAGAGAACACTAAATGCACTTTCACTCCTTAGCAATACTACTTCACTGCTTCCTCCACTGAAATTACTTTGTACTTACTTTGTATGTACTTAGTTGTATGTGTGCTGTTTTCCGTTTGTTCCCAACTAACCTGAATTCTTTGAAGGCAGCTATAGTTTCCTTTTTTGTATTCACAGCACTTAGCACATACACTAGGTATAGAATGTTTATTGAATTGAGTCCCATGTCTCATTTCTTTTATTATATTGTAAGCTTCTTGTGTGTAAAGGCTATGTCCTATAGATCTTTGTATTTTCCACAGTATCTAGTTCGATGCCTTTCACTTAGCAGATGTCCATTAAATATTTATTAATTATTCAGAAAGAACAAATGTTTAAAAGTTGGCAAATACAAAAGAAATATTTTATTAAGATAATAGAATGATTTTACATACATACATATCCTTTCACACACACACATATGTAGCTCCAATGCGATACTCATAGTGCCTACAGGGGCTATGAATATGCTGGCATAGTTCTGAATCACAAAATATAACAGATTTTCTTCATTGAAAGCAGAACCAAAACATTTATTCAAACACCAGGAAGCCAAATCCATCGTAGCAACAAAGAAATCTATACCCATTAGCAATGCAGGGGGCACCAACATCCCCAAGCCTTCCCTCTGTTAGGACCTTCCCACAAATGAACACCCTTCAAGCAAAATTGCTCCCTGGCTCTCACTCATGCTCCGCTCGCTGCTGCTCTGAGTCTCTCTCTCCCAGCTCTGACTGCTCTGTCTCACCGCCTCTCAGCTCTGCTCCACCCTTCATGCTCTTTCCATTCATCAAGCTCCTCCCACCACAGACTCCTGTGACTCAGACTTCCCTGTGACTCAGACAGGTTACACGGGCCTATTAATGGATGGGAAAATCTTCAAACTGTATTAACAATACATTCAATACATTAACAATACAACACATTTGTGTCTAATTGGTAACCATTTCTGGGGAGGAGGGGAAAAGGGGAAAAAAGAAATTTACATGATTATTACATATTTAAAAGGAATAGCAAATTGTACATAAGAGATTTCATATGAAATCTTTTAAAAAATTATACCATGTTATGGAAATGCTTGTTTTATTCCATAGATGAAAAATAAAATTAATAAAATTAATTTAAAAACCTTAAAAAAGGTTGTAGTAATGACTTGAAATAGTTCTTCAGCGTAAGATGTTCATAGCTGGTCAGGGTTGACTGGACAAAGTTTGTTTTTTTGAGTCTTAAATCTTTGTTTTCATTTCTTCCTACTCGTTTTCGTTATCCTCCTCCCCAAATTTTCTCTCTAGTTACTCAATGCCATTGTGATGTCCCATGGCTTAATTCTTTTCATAGAATCAACAGAACCTAGGGCTGGGAATAGTCACAAGCTCATCATCACCATAAAGATCAGAAATCTGGAGTCCTTCCCTGCTATCAAAGCAATAGTTTGAAGTCATAACCTCTTCTCTCCTAGGCCATTCTTCCAAAACAGATAGATACAATTTATCCTTACTCCTATGCTGGTATCACATTGGTATTACTATCTTATAAGTGGGTTACTCCAGTCCATTAGTGAAGATCAAAGCCCCATTGATGCCTTCTTATCCTACCACATTCTTGTCTGTATTTTTCATGAATCGGCAGAGAGGATCTACCTAATGACCTGGGGGTCTTCCTCTGGTCTTTTACTCTTTTGAGATCAAAGGTATATAGCATTCAAGCTGTCCATTTCTTTCTCTTTGCTTTCCTTGCATGAATCACCTGTTTGAGATATAATATATAACAATTAAAAAAAAACCGTTTTTGAGAGGATTCTGGGAAGATGGTGGAGTAGGTCAGAAAATTCCAAACTCTCAAGATTTCCCCCCACAAAAGGGTTAAAATAGCACCTTAGGACAAACAAAGTGTAGGTGGAGACAAAGAAAAATAGGGGCACAACCTGGGTCTTCCTCGGATAGTTTGAGAAGATCTGAAGAAAAATCCCAGGACCAGGTTTGGTCCCTGAGAGGAGTAAACACCTCTCCAGGCTCGGTTCCATTTTAACAACAAGCAGGGAAGCCACTTAAACAACTAGCGGCAAGCTCCAGGGTTAGTTGGTCTGAGAGGCTGCCTTGGCCCCAGCCACTGGAACTTTTCACCCCAGGATAGTGAGGGGAGTCCTGCGTTTGAGCCCAGGAAGATTGTGGGAACCTCTGCTGACCAGGAACGCCAGACTCAGCTGCGTTGCGAGGAGTGGTGGGGGTGAGAAGGAACTGGCACACGCCCGGCCAGTGCAGAAGCAGTGAGGTAGAAAGTCTTTGGCTGTGGGCACTTACAGAAGGTTGGAGGTTTGTCTTTGGTTCCAGACTAGAGGAGAGAACTAAAGATCTGGGGCAAAACACACCAGTTCCATACCCCAGGGCTAGAGGTGATTACAAAAATTCAAGTTATTACTACCAAAAAAATGCACAGGCAAAGGAGAAAGAATCCAACCATAGAAGCCTATTATGGGAATAGAGATGACCAGGGTTCATCTTCAGAGGAGGATATTGAAGTAAAGAAACCCCCAAAGAGTAACATCAAATGGTTACCTGCCCAAAAAGAATTTACAGACAATCTTAAAAAAGACTTTAAAAATCAAATGACAGAGATAGAGGAAAAACTAAAAAAAATAATCCAAGAAAAACAAGAAGGTTATGAAAGGAAAATCAACCAATTAGAAAAGAAGATCCAGAATCTCAAGGAGGAAAATGACACCTTGAAAATTAGAATTGGGAAAGTGAAGCTGGTGAAATTATAAGAGATCAAGAAATAATTAAACAAAACATGAATAATGAAAAAATAGAAGAGAAAGTGAAACATCTTATAAGATAAAGAACAGATTTGGAGAATGGATCAAGAAGAGAAAATACAAAAATAATTGGAGTAACTGAAAGTCATGATCAAAAAAGGAATCTTGATACAATAACACAAGAAATAATTAAAGAAAATTGTCCTGAATCATTAGAGCAAAGCAGGGAAGTAGAAATAGAAAAAACTCCATCGAACAATGCTTAAAAGAGATCCTATGAGGAAAACTCAAAGGAATATCATAGTCAAATTCTGGAACCCCCAGCTCAAGGATAAAATATTAAAAGCATCAAGATTAAAACAATTTAAATATGATGGTGCCACAATTAGAATTACACAAGACCTAGCAGCAGAGACATTAAAGGACCACAGGTCTTGGAACACAATATATTGAAGAGCAAAAGACCTGGGGCTCTGGCTGAAAATATCACACTCTTCAAATTTCAGTATTATCTTGAATGAAATAAATGGACATTTGACAAATCTTTAGACTTTGAAGACTTTGTTAAAAAATACCTTAATAGAAGATTCAACATACAAGAACCAAGAGAAACGTAAGGTACACACCAAAGACTGACTATAAGGGATTCATAAGAACAGACTGCTTACCTTTTATATAACATAAAATGTAAAATGTATTCCTAACATTCTTATTAGTAATTGTCAAGCCCATAAGAAAGAGGGGGATAAACCTATGATATGAATTTAAAAAGTAAAACCATTTAGAAACAGCTAAAAACAGTAACTATTTTATACAAAAGAGGTGCAAGAAGAAGAAAGGATAGAGAGGATTTAGTTGGGGAAGGAGGGATGGTAGTTCTGGTAACCTACTTTCATCAGGAATGGGTTTAAGAGGGAACAATACATATATATTTAGAAGAGTATAAAAATCTTCTAAATTTAGAAGAAATAAAATGGTTGGGGTATGGTGAGGGGAGAGAGGACAAGGGAGGGATTAGGATAAGAGAGATTTTTAGAGGGGAGAATGAGGGAATAGGTAAAGGGAGTTTAGATTAATGGGAATGGGAGGATAGGGGAGAGATCCTTAGAGGCGGGGAAAGCAAGTAATAGGAGGGCAGGGTGGTTGGTGGAGGAGGGGAGTAGGCAAGTAATAGGAAGGTGATGTAGCAGGTAGAAGTAAAGTAGAGGAGGCAGGAGGGATAGGAAACAAAAGATATGCACAAATGTAAAAAACAAAGATTAGGAGTAGAGTATGTTTGGGAAAGTATATGTCTATATATGTATGTATATATGTATAAGTGTATGTATATATCTGTATGTGTATGTATATATCAAGAAACATCTAAATTATTTTGTAGCCTTCTGGGGAGGGTGGGGGGAGGGGAAAAAGAACAAAGTTAAAAATTGCACAGCAGATAGCAAAAGAAAACACAAAGAAGCAAAGAAAAGATGGACAATTCTCAATACGACATGTATTATTTATCCTACAGGCTTTCTTTAAATGAAAATTTATTGTTACATATTTTGAATCCTCTCCTATGTTCTGCTATGCACATGACATGCTTTTTTTTCTTTCTTACTTTATATTTAAGTTTCTGATATGTTTTTGTTTCTTTTCTCTATTTTGTATTTGTGTTCTGGTAAAATAAAATAAAAAAAAAACTGTTTAAAAAAACAAAACCAAAAAACCACTTTCATAACATTTGGTAGATTTCTTACTAATTAAACAACTATCATCAATCACAATTTAATCTAACATCTTAACTGTGAGTAGAAAGTTTCTGTCTAACTCACCCTAAATCTTTACCTTACCTTCTGAGCAATCACTAAGCAGGTATTGCTTAAGTGCCGACTATGTGCCCTCTAGTGATTATACATGACTTTGAGAGTGCTGGCCATTTTAGAAGGAAAAATTTTCCAGCTCCTGTCTAATGTGCCAAGTTTCTAACTACTCCAGGCTTTCCTGGTCCTTCTGGAAGCTTCTCATCACTGTTATTATTTTCTTAGTCTCACTTTTTGGCTGTCATGAAACACAAAATTAACTAGAGCAAAGAATAGAGGCAATGTCTCCCCTCTGATTTCCCTTGGCCTCTAGAATTATTTGTAAGATAAACACATATGCACACATAAGCAAAGTCCATAACTCCGTCTATGCACTGAAAGTAAAAAGTTCTTTTGCCTAAATGGGTTTTTTTTGGTCCTAGAAGGTTCCTTTTGACTTGAATACATTTACATTTTTACCATTTAAAAATAATCTTTTTGACATAAAGTTCTCCTTGTCTAATATTTTATTTTACAAACAATGGTTCCCATAGCAACTGCCCGGCAGTCTACAACTTTTATCTACTGCTTCAGTTATAGGGAACATCCCTTTCTGCAGACCATTTCTTTTAAAAATATTCATTTTTAACAAGGTAGAAAAACAAATTTTAAGTGATTTCATTATATTCAATAGACACAGATTTTTCAAGAATTGATTGTTGTCTGTCAAGGTCACAGAGCCCCACAAGCCAGCCACTTCCAAAAGGAAGTCCTAGGATGTGGCTGCATTCTTATTACCACCACCTTGTCTTTCTGGGGCCATCACCAGTCATCTTGACCTATGTCTTGCCACTGGACTTCGATGACTGGAGGAGAGAGTGAGGATGATGACTTTGCATAGCTCTACCTCATTCAAATCCAATTCACTTGCAAATCAAGATATCACCCTCCTGATGTCATTGGTCCTCTTCAAAAATGAAGGATGAACATCAACCTTTTCTTTCTGACTAGGTGCTAGTCATCCTGTGTGGGAGAAGATTTCAGGGTTTTTCTTCATTAGTCTGGAAGCTCATTGAGATCAGTGTTTGTTTCATTCTGTATGCTTATTTCCCCAATACCTAGTACATTGCCTAGCACATAGTCGGTACTTAATAGATACTTGCTGGTTGATCAGTTTTGGTGTTTCTGTACTATCGAAAACAATACAATCTCTTGTTTAGGTTTGACTTAAGTGTTTTGCTCCGATGCACCACAGGGAAACATGCAGAAGATTAACAATTTCAAATATAGAGACAGTTTGCAAGTTTGTAGAAGTCGTAACAGATAATCTTGTATTATCCTCAAGGAGTGAGAACTAGCCCTTATCATTTTCTCTTCCTTATTGACCTAGTCCCTTTTGTTCAGGTCCTATAGTAAGACTTCCCAAGGTTTATATTTATATGTGTCTTCCCCTTTTCATCTTCCATGTTCTAGATTTCTTTGAATTCTGCTCCCCACCCCTTTTCTCAGTCAAGACAAAATGGGCTCAGGCCTTGCCTCTAACACATATTGGTTTGATGACTGGGCAGTTCGCAGCTTCTCAAAGCCTCAAGCAGCTTCTCAATACTCTTAAGATGCCTGAGATGTGGAGACAATGGGGCTTTTTTCATCAGAGGCTTCTTAGACCTATGGAATGACAGATCTGGACAAATAATTGTGTACATGTCTGTGGTGCTTTATGGCTACAAAGTGACTTACATACATTATCTTATTTCATTCTAAAAGCCACACTCTGAGGTAGATAATGTAGCTGTTATTATTCTGATTTTATAGAGGAGGAAATTGAGGCTTAGAAGGTCTCAATCACTAGTCTGAGGTTCAAATGGGGAAACATAGATCCTGAGACTCAGGCTCAGATCTTCAATATTTTTTCTATTGCCCCAATTAATCACCATCAGTAACAACTGTTTCTCTCTCTCTCTCTCTCTCTCTCTCTCTCTCTCTGTATATATATATATATATATATATATATATATATATATATGTATTATGATACAGTTAAAATATGAAATAGACTCAATTCATAGTCTTTCTTTGGGCTTCTTGTTATTCTATCCATCAGTTTCCACTAGCAGCTGTAGAATTTTTTTCTACACAATAGTCTTGCCTGAAACAATAGTTACATGGTAAGAATTCTGTGTTTCTTTCTGATTTAGTTCACTGGTCCTTGACTCTCCTGCTGAGAGGAGGTATTTTTCCCCAACTCCAAGTAGCAAGACCTTCACTTTGTGATCTTTTAGCTTTAGCGCTAGGAGCTAATTAGGTTTTCATTCACCTGAGTCCCCTTCAAGCTTATGAAATGTACTCTACCAGCCAGAGAGGTTACAAATTGCTGATTAGATTTAGCTCAAGAAAGCAAACACACCTTATATCAACAAATTCTTGGCCAATTCCCAGCTTTTCCTAGACTTGTCAAAATCATATTTTGTCTTTGCCAGTGAAAAATCAATGAAGAATGTTTAATCAGAAAAGACAAGGGTTAAAAGGCAAGCTCACATACATAGTAAAATGATTCCAATATTCAATGTGCTAGAGAAATATCCATATAGTGGCACATTGATCAGTGCTTATATTTTCTAACTGTGAATTTGCATAACAATCATAAAAAATATACTTCTGTCAGTCCAGTGAATCCTAGATTGAGGCTAAGTATGACAAGCTTCCCTTTCTCATTACTTTACTGTGCTATTGGACATGAAATATTCTGGTGTTATGTGTCACTCTCCTGTATTTTTTCAAGGAAGCTACCACAGAATCAGGTATTTCTTTTTAACGGTGACATTATCCTCAATAACTTTTTCTACAGGTGACCAGAGTTAAAGAGGTAATGGGACAAGCCAGACAGGGGAAGATGGGAACTAAGCAGACATAGTGGGTTATGTGACGGTTTAGTGTCTGAACATGGGAGAGGAGAAAGGGAAGGAGAAAGTCAGCAACTGAACATTCAATTCTCTCTCTCTCTCTCTCTGCCTAAAGGCAGGTTCAAAACTTAGAGTCAAGTCCATGGGTTAAAAGGACAGGTTGGGATGTGAGAGGCATTGGTCAAAGATCCAAACTGAATGAAAGATTCAGGACTCTGAAGAAAAAAACCATACTTTGGAATCCAGTGTGGAGGAATCTAGCCAAAGATATCACCAATTATCAATTAAGATCCAAGAAGTAGACAATTTGCAGAGATGTAGTCACTGACATCAAAGGCCTTCTCATGGGAGATTATATTCAGGAAAAGAATTTTGAGGTTAATGAGTATTCAATAAGAAATGAAGTCATTGGAAAGAATAGGGAATAATAATGAAGGGCCCAGTAACTGAGGAACAAGCTTCAGAGCAGGAAAACAATTTATTAGGAAATTGGAAGATAATTCAATGATCCACTTAGATTGAGAGTTAAGGCAGGAATCCAAATACAGGAGATCTAGCTTACAAAGGTTATCACAGGATCATTTCAATTCAATTCTTTAAAAAATTCAACCAACATCTATTAAGTACCTACTGTATGTCAGGTCTTGGACCCAGTACTGGGATACAAAGACAAAGATGAAACAACCTCTACCCACAAAGAGCTTACTTTCTATTGGGAGAAAATAGAACATTCGCAGATAAGACAATACAAAATATATAACAGATAAATACAAAACATTTTAGGGGAAGGCCATAGCACTAACAAGGTGGGGATCAGAGAGGGGCCATACAGAAGGTAATGCTTGAGCTAACCCTTGAAGAGAGCTAGGGATTCCAAGAGTCAGAGATGAAGGAGAACATTTAAAATATGGGGAACAGATTGTTTGAAAATTCAGAACTGGGAGATGGACTATCCAGTATAGGGATGTTACAGCTTTTAAGAAATCAAGGTCACTACCATACTGCAATGAAGGAATAGAATATTATTTTGATGAGGTGCATATCAGTGTTTGACCTCTGACTCAAGGCTCCTTTTATTTTCTTTGCACAGGAATAGGGTTGGGGTGGAGCTAAACCTACAGATTTGATGCTAATGTGGTTTCAATATAGACATACCTAAGTTTATTGTGCTTCTTTTTATTGCACTTCACAGATATTGTATTATTTATTTATTTTACAAATTGAAGGTTTGTGGCAACTTTGCATCAAGTAAGTCTATTGGTGCTATTTTTCTAACATCATGTGCATATATCATGTTGGTCACATGTTGGTAATTTTTACAATATTGCAAACTTTTTCATTATTATTATTTTTGTTATTATTATTTCATTATTATTATATCTGTTGATCATCAAAGATCATTGATCTTTGATTTTACTATTGTAATTGTTTTGGGCCATCTTGAATAGTAGCCATGTAAGACAGTGGACTTTCCCGATTAATGTTGTATGTGTTCGTATTGCTCCACTGACCAGACATTTCCTGTCTTTCTCCCTCTTTTCTGAGATATAACAATATTGATGATAGGTTAATTAATAACCCTATAGTGGCCTCTAAGTGATCAAGCAAAAGGAAGAGTCAATTGATGGAACAAAGTTTATTGTTGTTTTATTATAAGAAATTGCTAGTCACCCCAATCTTCAGCTGCAATCACTCTGATCAGTCGGCAGCAGCAACATCGAGACAAGACGCTCAACCAGCAAAAATATCACGACTTACTGAAGGCTCAGATGATGCTTAGCATTTTTAGCAATAAAGCATTTTTAAAATTAAGGTATATATATATATATATATACATATATATATATGTATGTATGTATACACACACACACACACACACACACACACATAGGGTGTCCCTAAAGTCTGGACATATAGGAAATCTCATTAACATCTCATTATCTCTTTCACCAAAGACTCTGTGTTGTTCAACGACTTCTTTTTCTGCGGTGTGCTAAAGGAGAAGGTGTACTCAGTGAAAATCACAGATGCAACACACTTGATTGAATGCATGAAGAGTGAATGTGCTAAAATTGACAGCAATGTGGAGTTAGTGCATCGAGTTCACATGAATCTTGTAAAGCGCATCAACCCTTGCATCACAAATGATGGAAATCATATTGAAGATGTTATTCATTAATATTCCAATTAAATAAAATGTTGTTGCAAATTTCATGCATTTCATTTCTTGAAAATATGCATTTTTGCCTAGGTGTCCAGACTTTAGGAACACCCTGTATAAAAGATATAATACTACTGCACACTTAATAGGCTATGGTATATTATAAACAACTTTTATATGCACTGGGAAACCAAAAAATTCATGTGACTCACTTTATTGTGATATTTGTTTTATTGCAGTAGTCTGGAACTGAATCTACTATATCTGTGAGGTATGCCTGTACTAGATAAAAGAACTTCAGCGACAGGCAGCTCATTTCTTACCTGTTATCTTTTAGATAGAACTCAAGGTGGGGAGGGATCAAGGAGAGCTAAATTCTCATTCCCCTTTATAAAGTTTTAATTCTACTCCACCACTTCTATGATGGTTAAAATTAGTTCTAACTGTCCTCCCCATGTTACTTACCTTTTCCCCTCCCCTTCTATTTATTTAAGTCAAATATTATTTATTTCATTCAACGAAAATCTTCCTTGTCTCTCTCGCACCTCTCCCTGACTGAGAAAGGAAAAAAAAACCAAAACAAACCAAACCCATATTACAAACATACATAGTCAAGCAAAACAAATTCCAGAATTGGATGCATCACCCTAAAAAAAGTCTTCATCTTCATTTCAAGTCCACCATCTCCCTAGACACATGCAGCAAACTTCATCATGAATCTTTTGTAATCATGGTTGGTGACCATATCAACAAGAGCTACCAAATCTTTCAAAGTTGTTTTTCTCCAAGAAATTATTATCATGTAAACTGTTCCCTTGGTTCCACTGACTTCATTCTACATCTGTTCATACAAGTCCTCCTAGGTTTTCCTGAAACCATCCTCTTCATTATTTCTTCCAGCATATTAGTATTCTATCACATTCACAGACCATAACTTATTTGGTCATTATCAAATTAATTGGCACTCCCTCAGTTTCTATTTTATTGCTACCACAAAAAGAGTCACTATAAATGTTTTTGTACATCCTAAGTTAGAGTTTGTTTTGCCTAGGATTAATGCCTCCCTTAATCTACTTTTCCTCTCATTCCCCACATCTACCTTCTCCCTTTCCCCTAATATTTTCCTGCTGAGTGAAGTGCTTCTCTGTATCCAATTGTATGTATGTCTACATGTGTGTGTTTTCCTTTTCTTGACCATTTCAGAAGAGAGTGAGGTTCAAGTGTTGCCTCCTTTCCTCCTATCTTTTTCTTTGTTTGCATAGACTTTTGTTTGTGTACCCCAGTTATGTGAGATATTTTCTCCCACCTTCCTTTCTTTTCTACCACTCTCTAGAGTGTTCTTCTTCCTCTTCCTGTCCATTCTATGTTTCAAGATCATCCAAATGTAAAAGAACCAACACTAGGCCCTCTATCTAATTAAACTCCTTCTACTGTCTCTGATAAGGGCCTGATTCTGAGAGGACAAATAAGTCATTTCTCCATTTTAGAATAGAAACATGTTATCCTTGTTTAGCTCCTTATGACCGTTCACTCATATTTTCTACTTTTTATGCTTCTTTTAACTCCTATTTGCACTTAAAGTTTCTACACAGCTCGGATTTTCTTATCAGTAATTCTTGGAAGTCCTCTTTTCTTTAAAGACTTATTCCCCTCTTCCTTCCCTCTCAGGATTTCAGTTTTGCAGGGTAAATTATTCCTAGTTGTAAGCCTATATCCGTTGCTTTCTGAAATATTATAGTCAAAGCTCTTGACTACTTTATAGTGATGGTTGCTAAATCTTCTGTGTTCCTGACTGTGGTTCCTCAGTACTTGAATTCTTTCTTTTAGGTTATTTATAGTTTTTTTTCTTTCACGGCTTTTTGGCTATAATGTTTCTAGGGTTTCTTATTTGCCCTCTGGTTCTAAGAGATTTGTGCAGTTACCTTTTATGATTTCTTAAAAAATTGAGCTCTTTTTTTGGTCATGGTTTTCAGGCACCTCAATTAATCTTAAATCTAATCTCTTTGATCTGTATTCCAGGTCAAGCATTCTATAAGATACATTACATTTCTTTCTTTCTTTTTTTACTCTTTTTACTTTTTCCCCACTTTTTTTTGCTTTCACCTAGAGTCCTTATCTTCTATTTGGTCCATTCTAATTTTCAGGAAGTTTGTTGTTTGGGTAAGGTTTTGTAACTCTTATGCCAGACTATTAATTCTTTCTTCCATAGTTCTCATTTCTTTTCCATTTTCCCTCTAATTCTCTCATTTTATTTATTTAATTCTCTAATTTTAACTCCTTACATACATATGAATATGCATATCTATCTATCTATCTCCTTCATCTCTGCTAGGAATTCTAGTTGAACTTATACCCAAATTATGTTTTCCTTTGAGGCTTTGCTTATAAATATTTTGGAGTCATTTTCTTCTGTGTTTGTGTCTTAAATATCTATATTATCGTAATTGCTTTTTATCGTGGCATTATTTTTTTGTTTGCTTTCTCATTCTCCTTACCTACTCCATGACTCTAGACTTAATGTTAGGGCCAGACTCAATGCAATTATGGAAGGAATGCCTGATCTGAGTTTGTATCCTCCTCCTTCTTAGTCTTGATTTCTTGAGGGCTTGATTATTGAATTATTCCAGGATCTCAGGGATAGCTCAAGGTGGAAATGTGGAAGCTGCCATTGCTCCCAAAGTGGTCTGGTTGATGACAAAGTCTCACTCACTATCCTTCCAGCCTAAGCTCTGCAAGTTCCTGCCCAGAGTTTGGGGCTGAGCAGCACACCTGTAGGCTTGTTCTTTGTTAGAGTTCCACTAAGACTACTGCTAGACTTAGCCAATTATCAGCAAGCTAGAAAGCATTGCTGGTATAGGGTAACAGAATTACAGGTTCCACTTTGGTCTGGAATTCCTGTCCTGGTTATTCAACTGCAGGCTTCAGATTGGGCTGAGATGTTCTCCACTCCTAGGTTCTGAACCATATGCTACTTTTATTTTTTGAACTTGAATGCTTGGTACCTAGCCTAGGGCCAGCAACAACTCCCTTACTCAGGAACCACATCCCTAAGATAGGTCCCTCCATCATTCCTCCTTCATGATTCTTCAAGCCTCAAGCCTTCTTCCAACATCAAGTTGCATTAAGTACTTCTGGCTTCCAGTTTCAATAGAGAAGACTGAAAAGGCCAACTCCACCTTAAGTTGCTGAAGGAAAAGACACTGGGAATGCAGAGTGGAGGGGAAAAAAGGCAGAGTGTAACCAGTTTCAGTTTTTAGACCTTTTATAAACATTATATTACCCATTGATACTCTAAATGAAAATCTTTGGCCAATGACCAATAAGTGGACAGATGAGTAGAGATGAGTAGTATTCATTTTTAAATTCTCACAGTAAATGTAATCAGAAGACAAAAGGAAGTTGAAACTAAATGGAAGAATGGCTCATTGATTCTCCTTGGAAAGGCAAATGGAAGTGATAGCAGAATTCATTTTATCCTTCATTGAGAAGCAATGAGAAACATGTTTTTTAGCATTATTTGTTCATATCATATTGTAGTACTTGTGATAAGCATTAGCAAGAAGTCCATCAGGAAGTTAGTTCTAATTTGTGTGCCAGTGGAACTTGGTATGTTGCTTTAAGCATCTGAACTGTATTTCTTTCAATTCTGAAGGAGAAACAGTTAGATTGAGATTTTGTTCTATGGCGAATTGGATGAAAACCAAAGTAACTTGGGCAAGGATATTAAAGCTTGTGGTTGTGTGAACAAATGAATGAGAGTTGAAGTCAGTATACTTTTATCGCTGCATTGAGCATTTATTTTAAATAGGATGAAGCTTACTAATTAGGAACATCAGTGAGGTATTTGGGATGAATGGGAAAAGTTTTCTAGAGTAGGATAAAAGGCTCAGAACCAATGATCTGATTCAGTAATCCTCTACCTATAAAGGGACAGAGTGGAACAAAGAGAACTAGAGATAGATTGGTAATTACTTAGAGTGCCCTCTGTTGTTGGGTGCTCATGATATGTGAAGCTGAACAATATAGTGAACACATTTGCACTAGAAACTGGTCACAATGCTCCCTAGCAGTCATAAATATAATAGCCACATATGTGCCATCTTTTAGGATTGTAGGATTGTGGATTTAAAGTTGTAAGGCATTTTAAAAGCAATCTAGTCCTACCCTCTAATTTTATGATGAGGACGTGAGAAACAGATCCTTTACCTGAAGTTAAATGAATTGCCCAAGGTCTGTTGTAGAGGATGAGGAGGTAGAGAAATTATATGAGGGACTTGGTGAAACCCTCAAGTTAAGCCAACATGAACATTTTGATACTCAATTATTTTAATACAAATCTGACAAAAATATATTAGGAAATATGTTTCAGGAATGAGAAAGAAGTGAGGCCAAAGGCTGGTAGATGCCTGCACAAAAATCTTATATGTGTATAACATAGATACTTTCTTTGAAGGAAGAGTTGGGAGATGCTGGGTGTGGAAAACACCAAAAAAAGAGAAAAGAAGCTAATTAATTATAACAGATGGGAATCATAAGAGTCATTTCCAAGTCAGTTGTGTGTGTATAGTCAGAATACCTATTTGTTGGAATGAAGAATAAAATGGATGTAAAAAAGAAGGAATAAAAATTGACGTAGGCCTTGACCTAGTTAAATAACCTCAATACTAAAAATACAAAATGAACAGAAGAGACATTGACAGTTTTAACTATTTTTTAAATCAGTATTATAACCAATGTAATTAGTTGCTCCAATGAGGACAAAAGAGACTAAAAACTCCCTTGGCTAGCACATAGTTTATCTTTTTTCACTGCAGAAATATAGGGTCACTAAAGACAGTACCAGTTTAGAATAAAAACTCATTTTAAAAATCTTAAAGAGGAGGATAGTGGAAGATTATGTCAAATGTGACATATTAAAAGCAATGAGAAGCCATAAAGGAAGAAAACTTAAAGAAAATTCAATGAGATATCCACCTAAGTACAATTATCCTGAGGACTTTTAGGGATGACATTGGATGAATCATTACAAAGTGATGAAATATGGAAAATATCTATGAAGTTAGGTTTTTTAATCAAAGAAAAAAATCTTTTAACCATCAAAGAGACACCACATTTGGATTCTAGTTATATTGTGTGAGGAAGTTAAAAGAGAACTAACAATCTAATGCGATACAATGGACATCTGTTGATGTGTGACACAGTATATTAAACCCTGAGGATAGAATTAATAAAAAGATACATTCTCTGCCTTAAAGGAGCTTACAATCGAATGCAAAAAAATATATATATATAAAAGCAGTCAGAAAAGGGGAGGGGGACACCAGGGAATACCCAGAGCATTCAGTTGGTTTTCTTCATTATACCATTTGGGATTTTCTTGGTGAAGGTGCCGTAGTGGTTTGCCACTTCCTTCTCCAGCTCATTTTACAGATGGGGAAACTGAGGCAAACTAAGTTAAGTGATTTGCCCAGGGTCACCCAACTAGGAAGTATCTGAGTCCAGATTTGAACTCATGAAGGCGAGTCTTCCTGACTCCAGATCTAGCATTCTATCCACTGAGTCACCTAGTTGCCCCTAGTACCCAGTGCAGGGACGTTCTAGTCTGTCAAATTGAAACCAGGCAGAGTAGCAGATGCAGAATAGAATGAGTCCAAAAAGTACAATTTCTGTCTTCTATAAAGGAAGACATTTGGAGGAGTCTGGTACTCCACCATCTAGCCCTCCAATCAGAGGAGAGAGGAGGCTGAGGGAGGTGGTGTCAATAAATTCTTGACTTGGGAGGGTGATGATAAGATTAGAGGAGATGAGCTTAGCCTGGGAGGAGTGTCTTGCTCAGTAGAGTTGAAACAAGGAAGAGTAGCAGATGCAGAATAAGTGACCACCATAACAATAATAACAAGAAGAAGAATAGTAGGAGAGACTGGACTAGACCAAGTATATAGAGAACGGAAATCTGTATTGAAGTTGAGATAATTTTGAAGATACTGAGTGACTGATTCTTAAGGTACTTGAAAGAGGGATACCAAAGGCACGGACAAAATCTGGGATTTTATTATTACTCACACAAGTCTACCAAGAGACTATCAACAACTACTGATCCATATATCTATTTTAATATTTAAAAAAATGTGAGAATAAGGTATAAAAGTGTTAAGGACATCCTTGATGTAGATATGTGAAGGGAACAAGTAAGCCTTCAAAAATGGTATTCTCTGTGGACCACATCTTTACAATTGCACAGTTGACTACAATATGTTGATAATACAAAACCCCGCTATACTTATTTTTTTTTGGTAGGCTTTAAAAAAAGCAGTTGATTAAGTTGACCAAGATGCCACTTTAAGGGCTCTCTTCAAACAAGGTATTTCACATGCATACATCAAAGTTATAAATTATAAATTGAAAAAATATAGCATCAGAGACAAGTTTATTTAATTAACTTGTATTTATTAATATAAAACAAGAGAGAAGCATTCCTCACCAAATGTGTTTGCCACTCTCATAAAAGATATTGAAGAGGGATTCACTGTATATGATATGGTTCACTAGATGCTCCTGTTTGCAAGATAACATTGTGCTAACTGAATCAAACCCATCACCAATCTTTTACACATGAGATCCATAACCATTCAAAAGAATTTGTCCTAACTAACCACACAGGAAAAACCAAGTGGATGAAGAATACCTGTTGTTTTGATCATGACCTACAGTTGGATGGGTAAATATAAACCTAGTACATCAGCACATGTATCTAGTAGCCACACTGTAAATGAACAATAAGCTGGACTCTGAAATGAGACCTACTAGGAGGAGAACAGTATGGCTTGTGTTTGGGAAGTTGCTCAGTCCTTAAAATGACCCCAAGTTTCTCTCTGAAAGGAACACTCATCTTTTAAACACTAATATTCTTCCAGTGATGTAGCATGACTGGAAATCACTAAATACTACCATTTCTGAAGAACTGAAATTGAGGAATACCAAAAAGGAAATCAACAGGCATGTGCTGGTTGTGATCAGAGTGCATCAAATTTTACAGAAGTAGTGGTGTATAGAATGCTAGCAGAGAAATATATGGTCTCCCCCAAAAGATTGAAGGGTCATGTTAAAAGTGAGAGATAACCAATGGACAGCCTGCATACTTCTTTGGTACCCATGTAATGTAAAAAGTTCAAAGTTAGGGCTGTGTATAGATTTCAGGGGCTCTGGGCAGTTGTATGCAACCTACATATATATACATATGTATATGTATGTGTATATTTTCACTAATTTCTGACTGAAATTAGTATTTCTTTCAATTTTAATCTTATGTATCAAGCCACATAAGCCACTTTGTCACCAATAAAATTAGAAGCATATTAATATCACATTGCAATTATTGCAGATATCTTAAAATATCAGTATGCTCATTACTATCTCAAAATTGGGTGATCATAGTCATCTTGTCTACTGACTTATTTCAAATTATTTGGTTTCCTTTGTAATCCTATGTATTTTATGTTATGTACTTTAGATCATTATTTTGAGAAGGGGTCTATACATTGTACCAGCTGCCAAAGATGTCCAAGGCACAAAAAGAGGAAAGGATCCCTTATTTAGAAGAAGGCCCCCAGCCTTCTAAGATATGTTTGTCATGAATGAGTTATATTGTTACTTCATTGAAAGGATGAGCTCACAGATCTATCAAAATATCCTAAATTTAGACTGTCATTCATTCTCTGCCTTCCCCTCCAAAACTAATTTTCCTTATTCTACCTGAAACAAAGGATTCTGTGTAAGATACATGAACATGAATGAGGTAACTAATGTAATCCGTTGACTTGATTAAGTAACTGGAGATCTTTTTGGGAAAATGTAAAATGAGAAAGAATACAAGATTTTATTTTTTATTCTAAAGGAAACAAGAGTTTGAGAAATCATGGAGAGGAAAAACCTTAACTTGAGAAAATGATAAAAGGCAATAATTTTTGTAGACAAAAAATTTACATTATGAATACGGGAGAAGGAAAATTAATATGAACTTCATGCTTGAAAGCATTTGGAATTAATTTCCTCTGGTTGTGTGCAGCTTCTTTTTGTAGTCACCTTCAAAGTTTCATATTAACATCCTCTTTGCTTATCTTCAACTCAATAAAATTATCAGAATATGAAATGATCAGAATATATTCCAAACTGGTCTATCTGATGTTTTGATGATATGTATTCTGGATTTGGATGACAAGTCTACAACCCTCACTGTGCTATGTGGCAGACAAAAAGATCATGTACTCATGAGGCTGTGGTCCATGCACAGGAGATGGTTTGTCCTGAAGAAACATGAATACTGGCGAGGAGAATAAAAACTTGGAGAGAACCCAGGAGAAGCAACATTGAGGAGAGGACAAAACATGCTATCCATGGAATCTTGAACTGTGAAGAATAGAGAGAAAAACTTGAGTGGAGAGAAATAAACTGGTCAGGCTGCTGGGTGAAGAAACGAGGCAACAGAATTGTGGAGACTGCTGTAGCTATAACTGAAGACTGGAGGGATGACTAATAGCTACTTATAGCTCTTAAGGTGGGGCTCACAACTGCCAACAGGGGATGTTTCCTACAGTTTGCAGGCAGGAATCTTGGGGCAGGAGCTTCCTTTCTGAAAGATTCAGGGGAATAGAATGAGAATATAATCATTTTAGGAATGGTTGCTGTATTTGTAATATTTTTGTTTCCTTTTTCTGTTTTGATTAAATTCTTTGGCTGATTCTATACTAAAAGAGCAAATTTTAGTATCTCCTTAGCATTTCCTTAGTATGGTAATAGCTGAGTATCTAACCAGAGTAGACTTTAAAATCAAATTGTCTTTCTCTTTTTTTCTCACACATGGCACTCCAACTCACGTTTCTGTGCCATTGTCCTGGTCATTCCACATGCCTGGAATAGATTCCCTCCTTTTTAGGGTCCCTGTCTTCTAAAGCTTTTCCCCAATTTTCTCCACTCACCTATAATTCTCCCTATTCCCCCCCCAAATTACCTTCTATTAGAATGTAACCAGAGCTCCAGAGCTCATTGGTATGGGACCCTCTCCTTATTCCTGATCAGTGCCACACACCTTCATGAGGGGGTGGTGCAGAGTTGGTGAAAGAATGGAGATCAAATCTTTTCTATCTCCTCAGTTTTTTCCAGATGATTTTGGCTTCTAGATACAATAGAGAGAAGGGATGATACCAACCCCACTTCAGGTTGCTAAAGGTAGAAAAAGACTCCAGGAAGAAGCCAACATGAATGGATCTGAAAGCCTCTGTTATGTCCCTATCTCTAGCTAGAGAACTTTGGGGAATTTTTTTGCTTATGTAAGATCAGTGACTTTCTCTCTTAATTGAGGTGAGATATCTCATTGTCAATATGAAAGTGGCTTTGCTCTCCATTGCATGGTATATATTCTCATACATATATTTTCTTTCACTTATCTACTTGGATAAATGGGTTTCTTTGCTATTTGCTATATGTTTTCATTGTGGAATTGGCATTTAGTGGGAAGGGAATCAAACCTTGAATACAAATCTAGGGGCCCTATTTCCCTATTGAAAATAATAATGAAGAAGTTAGCTTGAACCTGAAAACTACATTTCCTACACTAAAAATATTCTAGTTGGGTATTCCCTCTGTCTGAGGAAAGAATAACAGCCTCTGAGCCTCAACTCCTGCTTCCCTTCCTGGCAAGAACCAAAGTTTTCTTAGAGAAGGGTGAGTGTGTGTGTGTGTGTGTGTGTGTGTGTGTGTGTGTGTGTAGTCAGAGATGCTTTTCTGGCCTTCCAGTGAACCATGACATATGACACCCCATGTTACGTAGCCATCTTGTATATATTGCATTTATTAACATTATGTGTATGCTTTGTATATTTACATGACTAGCCCATTAGAATGTGAGTTTCTTTCTTGTAGAGACTGTCACATTCTTCTATCCATACACACAATGCCTAACATAGTACCTGGCACATACTAGGCCTTTAATAAATACTTGTTGATTGATTAACTATAGATTTTCAGCTTCACCCTAGGGTGGGAGCTCTAGTTTCATGGGTTACACTTACCAGACATAAGCATGAGTAGGCACTCAGTACATTATTATTGAAGAAATAGATGGACGAATAAATGCATGTACTGGTCATGAGCCATTTAGTACTAGCCTCTCTGGTCTCTTGTTTATAGGGGATATCTTCTGGTAAGTTTATCCCACATGTCTCTAAAACCAAAGTGGAGGCCTGGATTAACTTCTGTGCCAGCTGCTGGCCAAACCACAAAGAGTGAGGTAGCAGTGTGCTTATGTTGCAGACAGAGTGACAACCAAGAGCTACACGTGGTAAGGTTCAGGCCTAAGTGGGGTTGGGTCAATTTCCCTCACTTTCAGGCCTCTATGAGAGTATCATGGAAGTTCCTTCCTAGACTATGAGGATGAGAATGTGCAAAGATGAATAAGGTGAAGTCTCATGAGGACATAATTCCAGGCAGGACGAAGACTGAGAAAAGCATGGGGGTGCCATTAAGGAGAAAAAGAGCAGCTTCGTGGGATCAGAAAGGATCTATTCTGAGCACCAGGAGACAAAGGCGGCAAGATAGAGCATGGAGAGGACTTGAAGACTCTCAAAGGTCAAATCTATGAAAACACATTTATGTTGCAAAGATTACGCTTTGCAAATGTACTTACCATTGAAAAACAAAAATTGAAATCTCTACGAACTATAAAAAAAAGCCTGAGAAAATCCTCCCCAGAAGGCTTTCATTTGCAGTATGAAACCATTTATGCAGAAGGTGTGTAGCAGAGATGTGGAGATGAAACTATGACTGAGTGCCAATAGATATCCCTACCCAGCTGGGGAGTCTTAGTCAGAGTAGATAGCCTCTAAATGCACAACTGAAAAGCAAGTCAAATGTACTCTGGGATAGGCTGAAAACCATGAAGCCAAACATGATAAATCAGGACAAGTGGTCATCCGTAGAAAGAATTTGGCTTAGGATACAGCCACATGTCATTTCTGGGAGTGGGTTCCATGCTTATTGTTGGTGTTCATTTAAAGAGTTGAACCTTTTCCTGCAGACAAAACACGGCCAGTAAATCTTGCGTGTATGGCCATGTGTTATTCTCCAGATGCAATGAGATGCTGATTAATACAAACATTCAGTATTGTCTGGATTGGCCACAATTACGTGTGATAAAATCTTTGTGATATTAGGTGGAAATAATGCAATTATCCTCTCACCTCTGTTAATCTGCTGTTTTAATTTTTTGCATATTTCTTTGCTCTGATTTGATATTCTCAGCTATCTCCCAGGCATCATGTCATATGAAGCCAAATTCTCTTCACTCTTTCTCTTTTCATTTTTTTGGAAGCTGTAGCCTATTCACATGCATGAGATGGCAGAAATCCTTTCTGTGATAGGTATAGAACCTGACTACAGTAGAACATTCCAACTTCCTGTCTTATCTGTGCCTTGGTTGGAATTGCATTTTTAAAAGAAAATAATTTCCAGCAACAGAACATATTTTAAAAATGACAAGCTACAACCTCTGTGATGCATTTCAAGCAGAGACTTCTCCTGAGGCTGTTTTTTTTAAAGCAGATGTTAAGTTGGGCTGGAATAGATTTACTCATAGAGCTAGCTTTTAGTTTTTATAACAGCTGGAACAATCTGGCAAACTTGCTCTTGCACTACTAAAAGTGTTTAAATATGTAATTATGTTAGATACTGGTTATGTTCCTTTCTCCCTTTTTCTCTTATTAAATGGGCACTGTGAAGAGGTGCTTATTTTTGGTTGGAGGAATTTTTCCAAAATAGTTTATTTACACACAAAGAGAAAGAAAAGGGAAAGAAAAAAGACACCTAACACAAAATCAGAAAAGAAAGGAAAAAATGAAAAGGGAAGAATACTCAAAGGATCAAAAATGGAGGAATCCAGAAAGGCAGGGTGCAAAGATCAGAGAAACCTCTTAAAAAGTATAGTTTGTTTTAAACACTAGCATGAGCTAGATTTTCCTTGGGGGAAAATGATTCCATAAATAGTACAGTTATCCCTTTTACACAGAGGGGTTAGGAGGATGGTGCACCCGCAATCTGGAAATTCATGTAAAATTTTTTGTCCCTCTCTTCATGATGAAGAAGTCTGAATTTTTTCTTTTTCTTTTATGGGGCTTTCCCTTATTGTAAATTTTGGGTTAAGCATTTGGTCATAGGCTCTGTGTCATCTGCTGGCCTTCAATATGTCTTCGGCAGCTTTCGCAAAACTCCCCCCAAATTCCCATTTAATTTCTTAGGCTGACCTGCCATATAGTGAACCCATGATGGGGAAAGTTGTGATGAGGAAGGGATATATCATACAGGAAATGTATCTTCATAAAAGGAGAGTGGCAGGTCATGAACACAACTTTCCTCAGGTTCATGGCTTTGGCATTACTCTAACTCCCTCTCTTTATATATTCAATCCATTGCCAAATGGCAATATTTCTGCCTCTGCCTTCATCTCACAAATATAACCCTTTCTCTTTACTTGCACAGTCATCACCTTTCTTAGGCCTTCACTCCGTCTCTTAGACCACTGCGATGGTATTCTAATTGGTCTCTCTGCCTCAAGCCTCCCTCCATTCCAATATATCCTCCAAATAGATGCCAAAGTGATTTTCCTCTCCAGTGACTCCCCATTGCCTCTAAGACCTTCCCAGCTTGGTCCCAGACCATTTGTCTAGTGCTGTTATACAGTACTTCCTTCCTCAGACTATGTAGTCCAGACAAATGGACTTCCCTCTGTCATACTCAGCATGCTACTTGATATCTCTGTGCCTTTGCATGATCATCCCTCCTTCCTGGAAAGCACTTCTATCTCTTTTTCACTGCATCGAATCCATCATTTCCTTCTAGATGGAACTGAAGCCCCACCTACTTCATATAACTTTTCCTGAACTCTCCTTTTACTAGTGCATTCCCTCCCAAATTACCTTGCATTTATGTTGCATACATTTGGTATATCTGCAAATATTGTCTTCCGGAATAGAATGTTCTCTGAGAGTAAGGATTGTTTATTTGCTTCTTCCTTCCTTCCTTCTTTCTTTCTTTCCTTCCTTCCTTCCTTCCTTCCTTCCTTCCTTCCTTCCTTCCTTCCTTCCTTCCTTCCTTCTTTCCTTCCTTCTTGCCTTCTTTCCTTCCTTCCTCCCTCCCTTCTTTTTCTTTGTTTCTCTCTCTCTCTCTCTCTCTCTCTCGTATTTTTATCCCTGGCATCCAACAAATGACCGTCACATAGTTGGCACTTAATAAATTGATATGTTACTAAATGCAAATATATGTACATATTAAATATATCCTTATATACTTGTGTTCTTTGTTGTTCAGTTGTTTTTCTGTCATGCCAAACTCATTGTAACCCCATTTGGGATTTTCTTGGCAAAGATACGGGAATGGTTTGCCACTTCCTTTTCCAGCTCATTTCATAGATGAGGAACTGATACAAACAGGGTTAAATGTATATTACTATGTTAACAAATACCTGTATGGACTAACTTATATATGATATACATAGAAATGTATACATTATATATGTGTATATATATCTATGTGCACATATTTATTAAGCATATATTATGTTTCTAGATCTTTCTTAGGTGTTACTTTCCATACGGATGTTACACACACATGCACACACACATGTACATATATGTGTGTGCATGTGAGTATAACAAAATAACATTCTACACAAATGTTATTTATGTATATATACTTGTATGTAAGCACATGCATACATATACAGGTATGTATATATCTGTATATTTATATATAGTGTGTGTATATACATATATAATATTCATATGGAATTATATTCAGAACATATGGATAAATTAAATATGCTAAGAAGAAGGTCTTAGCTTGTGGGGCTATTGTAGGTTTCCTTCTAGTTGGAGAGGGTGGCATCTTAGAGTGAGTTAGTCTAAAACTAGTTATTAGGTAATGGGTATTATGCAACTAAGTATACAAATTTTTCATCTCTTCAGCAAGTATTTATTAAGTATCTTCTATGTGCAGGTTTCTAGGTTAAATAGCGAGGGGAAACATGAAATTATATAAGTCATGGCCTTTAACTGCAAGGTACTGGCAACGGATAGAATGGAACAATGCCTCCTAGAAATATTCGAAGTATTTAAATAGGATTAGGATCACAAGTTCCAAGGGACATAGAAGAGCAAGTGTTTTTAATGTGAAGTAGGCTAAACAAAGAAAAAGGATGAACATGAAATCTCATTACTGGAGTATCGGATCCGATCTAGACCTGAACAAGAGTGTCTTCTACAACCTTTCTGTTAAATATAGGCTTTGTTTGAAGACTTCCTCTGAGGTATACTTCTAACTCTTTATTTCCCTCTCAGGTCCACCATTTTGGGAAGGACCCCAGCCATGCTCTGCCTCACTCTTACCTCAATTTTTCCTGTATGCCACCTTGTCCTTGCCTGTCGCATTGCCTCCATGTGGGTACCCTTTCTTTCTTGTGCCCTCTAAAGTACTGCTCTGTGTTGCCTTACTCATTAAAATGTAAGCTCCTTGAGGGTAAGAACTGCCTTACTTGCTTGTATTTGTATTGCCACTGCTTAACACAGTGATGACATATATTAAGTGCTTAATAAGTGTTCTCTCAATCAATCAATCATTCAACATCAAATTTAAATTTGCCTCAGCACCAGTTGCTTCTAGTTTTACTCTATGTAACCAAGCAAAACAGGTCATTCCTCTTCCATATGCCAATCCTTCAAATACACAAATACAGCTAAGACTTCTCTGGGCCAAATTTTGCACCCCCCCCAATTGTTTCAGCTGACTCTCAAATAGGATCCCAATTGCCTTCTTCACACTCTCTAGCTTGTCAATGCCACTCTCCAAACTTACTCCTCTCGTTCTCCATGGTCTTTCTGATAGAAAGCACTTTTTATCTTTTCTGCCTCTTCAGGGAAACAGCCTTTTAAGAATCATATGGACAGGTCGTGCTCCCTGGCCAGTGGCAAACTAATTTTTTTTTTAAAAAGGAACATGAGCCTATGTGAAAAATGGATCTCACTAGAGGAAGAGGCAATGATGAGTAGGCATTTGTTTGGGGATGATGTTCAATGATAAATAAGACACTACAAGAAAGAAAAGAGTTGAACTGTGTTTGGTAAAAGCAGAAGAGGCATACACAGTTCTACTAAAAAATAGAATATGAATGACCAGGAGCATAGTGGAAAGAGCTCTAGCATGCCTATAATCCCTGCCCCTGGAAAGAGTGAGTCTTGAATTCAGGAGTTCTGACCAGGTTGAAGTGACTGGGAGTCCACACTTATTTCAGCATTAATATGGTGAGCTCTTGGAGTAGAGATGGAGATGGAGGAGGGCACCAGCTTGGCCAAGGCTAAAAAGATTAAAAGAGTACAATTCAAATCTTCCAGGGTGGGTGAAATAGGGAGACCCAGTTTTAAACAAACAAAGAAATTAAAGAAAGAACTTTCTAGAGAAATGTTAGATATGAGAGCAAGGGTTACTAATAAGAGCCACTTACATTTATGTAGTGCTTTTAAGTTTATGAAATGCTTTCCTCACAATAACACTGTCAGTCAGGTAATACAAATATTGTTACCCATCTGATTTTACAGATGTGGAAATGGAGGCTCAGAGAAATCAAGCGACCCATTTAAGGCTACACAGTACATCAGCTTAATGCTATCAAAGGGCCCATATTCCTCCCACTGTCCCTATTTCCTTCTATTGTTCTGTATCACTGGATTGGAAAACAGGGATATCTATTTTGTCCTTCCCCTACCCTTAGTGAACCCACTCCCTAACAAAAAAAATAGAAGTTCAGGTTTGGAGGAAAGGACTCTGTGGTTTTGTGGAAGAATACAATTCCTCTCATTCCCTTCCACCCCTTTACCCCTCCCTCCCCCCAAAAAAGGATTTTCTGCTTTTTGAGGTTCTAGGGGTCACACTGATGCATTCAATGTAGCTAACACAGATGGCTGCTTTTGATTCTGGTGCTACAACTATTCCTTCCAGAGGTTGGCTTACACCCTGAGGCTATGGAGCGTAATTTCTAGAAATGTGTTTGTCTACAATTTTGCAAAATGCCTTGTTTTGTGCCCTTGACTCTCCTTGGCAGAAAGGTCATTTAAATCATCTGATTTATGTCAAAATGTCTTGACCCAGATAGTTGTAGACTATGTCTCCAAACACTGTGAGTTTCATCAGTGTTTAAGTACTAGAAACTGGCCAAACCTGACTCACACTTCTCATTACTCTCTTTGCTCTCTTGTCGTTCATGCTTGCTTTGGTGCTTCAGTTATACATGATTTCATCAAGGTACTTCCTCCATCGACACAACGCAAACACTCTTTGCTTTGTGGATAGTCCTCATGAATGGCCCTGGGCAAAACCACTTTTTTCCTCTATGTTCAGATGCTAAGCTTATGTGAATTTAGTTAGGCTGACTATGGATAGCAGGCTCCTAGATCGTTGCTGGGTCATTACTTGAAAGCATTTCAGTTTGGTAGATTCTATCAGAACTTGTCCTTATTGGTATAGTCTTAGAGAATACAGGCTCACTTGTACTGAGGACAATGAAATGGGCTATTAGTGGATGTTCAGCAGTTATATTTTTTGTATTTCTTTGGCTTGAACTTATTGGTATTCTAATCAGTCAATCCAAGGCCAAACTTAGAAGAGATCTGAATTCTCAGTAGAATTTTATATTTATACTCTGTCAATTTGATGGATCTTTTGTCTTGTTGATACGAGAACTCCTCTATTGATGCCTCTCATCCATGTCTTTCCATAAATGTTTAAAAAAATCTGTTTCAAAATGTACTGGAAGTTTTCCTCTAGGTTTTTAATATCTTATGGATACTAATGCAACACTCAGATTGTTAGCCTGTAATCTCTTATTCTTACTACTTGACTGGTCTATTTCCATTTCTGGCCATGTATGTCCTTAATAATGTATTTTATGCCACTTCTTGCATAAAGTAATTATTGATAATGTACTGTATCCGTTTATATTCACTGTGTTAACTCTTACCATTTGGATCACTCACGGTTTTGGTTTGTTTCTGATTTTGGTGTTCTGTGAATCACCACCACCATTGTAAGGATTGTGGTATAGAAAAGTCGGGCTTTTGTGTAAGGAAGCAGTTTATTATCATTAAAGGTACTGTGCAATTTCCCAAATGAAATTTAACCCATCATCCTATTCAATTCTGGGTGAAGTTCATTATCTACCTTCCAAGTTTCCATGATATATCCTTTGAAGGATTAATTCCGTGGGATGTCAATTTAGCTGCATATAATAATCTGAATGATATCCAATTGATTTTTTTCTGCATGGATAACTAGGGCAATATCTTTTGGAGCACACTTGATCTCATGTGTTCTGAGGTTTGTTGCAGTCCACACAATGTCTTCTGCAAACAGGAGCATCTAGAGGATAGCCATAACAACAAACACCTACTATTTTTAAAGCACGATGATAGGAGCTGGACATACAGTGACAAACAAGCAAAAGTCCCTCCTTTCAACATTTACTGGGCATATTTTTGCCATTTGGACTCTCTCTAGGAAATCTTCCATGGCACTGGCCCATAATTTTGGCAAATAGATGGCTCTCTTTCCTTCTTCATTTGGTATTGGTAATCAGATGATCATAGAACAGCTATCTCTGTGGTTACATCTTTCAGGAGAACAGCTCCTTTCTTGACAAATCCCACCCCTCCCTCCCTCCTTTATACTATCAATAACAATAACTGACCAGCCACCAACAACAGGTAAGCAAGCCAGCCTAGTTGAAATAGCAATTCACTTTGAAAGTGGGAATGGAGGTGGCATGTGACAAGCAGGACAAACCAATCATTGCACTCAGATCCTGGTGAAAGCAGCCAAGGACCCTGAGCCCCCAAACCTCAAGAATTGCCTCACCCCAAAGTCACCTGCCCCTTTTGCCATAGTCTGGTGGAGTTACCTCTTGTTGTATCCCCAGCACTTAGCACAGAGCTTGGCACATAGTAGGTGGTTAACAAATATTTATTGATTTATTAATTGATTGACTGGAGACAAGGCAATTGTGACTAGGTAATTACCTCTGTAGGTACTGTAGCCTCATCTTGGCAACCACAGGTAATGAAGACCCAGAAAAAAAGTTTTCAACTTTTTCAAATGGTGCAACATCAGAAGTTGAGATGGTTTTATCAGTAGAAATTGCTTCAAAGAAGACGCATTGTCGATTACTTTGCTGTTGCATTCTAAGGACTATGGGATCTTTCCATCTAACTTGCAGCTGAAATATGCTATCCATGTTGTCTCCGATTATTAGAATATGAGTTCCTTGGGAGTATAGAGTATCTTACTTTTTTATTTGAATCCCCAGCATTTAGCAACATGTTTTGCACATAAGAAGCACTTAGTAAATGCTTTTTAATTCATTCGTTTAATAGATATATAGGAAAGAGAAACTTTGGTGAAATGGAACCTTTTAAGACTACATTTTTCTCTACATATAGTAGAGTCTTTTTGTAATCAGGAAGCTGTGAACAAAGCAAAACATTGTGTTCTCTACACTTCTCTGTTCTCTTTGTACTTTCCACCCATAGCTACTACTTCTGCTCTCTAGGGCTAAGTAGGTTAAGTCCACTTTTCATTTTCCATCATCAGCTCTGCTTAGTTTCCACTCCAGGAACATTGTGCCCCCACCCCGCAGGTTAAGCTTATTACTTGAAGTCTCCTCATCATATAGATTGACTCAACTTTTGATACTCATCATCTTTTCAGAACTCTCATTTGTCTCTCCCTTCCAACTGTAGGATTGGAGGAAGACCAATACATTTTTCCTAAAGCCTTCCTTTACAAAAGGATCATAATTTTCCAAGTAACTCTTCATCTTTCTTTTTCTTATTTATATTTCTAGTGCCTATCACAGTGCCTGGCATATAGTAGGTCATGATAGTCCTCCCTATCCCTTCTTACTTTCACTCAAGACTTATATTCTCCAGATCAACTAAACCTAATTTTCTCAACCAAGAGAATGTTGACTGTCCTCTTCTAAACAATTTCAAATTTATTAACATCATTTTAAAGATGTGCTACCCAGAACTGAACAAAGTAGTTTAGATGTGGTTCTACAAGGGCAAAGTATAGCAGGCTGGGCTTTCATTTCCTTAGTCCTGGCAGTGGGTTCATTGGGCCAGAGGATATATGTATAGTTGTGTAGTTCTTAATTCAAGTTTAGCTTTCCACAAAGACTGTAACTGTTAGCAGCTCTACCAGTAAAATATGAGTGTGCCTGTTTCTCCATAACATCCCCCCCGACATTGAATTCTGTAGTTTTAACCTATTTTTGCAAACTTAATAGGTATAAGGAGGTACCTCAAAGCTTTTAAATTCACATTCCCCTGTTCATTACAGAATTTGAACAATTCATTTCTGTTTCTGCTTTCCAGAATTGCCTGTTTATACCATTTGACTTTATGCTGTTATCCGTTTCTTATGGTGCACTAATATTCTGTTATATCCATATACCACATGGCTAGATAACATTTGCATTTAAATAATTTTCAATGCCTTAACACAAAAGGGTAATTTGGGAATTCTCAGCCTTGTGGCAGTGCCAGCAGTGAAGATGTTACGGAGCAGGGAGCCCTTTCCACATTTTTCAGATCATACCACATAGGCAGCCAATTACTCCACTTAGGCAAAAGGCCAGCCCCATTACCATTTCCTAAGTTTCCAAGAGAACAGAGGAAAGACATAGTTGACATTGGCAAGGGTCAGAGAGAAGGATATATGGTTGTAGCAAGTAGCTACTTGATTTAAAGAAAACTTGTCAGATGCCTTTATAGTCTAGTTCAGAGCTCTAGGTCCCTCTTCAGGTTATGCCTAGGTAGCTGCCATCATTCTTTTTGTCACCATAGCCTGCATGTGGTATAGAGCGGCTTCTTGGCAAAATTATGAAATAGGAGAAGAGATGAAGAAAGCACAGCATTTATGAGAAAGAACAGCTATCTGTCTGTAGTTACTAGAAACTGCCTTAGAAAAGCCAGCCAACTTCCTAGCTCTGGTTTCATATGGTAGCCTTCTCATATGAAATGTAGGTTTCCAAGTAGGCTGTATTAAAAGAAAGCGATAGCTCCTATTTTAAATCATGAAACCAACTTCCTTATATTTCTAATTACTGGTTGATTTGGGCCTTATAAATAAGTCTTCCCAGTGGGTGATCACTTCTGGCTCTAAATCTATGATCTTAAAATCTCCAACCATTCCATATGTTGTCCCACCTCTATGCTTTTGTTCCCACTATTCTTTTTGCCTGGAAATCCCTTCCTCCTCTTCACTTTTTTTGTATTTTTGTCTATACTCTAAAGTGTAATTCATGTCATCTTCTCCATGAAATCTTTTTTGATCCCCAACTTGGAATTAATAATGACCCTCTTGGACCTCATATAACGCTTTCTTTTACAACTCTATGGAGCACTTGTCGTGTGACATCTGTCTTTGTGCTTGATTTACCAACTTGAGTGTAAATGCTGGAGAGATAGGTAGTGCCTTATTTAACTTTTAAAATCTGCTCTCCTCCCCCACCCCCCTGCTTTTAGACTGTGCTATGCCCAGCGGGTTTGTTGACAAATTGACCTTCTTAAAGTGAAGCTCTGACCATGCCACCTGACAACTCAAGAAAATCTAGCAGCTCCCTGTTAACTCCATGATCAAATAAAGAATCTTATTTGTCTTTTTTTTAAAAAAAATTTTTGTCTTTTAAAGCCCTTCAAGGCCTTGCCTCTTCTTATCTTTCTAGTCTTCTTGCACTTGAATTCCCTCCACTTTGAGACCTAGCCATGATTGCCTTTCTTTGCTGTTCCTGACAAATTGCACTCTGTTTTATTCTGCAGTTTTGGAGTATCTGTCCTTTATGCTTGGAATGTATCCTCTCCTCAATTCCACCTTCTGGCTTACCTTAGGATTCACCTCAAATGCCACCTTCTACAAGAGGCCTTCTTGATTTCTCTTCTCTACATTGCTAGTGCCTTCCCCTCTGGGTTGCTTTCCATTTGGGTTATATTCCATCTCTTGTATGCACATAATTGTGTGCATATTATCTTCCTCATTACAGTTATCCCTCCCACATCATAGGAGTTAGGGGTGTGGTGCGCCACTGATCTGGAAAATCCTCATAAAATTTTTTGGCCCTCTCTTCATATGAGAGAAGTCTGAATTTTTTCTTTTCATTTTATGGAGTGCTTACAGTACCCTATCGTAAAATTTGCATTAAGTATTTGGTCATAGGCTCTGTGTTGTCTGCTGGCTTTTGAATGTTGTCTGTGGCTTCTGCAAAGCTCCTTCAAAATTCCCATTCAATTTCTTGTGCTGATTCATCATATATCGAAAGGGCAATGGGGAAAGTCATGCTGTGGAAGGGATAATCGTATAATGTGAGCTCCTTTGGGGCAAGGACCATGTTTGATTTTTTTTCCCTTTCTTTTGTATACAAAGATGCTTTAAGCACAGGGCCTGGCATATAGTAAATCTTTATAAATGTTGACTGACTGGTGCATAGAATATGGCTGATCACACTGAGATCTATTCTGCATGCCTTTCTGTACTGGATTAGTCTGCAGAAATTCCTTTAGTTACCGGCCAATCCCTTTGTTAGTTTTCAGGTCAGGTTGTTACTTGTGGCTTTGCTTTTTTTTTTCCTCTGTGACCTATTAAACATTTTATCCTTTACAACTTTACTGTGGAAAGAAGTGGGGAGAGAAGGAAGGAAGAGAACAATGAAGAAAGAAAGGAAGGGAAGAAGGAACTAAGCATTCATTAAGCACATACTATGTGCTGGGTGCTGTGTTAAACACTTTACAAATATTATCTCATTTGATCCTCCATCAAGCCTGTGAGGTAGGCATCACTATTATCCCAATTTTGCAGTTGAGGGAACTGAGACAAATAGAAGTTATGTTAATTGCCCAGGGCCAAATTAAGTGACTTACCCAAGGCTAGTAAGTGCGAGAGATCTGATCTTTTTGACTTCAGGCACAGTACTCTGTCCATTTCATCACCTAGTTGGTAGCATGATGTAGTATAAACAGCAGTGGACTTGGAGTTAGATAATCTGGATTCAAGTCCTGGTGCTGTCCTTTATTAGCTGATCCACATTGGGCGAGTTACTTTACCTCTCACACTCAGTTTCCTCAATAGAAAATGAAGATGATACTATTTACAACTCCTGAGCTCATAGGGTTGCTGGGAAGAAAGTGTTTAGTAAACTGCTGGCTTAAAGTCAACTGTTATGAATGACTTTTTAGCATGTCTATCCTTCGGCAGATCACTTGATTTCATTGATGAGGGTGCAGCTTGGGCCTAGAGTCAGGTAGACCAGAATTCAAACCCTCCTTTACACTAGCTGTGTGAACTTGGACAACTCATTTAATCACTCTCAGCTTTTGTTTCTTTATCTGTAAAAATGAAGCTAATATCACCTGGGTGGTTGTGTGGATCAGTAAGATAACATATATAAAGTACTTCACAAACCTTAAATATTCATATAAATGATAAGTTTTTTTTTAAAAGATTTATTTATTTATTTTTAGTTTTCAACATTCATCATTCATTTGCCCAAGATTTTGAGTTACAAATTTTCTCCCCATCTCTCCCCTCCCCCGCCCCAAGATGGCATGTATTCTGATTGTCCCCTTCTGCAGTCTGCCCTCCCTTCTGTCACCCCACTCCCACACCCCCATCCCCTTTCCCATTACTTTCTTGTAGGGCAAGATAAATTTCTATACCCCATTGCCTGTATATCTTATTTCTCAGTTGCATGTAAAAAACAATTTTTAACATTTGTTTTTAAAACTTTTGAGTTCCAGATTCTCTCCCTTCTTCCCTCCCCACTCCTTAAGAAGGCAAGCAATTCAATATAGGTTATACATGTATCACCATGCAAAGTACTTCCAAAATAGTCATGTTGTGAAAAACAGACTATATTTCCCTCCATCCTATCCCGCCCTCCATTTATTCAATTTTCTCCTTTGACCCTGTCCCTTTTCAAAAGTGTTTGCTTCTGACTACCCCCTCCCACAATCTGTTCTCCCATTTCTATCATTCCCTCCCACTTATCCCCTTCCCCCTACTTTCTTGTAGGGTAAGATACCCAATTGAGTGTGTACGTTATTCCCTTCTTAAGCCAAATCCATTGAGACTAAGGTTCACTCATTCCCTTTCACCTCTCCCCACTTCCCATCCATTATAACAGCTTTTCTTGCCTATTTTATGTGAGATAATTTACTTTATTTTATATCTCCCTTTTTCATTCTCCCAATATATTCTTCTCTCACCCCTTAATTTTATTTTTTAGATATCATCACTTTCATATTCAAGTCACCCTGTGCTCTCTATGTATATGTATATGTATATTCCCTTCAATTGCCCTAATACTGAGAAAGGTCTCATGAGTTACAAATATCATCTTTCCATGTAGGAATGTAAACAGTTCAACTTTAATAAGTCCTTTATGATTTCTCTTTCCTGTTTTCCTTTTCATGCTTGTCTTGTTCCTTGTATTTAATAGTCAGTTTTTCTATTCAGCTCTGGTCTTTTCATCAAGAATGCTTCCAAGTCCTCTATTTTATTGAAAGTAAATTTCCCCCCCTGAAGTATTATACTCACTTTTGCTGGGTAGGATCTGGGTGGCAGTCCTGGGTGGTGGTCCTGGGGTGAGGAGCGCTAGTGTGGCAGAGTTTGTAGAGGCTGTGGAGAGGGAGTCCTCCCTAGCAGTTCCAAGGCAGAAAAGAGTGCTTGTGGTCACTCATAGACCAAAGCACAGGCTTATAGAGGAGTAAACACCTCTCCTTGGATCATACCACTGTAGAAGAACTAAAAGAACTAAAAATTTACAGGGGCCTACAAGTAGCTCAGAAAACAGCAGCACAAAAAACCCTGAAGCTTGTGACAGAGCACTCTCCACTCTGGAAGCAGTCATACCTTGACAAAGAGCTCAAAAGTCAAGTAATTGGCTGGGAAAATGAGCAGGGCAAAGCAAGAGAATTCTGCCTCAGTGCCAGCAAAGAGGTCCCTGCACTCCCACTCTGCTCAGGTGCTTGATTCCCCCCACTGTGTGGGCCTGGTGCTCTGGAAGAAGCTGCTGCTACTGTAGCCACCTCGAAAGGCCCAAGGCTGGGGCCAGACTGTGCCCTTCTCTCACCCAGGTCCCACAGAGTTTTCCCACTGACCTGATAAGTTGTCTTTCGTGTTTGTGGGTTGCGAAATCTGGAAACCACCACAGCTCAGTGATTCAGTGCCCTGAGGCCTCCTCTACCCAGTTTGCTCTGGCCTGGTCTGTGCCAGCATGGCCCATACTAGCCTGTGCTCTGTTCCCAAAATGGTGCATTGACCCTTCCCAGTGACCATCCAGGCCATCTTGGACTGGAGACTTGTTTCACTCTGTCATTTCATGGGTTCTATAGCTTCAGAATTCGTTTAGTGTCATTTTTTACAGGTGTTTGGAAGGATTTGGGGGAGAGCTCAAGCAAAGCCCTGCTTTTACTCTGCCATCTTGGCTCTGCCCCAATAGTTATATTTTTCATGTGGCATCTAGGTGGTACAGTGGATAGAGTGATGGTCCTGAAGTAAGGAAGACCTGAATTCAAATCCAGCATCAGACATTTATTAGCTGTGTGACCCTGAGCAATTCAGTTAACCCTATTTGACTCAGTTTCTTCATATATAAAATGAGCTGGAGAAGGAAATAGCAAACCATTCTTGTATCTTTGCCAAGAAAATACCAAAAAAGGTCACAAAGAGTTGGACACAACTGAACAAAACAATCTGAATGACTAAACAACAAAATTATTTTCCTTAGTCACTCCTTTGGTTCTGATTGCAATTTGTCCACACTTTCCTATCTTGTGCTATCCTTTTCCATGTTCCCCCATAGATCCATTGTAAAGGAGGATTAATTTAATATCTTGGAAACCTCCTTAGAGTCAGGGATTCTTAACCTGGAGTCTTGAGGATATTTTAAATATCCTGATAACTATTTAAGTATAATTGATTTCCATTGTGATCCTATGCATTGAAAAATGTTATTTGAGAACAGTCTTCACCAGGATGCCAAAGAGATCCATGACACAAAAATATCAAGAACGCTTGATCTAAGTAATTTTATATTTCGTGGGTTCAAGTACAGAATTTGAACTGTCCATCTTTTCAGCAAGGGCAGCAAGTTTTTCAGGAGGGATATTTACAAATATATGTTCCAAGGGATTTCTACTCTCTCATTTGCTCTTGCCATTGTTCTAACTACATGACTGGCCTTCCCTTTTCCCTTCCTCTTCCCTTCTCCTTCCCTTTTCTTTTTCTAGACTGAGACTCCCTAACTGAGCCAGGCTAGAAGTGCAGAGTTGGCCACTTACAGTCCTGATACACTCTGATCAACAAGTGGAGCTTTGATCATTTTGTTTCCAACATAGGTCAGCTCACTCCTCTTTAGGCAATCTGGTTGCCACCTGCTCCTGGGGACACTCAATCTGCTTAGCCCACTGTGGTTCAGAACTGATGAACTCATGAGAGTTTCCAGCCTCAGCCTCCTAAAAGTAGGGATTACAGGCACAAGCCACCATGGCTGGCCAAGCATGTGATTCTTGAAGGATATTGCTTATGTTACCTCTTGCATGTAGATCATCATTGGAGATATGTTGTAGCATATTTATACCTGCCATGCCAATGGGATCATAATCTGTGACTTTGATTCTTCATAGATTATTATATTCTAAGATTTATCACCCTATGGCATCACTGGGTGAACACTGATACTAAAAAAGTGTTTCTTTTTAGAAAGTAACTTGGGGTCATTAAAAGTGTCATGTAGTTTCTTAGAAGCAGTACAGAAAGTTCTCTTCCTCCAATTTCTATCTACTCTATTGTGACCATACAACACAAAATAACAACCCTGTTTGGTTTATTCAGTGAAGTAGAAAATATATTGTATTTGGTCACCAGAAGACCTATATTCAATCCCAGATCTACTATGTATTACCTGTAGGATGTTGGGCAAGCATTTCTCTGGGACTGGTTTCCCTTCTTGCTCTTATTATCATCTTATAAATTCATTAGAAGAGTCTGTCAAATTCTGCAAAAAACATCTATCGGTTCAGTTAAAACAATTGAACTAGTGGCCCTCAGTTAAAGCCATCCATGATATGCTTAGGAATAGATATAAAGAGTACTTGCAGGAGAATTTTGGCTTATATTTGACACCCCCCCCCCAAAAAAAAATGTCCTAAAGTCACCTTTTATACAGCTTTTTAGTTTATTTCTAGCCATTGGGCAAGAAATGTCTTTGCTTTCTTTTTATCTGCTACTCACAACATTATGATATTTTTTACTCTGAACTACTTTCAGGTGATGCATATGGCCACCTTGGGATACTTGTCAATTTTTACTCGGATGCAGTTTAAACACACAGCTCAAGATTCCACTTCAGAGAGTATTACCAGCTTTGCAAGGAAAAAAAAAACAGCTCTCTGCTGCCATCTGCTGTGCTTACTGGAGTAGATGCTGCTAGATGGATTTTCCTTTTCCAGCCATCATCGCATAAATAGAGGCTTGCTAAACAAGAAATCATATAAAAGACCTTTATTACTGGAAGGGGGATGGTAGAATAGGATACTTCAAAGGCGGATACAAATAAGTAGGCTGCAAAAAGATAATGAAGTATAGTCTATATTGAAATTAAAACAACAAAAACACCATCCAACACCATTTGATGCAATCAGCTAGAAGCCTTGGACTAAAGTCAAAATCTACTGTAGTCTTGAATCAAATGAAAATTGAGCATTATCTCCAGGAGCTGTGCAATTTTCTTCTTGTATGACACTTCTAGTTGAAACAGATTGATAAATAAGGATGGCATCAGAGAGAAATTCTCTATTCTGTAAACAAAGATCAGAGTGAAAGGAAATCATTGAAATAAAATGACATTTGTAATGCCCAGGGAATTGCTTTAAATTTATTGAACTTGGCATGAGCCATGGATCTCTGGCCTTCCATTTTATCTCTTGAAGAGACATTCCCCAAAGAACAAGGACATCACATAAGGCAATTTAAGGAAAAAGGAAACTTTGAATTTTTAGGAAAAAGTTTGGTTAACCAGTATCTAAGAATAGAACTAACTTCCAGAGAAAGCAACAAATCACAGAAAATAAGCTAACTCTCTCACAAAGAACTTTCAGAATATGTTCTAGGTTTAATATCCTTTTAGTCTAGGTCTCCTATAGTTACTTTACTTTACATTGATAAATGATTCTGGGATACCGTCAGGGATAATCACTCCTTATATTTCATGAAGATTGAGGCTCCGAGATGCTGAAATGACCATGCTCAAGGTAGTGTTGGAATAGGTGTAAGTGGGATGAGTTCTTCTGATTCCAAGGCAAGTGTATTCTTTAATTTCATTAAAAAATAATCAAATTATATTCAGTATATCCAACAAATTCCCAGGTCCTTAACACATTGACTTATGTCCTATTTACTAATGGAATAATAAAGTGGACCCATACAGTTTAGAAAGTTTCCACAACAAAGTTTGAAACAAGATAGATTTTGGGGTTAATGCCAAGTTACTGAGAAAATCCAATTAGTCAGGACAGCCTGTTCCCTGAACATTCCAGTTAATCAGGATTTTGTTACAATTGGACAATGATTATTTAGCGCTATAAAAGGAAAGGGTCTCTCTCTCACAATTACTGACAAAGCAGCAGCCTGACTGCTGCTGTCCCTGAAGAAGCTCAGCTTTGCATCTTCCCTTTTTTTGTGATACATCTCCTCTCCAGATTCCATTTGTCTGTGATGAGAATTTCTACCATTTGCAAAAGAGGTGCCATTCTCGGAGGGTTGCAGCATTTCTCCATAACCCCACTGTGACCTGAAACACACACACACACACACACACACACACACACACACACACACATACATATACACACACTGCCTCAAGTTAAAAACCAATGTATTTAGCTGTCATGTTTGCCTTATTAGAGTCATGAGCATAAGCTCCCAAAGGGCTATCAGTCCTGAAAACATTAAAGTCTGGTTAGTAAGGGCAATGCACTTCTCAGCTGAGAATATTTTTGGATATCTATGCAGGAGTTCATGATTCTGGTAAAGCTACCTGTCACTTTTAATTCAGTTTCTTGCTGAAATTCCTTTAGAGAATTGAATTCACAATTATTATTACAAAGATATGTTTACTTTTGCCTTTGAAAAAGTAGACCTCATGGATGACAAGACAGAAACTTAAAAAAATAAAAACACCTATCTTCAACAGCCCATCCCTCTAGCAACCTCTTTGCCCTTTCTCTTTTCAAGTGTCACAGAAGTTCTGCTTTGGTTCAGGAGGATGGAAAATGATGGATTAAGAAATGGTTTTATGACTGGACCCAGTGAGTAAGATGAATGGACTGATATCATTCTGGAGAAGGATCTTTAGTGTATAGTCCCAGGCACCTATCTTTGATTACAAGTTTTTAACCAATGTCCTGGATGAAGGCATAGATGAAATGTTCATCAGATTCCAGCAGCTGAGAAGCCAACATTTTTCAGTTGTTTTTCAGTTGTGTACAACTTTTCATGACCCCATTTGGGGTTTTCTGGGCAAAGATACTGGAATGGTTTGCCATTTCCTTCTCTAGCTCATTTTACAGATTGAGGAACTGAGGCAAGCAATGATTTGCCCAGAGTCACAAAACTAGCAAGTGTTTGAGGCTGGATTTGAACTTGTGTCTTCCCGACTACAGGCCCAATTCTTTATCCACTGTGCCACCTAGCTGCCCTAGCTAATGCTCTATGAGCAAAGCAGAATTGAAACAGCTCAAAGGAAATGCAGTATGCACAAGTTTGGAGTATGTTCACATGGACTATTTGTGCCCAACCTGTGGCAGAGCCTTCTGAGCTCGTATTGGCCTGATCAGCCACAGTTGGACCCATTGAATCTTGACTCAAGCACAGTGATGTCATTTTGGTCCTCTTTGAGAACAAAGGACAGTAACCAACCAACCAACCAACCAATCAGATGACAACATCAGAGTCAAAAAAAACACCTCTGTAGATTGATGGATTCAATACAACAAAATGACATCTAATAGGATAAATATAAGTCCTATACTTGGATTAAAAGTATCAATTAGAAGATGAGGAATTATAGTTGGACAACAATTACAATTAAAATCGCGTAAGGTTTCTAGTGGGTTAGTGAACTGCAAATTCAACATGAGAAAATGGTGTGAAACAAGAGACCGAAATACTAATGAGATCTTAAGGTACATTAAAAGAGAAGCTTTGCGTTCAGAATTAGGGAGCTGATAGGCTTGGTACACTATAGCGCCCTGGTCAGACTAGAGCCAGTGTACTCTTTCTTGGCACCACCTTTTAGGAAGGACGTTGACAAGAGAGAGTCTGTATGCAGGAAGGTGACTAGGACGATTAAAGGAGAGCAGAGAAGACTTGGGTATATAGGATGGGTGTGTGTGTGTGTGTGTGGCATGGACGGACAGGAGTGCCTTGATAGCTATCTTTAACCATTGGAAGATGAAACCTTGAATTAAAGCCTGAGGTATTATGTGTGCTGCTGCTTAGGTGTAATTCTGGATTGATGGAGAGAATGATGACTCATGCCTACATGAGGCACAAAGTTGGTGCTAGAGCTTTGGAGACGAGGGGCATTCTTTTCATTCCTTCTGTGAGAAGAAACACAATTGATTTCAGGATATCTTCAGAGAGAGGGAGGGAGGAAGGGAGAGGGAGAGAGAGAGAAAGAGAAAGAGAGAGAGAGAAAGAGAGAGAGAGAGAGAGAGAGAGAGAGAGAGAGAGAGAGAGAGAGAGAGAGAGAGAGAGAGAGAGAGAGAGAGAGGACCTGGGGGAATTTCCCTGTGGGTGAGATCAAGACCTTTTTCTTGCTTGAGTTGAAATATCTCCTCACCCTCATGTGTTTTCTGGTATAATCTAATCTGTATAATGTGACCAATTTGTTGCTCTCTATTTGGATAAAATGAATTTACTTGCTTCATTACTTGTGATTATTTTTTTCTATAACTAGCATTTGGCAGAAAGGAATTGAATATGAATTTATTAACTTTGAGTTATTCCTTCCTCTTTCAGGGAAAGTGGCCAGGAAAGTGACTTGAACCAAACCAAACCAAATCAAACCAAACCAAACCAAAACATTGTCCTAGACTAACAATACTTGGGGATAGATACAATTCTAGTCTAATACACCTTTCTCTTTCTCAGAGGAAAACAGAGATACAAAAGTCATGACTCATTGTGGTGAGAATCATGTTCAGTGTGGTGCAGTAGAATGAATCCTGGCCCTGGAGTTTGAAAACCTGGACTTGAACATTATTTTCTTTCATATGTATGTATGGCTTGATCAAATAATCTTGAAGACCCCTTCCACTTCCAAATTTCATAGTTTTCTAAATGATCCCAGAATGTATTTTATGCTTCCACTGCTACCCATCCCCCAAATACATTTTTGCTTAGGTGAGAAAAATTTCCTATACATTTCTATCTTTACTTCAGGTCCATCATGCTTTGCATGTACAAATATTCATGTTACAAAGTGATATGGAGAACTGAGACAGTTATAGGAAAACTGAGAAAATCAGGCATCCCTAAACACACAAAGTTGCCAAGTACAAGGATTATGAATGAAGTTCTGTAAAAATATAATATGTATATATTCATGTATATTTGTAGCATATATACGAAAGTATATGTATATACATATACTATATATGCATATATGTATGTGCATGTATACACACACAAACATATATATATATATATATATATATATATATATATATACACACATAGGGGGTACAGCATAGCCTTAAATCAAAGGAATCAAGGGTCAAAAAGTTAGGGAGAGAATAAGAAACACAAATCTAGGAAGGGCTGTATCCTTTGCTGGAGATAATAAGAATCTACACATAACAGGGGAAAATGTCTTGCTGCAAGTCCTCAGAGATCAGCTATTCTAAAATATAGCTTATGCAAGACAAACTAATCATGGAAATTTTAACAGTTCTGAGGCAGGTTATTTCTCAGTGAAAAATGCAAACAGAAGAGAGGTGATCTGCATGGTGTTTAGAAAATGAGAACTAGGGAGTAACAATTTATATTTCTCCAACTTGTCCAGTTGAGAGGATGCCCTAATCTTTAAATGATTGGTCCTAGTTCTTCAGAGCAACAATAACAATTTATGTTTTTATAGCACTGTAAGATTCACAAGGCATTTTTTCTATCACAATAGATCTGAGAAATAGTGGAAATACTATTTCCATGAGAAAATGGAAGTTCAGAGAAATTAAGTTACTTGTCCATTTTCACAAGAAGTAAATGTCTGAGGCAGAATTTTCCTGATTCTAAGAATAGTCCTTTTTCTACTATGCCACATTATCTTTTGGTATCTTTAGAGTGAAGAAGGGGACAGTGGTATTTCATCAGACTAATTGAAGCTTAAAGAAATATACATTTAGAAGATTCAACTTGTTTTGTTCTAATTCTGTGTTCCCTCATGAACCTTCTGTTCCATAAGTTGGTCCCCTGAGTCCTTGATGTGACTTGTCAAGAAGAGGGGTACCTCTGTTGGTCAGTCTCAACTGTAGGGTATGTGTATAGCTTTGTAAATGAATAAACTGGTATTCTGGCTTATCAAAACCTTAAGAATTTGGTTAGTGTATATAAATCACACCAAATTTGTTAATTCCTGACTGAACTGAAAAAAAAAATGAATTTGGGAACCTGAGAACCTAGGGAACAGATAATCGACTCTCCTAAGACACAACTATGTCATTATCCCTGACCTGAAGCAGATCACTGGCTGTACCCTTTTCTTGACTGCACTTTTGTCATATGAATTATTTGAGGAAAGGTGTTATGATTAGGATCATGGACTTTTAGATATAGGAAGTTTTAAAATAAGGAAAATTAAGATCTGAAAAATAAAAGCAACAGGTAAGCAGTGTCATTAATTACTGTCTGAATACTACCTGTTTACAACGAAGCTTAATCTTAAGGATTATATAGATAGGCAGTGCTCAGGGGTTAGGTCAGATAGAAACCTCACTTTTACAAAGGATATGGACCTTAAAGTTACAGTACAGGGAACTGGATCTGACAACATTTTAAAATGTCACAACTGAACAATTGCAACAAGTTAAGGAATTAAAAAAACATTAAGACCTTCCAGGATGGGAGCAATGATTAACAGTGGCATGTATACTAATGACTAGTATAAGGAGATAGCATGATGTTTTTACTAGTCAAAATATGTTGCCCAAACTAGGCTATTGTTTTTCCCCCTTGTTACTGATAGATATTTATAATAATAATAATAATAATAATAATAATAATAATAGCTAGCATTGTTATATTCATTTAAAGCTTACAAAGTGTTTCACATAAATACATACACACATATTTGTATATATGTGTGTATACATATACACATACACACATTTATATACATATATACATATACACATGTATACATCTATACCTATACCTATACATAATAGATACATATAGACACACATATATACATACACACTCAAGGTCATGCAGCTATTAAGTCTGAGGCAATATTCAAACTCAAATCTCCCTAACTCCAGGCAGCTCGGTTGGACAGTGGATAGAGTACCAGGCTTAGAATCAGGAAGATTCATCTTCATGAGTTCAAATTTCTCCTCAGTTAGAAGCTACGTGATGCTGGACAAGTCACTTAACCCTGTTTTGCCTCAGTTTCATTATCTGTAAAATGAAATGGAGAAAGAAATGGCAAGCCTCTCCATGATCTTTGCCAAGAAAATCCCAAATGGGGTCACAAAGAATCAGATATGACTGAACAACAACAACCATAAACTTCTTACCTCCAAGTCACTAGCCACTGCGCAATGCTATTGCCTCATAATAATGAAAAAAAAATGTAGGCCAAGAGAGTGCAGCAAAAAGACCTTGCCTCTTTAGTTTAGCTATTGTTCTGGCTCAAATTCATTTGTAGGCCAAACCAGGGAGCATTATGGGAGTGAAGTGTGCAGCCATAGCGCCACAGCTAAAGACCTGGGAGCCTGCCCTTATCAGGGAGTAGCTTCCTAGCCATTTCTAGTGGATAGGAGCTATGATGGCCAGTAGGTGGCCCTGAAGAGATACATCCCAGAAGCTAATAGCAGAGAGAAGTTTATTGACCGCAAACCTAGTGAGGATATTCAATTACAAATGGAGTTGCCACCTGAAGAGACCAGTGGTCCCAACAGCATTTTCTTAAGAAGAAAATAAGGTACATCTTAACTTAATAGTTTAAAGTAAAAACAAAAAAAGAAAAGCACAAAATATGATCTGGGCTTCAGTGTTTTACATACTATAAATTCCTTATGAATAAAAGCAATTCTGTTTTAAAACTTTTCAGCATGATTAGCATGCGAGCTATTTTAATGAAAGGGAACTTATGTTCTGTACTGGGAAGTAGAGTTGTAAAGTCCTTACTTCACTGGTTTTAACTTTTTCCTCTGCCATTAACTTTAAAAGGAATGAGTGTTACTTTCCATGGACCAGTAGAAAAATTTAGAAAGCTGTTACTGCTTTATTAATCAACCCCATAAAGCTTTATCCAATATCTAGGTACCAATTTCTACATTTTATTGTATTTTTAAAATAAAATTTTCCTACGTGATCCCTACTCTTTCTCATCTAAACTTTTTCTGCATTCTACCCAAAGCTATTTTTCTCTTTTTTTCTTTTTTTAGAATACAGAACTTTTTGCTTTAATTCTGTAAAGCAATTTACTTGTTTAGGCAACAAAAAGTACAAATTTTAAAAACTGCTGAAATTGTACAGAAACACCTTTAGATAAATTAGCACGCTAAATTTTATTTCTCTTAACATTTTCTCCCAGCTATTTCAAATCACTTGAATGTTTGTTGTTAAAAGAATTTTTAGATCCCTTGTAAGTACCCATAGTTGAAGCTAAGAGGCCTGGAGAAAGTATATAGAATGATGCAAATATATCATTACTACTGAAAAAAGTATCATACAGTGGGATCATAAATCTAGAATCAGTCAATAATAATTTATTAAGTGCCTACTATGTTCTAGGTACTGTGCTAAGCTCTGAAGATACAAAGAAAGGTCAATTTCTGCCCACAAGAAGCTCACAGTCTAATGGGGAGATAAGAAGTAAACAAATATGGGCAAACAAGCTATACACAGGATAAATTAGATCACCAACAGGGAAGGTACTAGAAATAAAAAAAGGATCTGGAAAGACTTCCTTTTGAAGGTGTGATTTTACCTGGGACTTGTAGGAAGTCAAGGAAACCAGGAGGTGAAGATGAAGAGGAAGAGCATTGCACCCATGAGAGATAGACAGGGAAAATGCGTGGACTAGGGAGATGGAGTGTCTTGTTCAAGAGGCCAGTGTCACTGGATCAAAGAGTATGTAGGGAGAGGGTGTAAGATGTAAGAGGACTGGAAAAGTTGGGGTGGTGGTGGTTATGAAAGGCTTTGAATGCCAAGCAATTTTGTATCTGATCCTGGAGGTGATAGGAATGCACAATAGTTTACTGAGTAGGAAGTCACATGGTCACACATATGCTTTAGAGAAATCAATGTGACAGCTTAGTGGACAATGGAGTGAGGAGAGACAATGCAGGGAGATCAACCAGAAGATGATAGAAATAGTTCAGGTCCAAGGCGATGAAGTCCTATACCTGAGTGGTAGTAGTATCAGAGGATAGAAGTGAGCATACAGTTGCTGGTGTGAAATAAAGAGTCCTTAACAATAGATTGAATATAGGGGTGGTGAAAGCTAGTGCAGATCAGAGTACCTTAGTTGCGAACCTGATGGGAAGGTGATGGTGCCTTCAACAGGGAAATTTTGAAGAGGGGAGGGCTGTGAGGGAAAGAGTTCAGTTTTGGCCATGCTGAGTTTACAATGTCTACAGGATATCCAGTTTGCAGTATCTAATATATAGTTGGAGATATGAGATTGGATGTTAACATGGAAATGAGGGCTGGATAAATAGATTTGAGAATCATCAGAATAGAGATGACAAATGAATCTAAGGGAGCCAATGAGATCACCAAGTGAAACATGGAAGGAATCTCAAAGCTTATCTAGTCTAATCCTATCTCCCTTCCCTATTTCATTGGTGAGGAAACCTTGGCCCAATATTTAAGTGCATTATGAGTCAACAATGCCATTTGTGTAACTAAAAATATCCTCCCCTTTTGTTTATTATTATAATAATTAAAATTACAAGGCAGCTAGGTGGTGCAATTGATAGAGTTCCAAACTTGGAGTCAGGGGAAGCTGAGTTCAAATCTGACCTCAGACATTTAATAAATGTACAATGCTGGGCAAGTCACTTAACTCTGTTTGCCTCAGTTTCCTTATTTGTAAAAAAGGTGGGGAAGAAAATGGCAAACTGTTCTAGTATCTTTGTGAAGAAAAGCCTAAATGGGGTCATAGAGAATTGGACATGAAAAACAATGACTAACTACTACAATGCTTTCAACATAAATATTTAAAATAACTCCAGTTTTTTTTTCAGGTCCTTAACAAAAAGGCAAATAGATCTTATTAATAATAAAAAAAAGGATGGGGGCAGAGCCAAGATGGCAGCTGGAAAGCAGGGACTTGCTTAAGCTCTCCCCCAAATCCCTCCAAACACCTGTAAAAATGGCTCTGAACAAATTCTAGAGCTGTGGAATCCATGAAATATCGGAGGGAAGCAGGTCTCCAGCCCAGGACAGCACAGATGGTCACTGGAAACGGTCTATCACACAGTGCTGGGAGTGGAGTACAGCCCACTGTGGGCTGTACCAGGACCAACCAGGCAGGGCAGGCCTGAGGGTCATGAGTCATTGAGCTGTGGCAGTTACCAGACTTCTCAACCCACAAATGCCAAAGACCATAGAGCAAGTTAGTGGTAAAACTGCTGGATTAGGGTGAGAGCAGTCTGGTCTCAGCCCTGGGGGTGGTGGAGGTGGTGCAGGGGTGGCAGTGGCAGCATCATGAAGCTCCTGTGGCTGCTTCCAGAGCTCCAGCTGTGGCTGCTTCTGGAATCCCTGGCTCACAAGGTGGGAGGAATCAAGCTGTGAGTTGGAGTGGGAGTTCAAGGAACACTTTGTTGACACAGAGGGAGGTTCTCTTGCTTTATCCTGCTTAGACCTGCGTAGTGGTCCTGCTTGGTGGTTCTTGGGGGAGGAGGAGCACTGCTGTGGCAGAGCTCATAGTGACAGGGGAGTAAAAGTAGCTCTGAAAACAGTAGCACAGCCCCTAAAGCTTGGAACAAAGCACTCTCTACAAGCAGTCATACCCTGACCAAAAGCTCAAAGGTCAATTAGCTGGCTGGGAATAGGAACAGGCAGTGAAAAAGGTCACAGATGATAGAATCTTTTTTGGTGACAAAGAAGATCAAAACATACAGCAAGAAGAAGTCAACAAAGTCAAAGAGCCTACATCAAAAGCCTCCAAGAAAAATATGAACTGGTCTCAGGCCATGGAAGAGTTCAAAATGGATTTGGAAAAGCAAGTAAGAGAAGTAGAGGAAAAATTGGAAAGAGAAATGAGAGTGATGCAAGAAAACCATGAAAAACAAGTCAATAACTTGCTAAAGGAGACCCAAAAAATACTGAAGAAAATAATATCTTAAGAAATAGACTAACCCAGATGTCAAAAGAGCTGCAAAAAGCCAATGAGGAGAATGCCTTGAAAGGCAGAATTAGCCCAATGGAAAAGGAGGTCCAAAAGACCGCTGAAGAAAATACTACCTTAAAAATTAGATTGGAGCAAGTGGAAGCTAGTGACTTTATGAGAAACCAAGATATTATAAAACAGAACCAAAGGAATGAAAAAATGGAAGACAATGTGAAATATCTCATTGGAAAAACCACTGACCTAGAAAATAGATCCAGAAGAGATAATTTAAAAATTATTGGACTACCAGAAAGCCATGATAAAAAAAAGAGCCTAGACATCATCTTTCAAGAAATTATCAAGGAAAACTGCCCTGATATTCTATAATCAGAGGGTAAAATAGAAATTGAAAGAATCCACTGATTGCCTCTTGAAAAAGATCCCAAAAAGAAAACTCATAGGAATATTATAGCCAAATTCCAGAGTTCCCAGGTCAAGGAGAAAATATTGCAAGCAGCCAGAAAGAAACAATATGAGTATTGTGGAAACATAATCAGAATAGCACAAGATCTAGCAGACTCTACATTTAAGGGATCGAAGGGTGTCTAAAAAAATAAAATCAAATTAAGTGCTGAGAGAGGAATATATTGAGAGAGGGAGAAAGAGAGAGATAGAATGGGGTAAATTATCTCACATAAAAGTGGCAAGAAAAAGCAGTTCTGTTGGAAGGGAAGAGGCGGCAGGTGAGGGGGAATGAGCAAATCTTGCTCTCATGGGATTTGACTTGAGGAGGGAATAACATACACACTCAATTGCATATCTTACCTTACAGGAAAGTAGGGGGAAGGGGATGAAAGAGGGGGGAAGGGAGGGCAGATAGGCGGAGGAGGTAATCAAAAGCAAACACTTTTGAAAAGTGACAGGGTCAAGTGAAAAAATTGAATAAAGACAGACAGGATAGGATGGAGGGAAATATAGTTAGTCTTTCACAACATGATTATTGTGGAAGTGTTTTACATAATGATACATGTGTGGCCCATGTTGAAGTGCTTGCCTTCTTAGGGAGTGTGGGTGAGATGGGAAGAGGGGAGAGAATTTGGAACTCAAAGTTTTAAAATCAGATGCTCAAAAAAGTTGTTTTTGCATACAGCTGGGAAACAAGATATACAGGGAATGGGGCATAGAAATCTATCCTGCCCTACAAGAAAGTAAGGGAAAAGGGGATGGGGGGGAGTGGGGTGACAGAAGGGAGGGCTGACTAGGGAATGGGGCAATCAGAATATATGCCATCAGAGTGGGTGGGAAGGGAGAAATGGGGAGAAAATTTGTAACACAAAATCTTGTGGAAATCAATGTTGAAAACTAAAATATTAAATAATAAAATATGAGAATAAATAAAAAATAAAAGTCAGAAAAATTGAAAAAAATATAATAACTGTCTTAATAATAATACAAATGAGGACAATATCAATAATAATAAAAAGGATTAGAACAGTCTAAGTCTATAAGTTACAGAAAAAGTGACCTTCTGCACTGACAGAGGAAATTTCTTCACTGGGGTGGTCAATGAAATTATAGGTCAGGCTAATAATAATAAAAAAAGAGAATGAATGGTGAAGCAATAGACTCTCATTTCATATAGTACTTAAAGGTTTGCTCTTTCTATGTAATAGTCTGGTCAGTGGAAGTATTTTATTATTGTATTTATTAAAAATTAAAATTGTATTTATTAATATTATTATATTAAAGGTAGTAAATTCTTGATGGAGACTCATAGAAAAGCACTGTGGTACAGAGGATAGAGTGCTGGACTTGTGTTCTAGAAAGCATGGTTCAACTATCATCTCATATTTACTAGCTGTATAACAATGGGTAAGTCACTTAACCTTACTGAGACTCAGGTAACTAAGTCACAGATGGATTGTGATGTATTGACAGAAAACATTTGCTCATCTCTCTGACTCCCTTTTTTCTTTTTGGAAAGAATACATTCATATAAAATATATTTCTTAGCTGCACCTTACTTTAAAATGGCATCTGCTTCTGGACTTCACCAAAACTCAAGAGTTGATAGAGGCTGGCATGGGAATAATACTTTTTGTGTTATTTATAGTCGGAGTAAATGAGGCAGACATTTATGCCACTGTGGCCTGGATTCTCCTAAATCTTGCCTTACATGTGAAATGTGTGTGATGTGTCGAGTTTTAGGAAGCTTTTAAGAAGGCTTTTACTGCTGAACAAGGCCCTTTGATCTTCCAAGGCTTGAAAGCTGGGAGTGTAGGATGTTTGATAGCTTCTTATATTTTCAAAAAGACTTACAGGTAATCCAAAGTTAGTCTGTGGATTGTAGGATGATGCATGAAGGATGTATATTACAAGTGGGTATCATTTAATTGGTAATATGATCTGCTAAATCAACTGTATTTATTTTTAGAATATTTTAGTTACTTGCTCAGGTTACAAAAGATGTTACCCTTTTAGCATTCATGAGGAATATTAGTTTGCACACTGGCTATCATCCTGTTGATGAAAAAATGTTTTCTAATAAAGCCCATATGTTTTTGCATGAGCTCATATGATTTCATATTGTAAGCATGTTTCTGCTTATTAGGTTTCTGTCTCATATTTAACAATGAAACACCAATTGAATATCTTTTATGTGCAAATTCCTTTATAAGACACATTGATATATAAAGATAGAAAAATAATTAGATATAGTTGTAGAAGAGGATATGGAGAAGATGGAGCATGATTGATGAGAGATAGAAAAGCAGTATGCGCTCATAGGATGTTATGATCATAACACATGTGAAGAGTTTTACAAACCTTAAAGCACTATTTAAATTATTGCTATTATGATAAACTAGGGATTGTTTCATTCTTTGTATTTTTATCTCAGGTGCTAGCATGATACCTGGAACACAGTAGGTGCTAAATAAATGCTTGTTGTTTGACTGATAGAACTTGAGGGAACGTTAGAGATCATTTAGTCCAATCCCCTTATTTCACAAATAAGGAAAATGAGGCACAGGTTGGTTAAATTAATTTCCCAAAATCACACAGGCACTAAGACACAGAGTCTGAATCTGAATGCAAATCTAAGTTAAGTAAATCTAAGCTAAGTACTCTTTCTTCTGCACTACATCAATAATTCATCCTATAGGAGAAACAAAAATGCACACACCAAATGCCACAAGACAAATAGTTGACTAACATATCACTAGATGCAACACAAATCCAAATAACAGATAAAGATGGGTATGAAGCGATTGGTCTGAGTATTTGAGTGAGTTTTCCAAGAAGAGAGCTCTCCATTGTTCTCTGTGACACATTGGTGAAAGCTTAAATTAGTGACACCAAGCTAACATTTCAGAGGTTTCCTTTGCTAAATTGTTGATTGTAAAATCTTAATGTCCTCTCCGTCAAAGCTCTCACCCATTTCGGTCCTTTTTCCTCATTCTAGATTTTTTAAAAAATTTATTTATTTAACATATTTAGTTTTCAGCATTGATTTTCACAAGAGTTTGAATTACAAATTTTCTCCCCATTTCTACCCTCTCCCGCACTCCAAGATGGCGTATATTCTGGTTGCCCTGTTCCCCAGTCAGCCCTCCCTTCTGTCACCCCACTCCCCTCCCATCCCCTTTTCCCTTCCTTTCTTGTAGGGCAAGATAAATTTCTACGCCCCATTGCCTGTGTATCTTATTTTCTAGTTGCATGCAAAAACTATTTTTTTTTGTTGTTGAACATCTGTTTTTAAAACTTTGAGTTCCAAATTCTCTCCCCTCTTCCCTTCCCTCCCACCCTCCCTAAGAAGTCAAGCAATTCAACATAGGCCACATGTGTATCATTATGTATAACCCTTCCACAATATTCATGTTGTGAAAGACTAGCTATATTTTGCTCCTTCCCAACCCATCCCCCTTTATTGAATTTTCTCCCTTGACCCTGTCCCCTTTCGAAAGTGTTTGTTTTTGATTACCTCCACTCCCATCTGCCCTCCCCGTCTATCATCCCCCCCCTTTTTTATCTTCTTCCCTCTTCTTTCCTGTGGGGTAAGATACCCAATTGAGTATGTATGGTATTCCCTCCTCAGGCCAAATCTGATGAGAGCAAGATTCACTCATTCCCCTCCTCATTCTAGATTTACAGTTGTTCTGTGACCTAGCAATCACTTTGGTCAACTGGCAAAATAATCACCAGTCTTAAATATTCAAAAGAAACAAGGTGTGCTGAGACAAATAAGGTAAACAAATTTGAAATGCATTGCTTTAATTATATATAGACAATAAATGTTGAATGAATGTATGTTTCTATTTTTCATGGTTCTTGACAGGAATATACATTTAAATTGGAACTCTCAGTCAGTCAACAAACATTTATTAATCACCTGCTATGTGCCAGGCATTGTGCTAAGCCCTAGAGGGTACAAAGAAAACTAAAATACAGTCCCTGATCTCAAGGAACTGACAGTCCAGTTGGGAAATAGCTGAAAAAGTTGTGGTATTGATTGTCAGGGAATGCTTTTGTGTTATAAAAAATGACAGACAGGATAGTTTAAAAAGATGAACCAAAAACCTGGGAAGACCTGTATGAACTGATGCAAAGTGAAGTGAGAAGTAGGTGAAGATTTTACACAGTAACAGCAATAGTGTAATGATGATCAACTGTGAAAGACTGAGTTACTATAATTTATATAATGATCAAAGGCAATTCCAAAGGACCCATGATAAAAAAAAAAACGCCATTCACATGCAGAGAGAGAACTGATGAACTCTGAGTGCAGATTGAACTACAGCTTTTTCACTTTCATTTTTCTTGCTTTTTTTTGTAACATGGCTAATATGGAAATGTTTTACATGATTTCAGAGGTATGGCTGATATGTTGCTTACCCTCTCAATGCATAGGGGAGGGACAGAAGAGAGAGAGAATATAGAATTCAAAATAAAAAAAAAGAATGGTAAGAATAAATAAAGAAATAAAAAGATTTAGCCTACTTTGCTAACTTACAGAGATCAAGGCTTGTTTTTTTTTCTTTTGAGGTGCTTAGTATGTTAATTATCTTCTCCACATTTATGTTATCTACACACTTATTTATTAAATTGTTTTCATCCAGATAATTGATTAAAATGTTAATAATTTTGGAGGGGTTTGAAATGTGCATTATGTTTATTCATATCACATCTTATTTTTTTTCTTTTCAAAGTGATCCTATCAGAATCTTTTGTGGGTTTCTTCTTCCCTAATTCTGTGGTCTGCAACCCCTTAACATCTGAGGAAACTGTTTCTAGTGCAATCATGAACCAGAAATAGATTGTAAAAAGCTCTTGAGAAGGAAGAATCTACATAGCAATTTTTCTGATTAAATAAGCATCAAAAAATAAAAATAGTGGAGAGAACTAGACTAGATCCTCTGTAAACCATTCCCCATCCTCCCCTTCCCTCCCACTAAATCTTCCATTTAAACTAGCCAAGCATAAAACCTTATCAACTAGTCACTGGGAATACCAACAGTGTTCTTTAGATCATTTCTTATCAAACAGTTCCACTGACCTTTACGGTATTAACGTCTTGATGTGAAATCTGAGCCCATCGTGCTGGAAATCAGAAGAGACAGCAGCAGCCTTGGCTCACTTCCCTTGTTTGTCTCAACTAAGCTTCAATTGCCCATCAGAAAGTACTTCCCTAAGGATGTTTCTCAGCTGGGTTAAAGACACGAGTGAGAGCTGAGGGGAAAATCCCAGAAGTTGTCATATACTGGGAAAGCAAAAATGGTGAAAGACTAAGTGTTTCTTCTCTATGTTTCCAGTTTCCTTGAGACATGTAAGTGTGTGTGTGTATGTGTAATTAAGACTGATTTAATTTATCAGCCTTGACAATTAGCATATTTATACTCAGAATTAAGGTTAAGTATGTTAAATGCAAAGTATGTTAAATGCAGAGGTACATCTATAGTATTATAGATGTACATTTGTCTAGCTACATCTATCTCCTTTGCATTTAATATTCCTACCATAATAGATACCCATTACCTATAGATTGTCTATAGATAGCTACAATTACAGTTATCCCTTCCACATCACAACTTTCCCCATTGAAGTTTCAGTATACTCAGAATCAGCATGAGAAATTAAATGGGAAGTTTTGGGGAGTTTTGCAGAAGCCACAGATGACATGTGAGGGCCAGAAGATGAGACAGAGTCTATGACCAAATACTTAACCCAAATTTTACAATAAGGTACTATAAATACCCCACAAAAGAAAAAGAAAAAATTCAGACTTCTCTCATATGAAGGGAGGGCCAAAAATTTTTTATGTGGATTTTCCATATCATGGGGGTTCTAAGTCCCTAACCCCTGCAATGTGGAATGGATAACTGTAGATAGATAGATAGAGAGACAGGTCTTTTAATTGATATGCATCTGTCTATCTATCTATCTATCTATCTATCTATCTATCCATCTATCATCTATAATTTCCTTTGCCTCTTTACCTGCCCCCTTTTATATGACCTTTGTGGGACAACATGGTATATGGAAATATTCAACATCAGAATTATAGAGTTCTGGGTTCAGTTCCTGCTTCTGTAACTTGCAACTGTTTGTACGACCCTGAAGAAATTCCTTAACTTGTTTGTGCCTCTGGCAATGTGGTAAAATCATTAAGTGTAAAGTAGTTGTTGGTCTGCATTAATAGTGGCAATCTCTGCCATGGAAGGTCTTGACACTTAAGAAATCACAGGTGTGGACCAAAAAAACTTTAATTGATCTTTTTTTTAATAAGAGGTGGTGTTCTAGGTGGTTGTGGATTTGGAGTCAGAGAGTCTGAGTTTGACTTTGGCTTTTGCCACTTACCGTTTATATGACTTTAGCAAGTCAATTAATCTCTCTGAGTCTAAGTTTCCTCATTTGTAAAATGAAGTGGTTGTATTCAATGACCTCTGAGGTCCTTTCCAGCACTAAACCTACAATTACATTTAATTGACATGGACAGTTTTGTTCATGAAAGAAGTAGGCTATTATGACTCCAAACATTTGAATGAAAGAGAAAAATGAAATTTTTATTTTGGCATTTTGGTCTATATGGTATTATTATGTATCTATATAGTTAGGAATGTGCTATCGATAAGCTGAGAAGCCCCATTTTATATTATGCTCCCTTGGGCTCAAAGCTAAAGCAAAAATGGCTAATAGCGAGTTGATGATCAAGATAAGTAGATAGATCTTCAGGGAGTATCGAGCTGTCCTTGAATTCAGGCGACCTGGTTGAACTGCATTACTGAGTACTGAAAGAACTGGCAGATAAGTGTGCTGAGTCACTGCTAGTGACTTTTGATGCTTCTTAGAGAACGGAAGAAGTACTGCAGGATTGGCAAAGGGCAAATGCATCAACTTTAAAAAAAAAGATAATAGGCCAGTGAGTTTGACTTCAATTCTTCACAAAATGCTAGAATACATTATTAAAGAGATGATTAATGAACATTTAGAAAAGGAGAGTTTGGACAGTCTTGTCCAGAATAGCCCATTCCAGACTAGCTTAATTTCCTTTCTTGATAGAATTATTAGAATGCTAGATCAGGCAATTCTGTAGTTTAATAAAATTAGCAATATTTGAAAAAAAGTCATATTCTTATGGAAAAGATGGAAAGATATGGATGGATTAGACTAGTGCTGACTAGCATTAGGTATATTTGGAACTGTTGAATGGTCTGACCCAAAGAGTAGCCATTAATGATTTCATGTCAATTGAGAAGGAGGTCTCCAGTATGGACTTACATTTGACCCTATGCAGTTTGGATGATGGCATAAATGGAATGCTTATTAAATTATTAGATGACAGAAAGATAGGAAGGGTAGATAACATACTAAATGAACAGGATGGTCATTACTAGATTTATTATTTTTATTTTATTTTTGCGAGGCAGTCAAGGTGGAGTGACTTCCCCAGGTTCAGTCACACAGCTAGCAAGTATCAAGTGTCTGAGGTTGAATTTGAACTCAGGTCTTCCTGACTCCAGGGCCACTGCTCTATCCACTGTGCCACCTAGTTCCCCCATTACTGGATTTAAAAAGATTGCAAGTTACAAACATTGGCCCCAATTTTAAAAAATATGAAATAATATAGATAAATTTTAAAAGGTTTATATTTGGATTGAAAAATTAAACTTCCTAAGTACAAGATGGAGAAGGAATCATTAGGCAGCAGTTTATCTGATGAAGAGTTTGACTGGACTGCAAACTTAACATGAGTCACCAGTATGGTAGGAGAGCCTAGAAAGAGATAATATTATCTTAATGCATTAAGAAAAGTATGGTATATGAGACTATGGAGTTGATTGTCTGTTATTTTAGAACAGTTGTTGAAGCCATTTTATAAATAGGTATCAGTGGTGTTCATGACAGACTCAACACAAGCAGTAGATATAATAGAAGGCTTATTTAAGTTGTAGGGCTGAAGATGTCAAACATTGGGCAAGGAGACATGCTGATATTTGAGCTTCTCATTCTGGTCCTGAGGAACACCTAGTCCTCCCCTCTGTCTCTCTTCTCCACATAGATACTAGGCTTGAGTGGCAGCAAGTGGAGCCTCTGAAAGGTGGAAGTGGGGAAGGGAAGGGTAAAAGCAGTTAATAAGGGCCTATAGTATTCTAGGCGCTGTGCTAAGCACTTTACAAATGTAATCTCACAGAGGAGAATCCATCAAGTCTTAGGAGTGTAGGTGTTTTTTTTCTATGCTTGTGGGAATACCAGGCAAGACATCACCTTGGTGTTAACTGTTTCCACAATAGGGCATACTGGTCAACAGCATTCTCTAGTTGTCATATAATTTGAACATTCAAGTCAACAAGTATTTATTAACTGCTTACTATATGCCAGGCACTGTGCTAAGAGCTGGGAATACAAATACAAGCAGAAAGAAATTAAACTCTTCCTGTCCATAAGGATAGTCCCTGCCCTAATGTAGATTGCATTTTAGTAGGAGAAGACAGTGCATAAAAGAGCAAAGCAGGGTGGGGAAAAGATTCCAGTACACTGGGGGCATTATAGAATAAGTTTGGGACAGAATGGGATGCCATCTGCAGAAGAATGAAGACATGGCTAGCTTGGGCTTGCTCCTTAAAAAGGAGGTTCTGTGAGGAACCAGCCAATCAGAAAGAGAAACCAAAGGATTGAAGGCTATTTTTAACATGTGATGTCTAGGAGTAGAATGAGCTTCCAAGATGACAAATTTTCTTGGGGAACTCCAGAGAAAGTCTGGAAGAGTCAGGAATGCAGTCTGATGAGAAATGAAGCTATATTCTATCTACTCCAAAAATTGTATCCACTCAACAGCCTAGGAAATATGTTCCCTTACATTTTTATCTACTCCGTAATATCTATTCCCTTACAAATGTACATAAGCCTGGCCACAGCCTACCACATTTGTCCTGGTCAGATTGATCTAGAAAAATGCATTCTGCTCTGAGCACCACATTTTAAAAAGGAAAATGATAAACTAGAGAACATCCTGAGTAAAACTGCCCAAATGGAAATTGGCCTCATGTCCTTCCATGTGAGGATCAATTGAAGTAACTTGGAAAGTTTAGTCAGGAAATCAGATAATAGGGTGAAGTGGAATAGTACATGATACCTAGCTTTTAAATATTTGAAGAAGTATCCTTCAAATATTTGTGGAAAATATTTCTGTGGAAAAGAGATTAGACTTGTTTTGCTTAGTTCCCCAGGGCAGCACTAAGAGCAATTGGAATTTGCAAAGAGACAAAATTAGGCTTGGTGTGAGGGAAAAACTTCCTAGCAATTAGAGATATCCAAATATATGATAGAATGTCTTCTGAACAGCTTGTTTCCCCCTCCCTGGAGATCTTCAAGCAAAAACAGGATGGTTACTTGTTGGGGATTTTATGAAAGGGATTCTTAGTCAGGTCTGGGTTGGATTTGGGAGCCTTGGAATTGCCTACTACCTCCAGGATCCAGGGAGTCCCTGTGATGTAAAAGGATGCAAATCTAGGACTAATCTAAGGAAAAACTTCCTAACAATTATCTGTATCCATAAGTGAAATGGGCAGTCATTAAGAATTAGTGAGTTCACCCTCACTGGAAATCTTCCAACAGAGGCTGTGTGAGTACTTATTGTTCATATTGTGAAGGGATTCCTGGTTAGGTATGGATTGTCCTGGATGACCTCTAAATTTCCTTCTAACTTGGGATCTATGTGATTTTATAAAAATTATACTTCTCGTGAATACATTGTTATAACAAAGGCAGCAAGATGTAATGAAAAGAGACATGGATTTGGGATCAGAGCACCTGAATTTGAATCCTCACTGTTACTACCTTTATGAAATGGACAAATGACTTCTCCTCTGTGAACCAATTTCCTCCTCTGTAAAATATACAGGTGAGACTAGATGATTCCTAACGTATTTTCCAGTTCTAAATCCTACAAATCACAGAACCAGAGAATTCAAGAGGTGGAAAGGATCTCTGTGTCCATCTATTCCAACACTTCCATGAAAGGGAGATATACATATCTATCATAACATACCCAGCAAATATATCCTAAGTTTCGGTGTGTACGGATGTGTATTTGTAAGCCTTGTGCCCAGGCAGTCTCACAAAAGCTGCAATTTAGAAAACCAAAAATTAGACTATTAGAAACCAAGTGAAATGTCAACATTCTTCATTCAAGCTACCTACCTTGTGAGAAGCACAATAAGCAAAGACATGAAGCTTTTTGGACTTCAAAGGAGCCGATCACAAGGAAAATAGCCTAGAATGAGTTATCATGTGTGCAGCAATTTGTTCATCCTGCTTATCAGAAATCAGAGTCAAAAATCCTGTTTTGAATGTCTATTAATGTTTTCCTTCATCTTGGCAAGGTCTGTAGTTGGCTGTGGCTATCTGTACAATATACAGGCAGCCAGATAGATTTGCACACAGTGTCCCTTTGGCTAGAAAATAGCATGATGTATGGCGGTTGAAGTGTGGTTGAAGGAGATGCATGATAGTCATTCTTTTTGTTGGAGGTTGTTGCTGCTGCATGTAGGGCCTGATGCTCTTTATGTCCCTGTTTCTTTTGCTAAAGACTATCTGAAACCTTTAGTGAAGGATGCTTAATTAATGTGAACTAAGTAGGAAGAGATAGTCCAGCCTTAGTCAATATGGATTTAATGCTAAGTTAATATGAATTCTTAATGGAGAGAGGGTTGGCACACCTTCTAGCATTGGTTAGAATTGTCACTGGTCATTGTTTCCAAATTAGTTGAAGTGAATTAATGAGCTGGTACAGTCCTGGGGGTTGGGGAAGAGCTAGAGCTCTTATTTAAACATATAACATTGTCTTGATCCTCTGTGGACCTTTCTTCCAAAGCAAAAGGCTATACCTATCACCCCGATTGTCCCCAGAGGAACAAGAGCAACACATAAATAACATATGGAAATACACTCATCGCTTTTTAAGTAGGAAACACCTCACTCAATCCTGCATTCATCGTTCTTTCCATGTTGATAATGCTCTGCCTCTTGCTAGCTCAGAATGATAAATCACATTATGATTCATTGCTATGTGCTGTGCACTGGACTGTAATGCCCTTTTAATGACACTAATCCTCTTTTTTGCTTTTCCCCTTGTGTGTTTCCAGGGTCTCTAAAGCAGGGGCTGAAATTCAAATCCTCGGCCAGGTTGAGAGTTGAGAAAGGGGAAATGGGTGACCTTTTGAGCAGAAAACTTCCCATCTTTCCTCACAATATTCTATCCTTTGAAAAATAAGCCATTTGATATTTGAATCTAGAATTTGGTGTCAACTTCTTTCATAAAACCCATCCTACCTTTTCCCATCATTGTGCCATAGAGGTTGCTGAAATTGCATTTACTTGACCAAGTCAAAATTATGAAATAGGTGAATTTTTTTCTTCAGGATCCCCAGAAGGAAGAGAGATGCTGAAGAAAAATCTCTTTCCTTTCAGGAGTGATGCCTCTTCCAACAGCTTCTCACTGAGCTTCAGTCTTACATCACTACTGCCTAATGAATACTTCAAACTGGATGGTTCCTGACTTCTAGGATCTTATATTTTGTCAGGAGAAACATAAGCATATATAGGCAGATACCAAATATATTCAAAGTAAATACAAGGTAATTTTAGAAGGAATGGAGGCAAAAACACATAGGTGAGGGGAAGCTAGGTGGAGCAATGAGTAGAGCACCAGCCCTGGAGTCAGGAGGACCTGAGTTCAAATCCAGCTTCAGACACTGGACACAGTTAATAGCTGTGTGACCTTAGGCAAGTCACTTAACCCCAATTGCCCTGCCTTCCCCCCTCCAAAAAAAACACATAGGTGAATTATGAAAGGTTTCAAATTATAAGTGAAGCCTGAGCTGAGCTTTGAAAGAAATCAGGGATTGTAAGAGGAAGAATAGCTTTTAGACATTGGGGACAGACTGTGCCAAGGCAAAGATGGTAAAGCAGATGTTGTTTATGAGGTACACCAGTTAGGCCTGTTTAGCTGGAGCATTGGGAATGTGAAGGGGACTATATGTAGCAAGTCTGAAGAGGTAGGCTGGACACAAATTGTGCAGAGTTCCTCATTCTGAATGAATTTGTTTACAATGAGCAAAAGAAAATGATGCTCAAGAGAAAAAATAGGAAGAGCCTTTCAACCAGAACAATTTTACATGGAAGAAATCCATTCTAAAGGCAATATAATTTTAAAAGTATTTTTGGACTTAGTTTTCAAAGTATTTGAAAGGAGTGAAGGATACCAAATAACTAGGAAAAAATGACAGAAGCATCAACCCAAAAGATCCAACTTAAGGTATATATCAACAAATGTTAAGCCATATACCTATTTTCTTATATCTATAAAATCTTTATGAGAATGATCTATATAAACATCAAGAGTACTGTCAGAGCTGGCCAATCGCTATGATTCCACCTTTGACTACTGACTGACCATCCTATAAATTGGGAATTTCCTATGTAACCAATAACCAACAACTTGGGGTATTGTTAATGTAATGCTAATACAATTTGAAGATCTTCCCATGCTTTAATAGGTCCATGTCACCTGCTTGAAGGCTTATGTGACCTCCTTGAATTACATGGAAGTCTGAGTCACATGAGCCTGTGGTGGGAGGCGCTTGCTGAACAGGTGGAGCAGGAAGGGTGGAGCAGAGCTGAGAGGAAGTGAGACAGATCAGTCAGAGCTGGGATAGAGAGACACACGGAGCAGCAGCTAGGGTGAGTGAGAGCCATGGAGTGATTTTGCTTGAGGGTGTTCACTTGTGGGAAGGCCCTAACAGAGAGAAGGTTTAGGGATGGCGGTGCCCCCTGCATTGAAAATGTGTATAGATATATTTGTTGTTATGATGGATTTGGCTTTCTTGTGTTTGAATAAATGTTTTGGTTCTGCCTTCAATGACGAGAGCCTGTTATATTTTGTGATTCAGAACTATGCCAGCTTATTCATAGCTGCCATAGGCTCTGTGAGTATCATACACTTGGTAAGCTACGTTTAAGATTAGGAATACAAACGATTTAGCAAACTTCATTTAATCTAATCATTTTGTCCCAGTGGTTGATGGGTAGGGTAGAAGAAGGGAGTCTGCAATTCAGACCATCTGCTGATTGACTGCTCCTAATGTCACTCATTCAGTCCCTGTGAAAATACCTAGCAATGACAGTCAGATATAAGGGTACAGACCCAGGAAGTCTCAGCATTCATCAGGGATGCTATATCAGTAAGCCAAGATTCATGACCTGGAGGATGACCATGAACATGCCTCTATGGTTCAGAATCCCAAAGTAGGAAAAGCTCTCTAGGTAGAAGGCAGAGGAAGTATAACATTTATTTAGGCACCAAAGAATCAAATCCCAGGACCAGTAATTCCAATTTGATATAGCGGTAATTGTATTCCAGAACCAGTAAGCCCATGTCAATGCAGCAACAAGGAGATTAACTCACAGTATTACAGCAAAGAGCCCAGTCATCCTGTAACCTTCCGCCCCAGGGCCTTCCCAAAAACAATCATGCATGAATCCTAACTGTTTGCTTGTCTGTGTCCTCTCCCTGCTCTGTTCTCTGGTCTGCAGCTCTCTGGTCTCCACTCTCCCCTCAGCACTCTCTTCCACAGTTCTGTGGACTTGGAGGTCTTACTCCTTCTCCTTGGGCTGAATTCTGAAGTTTGGCTTCTCTTCTGACTTCTGAATTCACCATTCTCAATAGCTACCTTCTGGGTGTATATATTCTAGGGCCCTCGGGCTTCATGCCCAATAGGCAAAAGAGTGTGGGAAAGATCTTTAGTCACCGATTGGCATCACAGAGGTACAAATGCTATTCATGTATTAGCAGACTATTCCTATGGTCAGTTGTGGTCCTGAAAAGAATGAATAATTAAAAATTGGGAAATGTGTTAATATCCTTGGATGCAGATTTTAAAATGTCAAACAATACAAATCTCATTTCATCTAGGTTTTTTCTTTATTAAGTAGTCTTTACTGCTTTCCTTCTGGGGAAACAACTCTGTTAATTACTTTCCAATAGTACATATTTAAATAATTTTTAGTGACCAAAAATCATAAATCTTTATTGATATTCAAAATTGATTTTAAAACTTTTTTTTAAAAAAGTATATTCTTAACATTTCACAAACTTAAATCCAGCTATCATATATAAATGTATTTACCTTTTAAAAACACTCCTCATTATTCATCCACATTAATACGGAATCTCATTGGGTTGTATTGTGTCAGATTGAAATAATAATTACCTTATTAAGAGGTTCGACCTCCTATAACTTTTACTCTTTAAAATAGACTCCCACCTAGATGTGAGAAAAGATTTCTGAGCTCCCAAATTAAGTATGCACACAATGCCTCCTAAATATGGTATCAGTAACAGATTGATGGTGATCATTCACTAGATATTAAGGAACTGTCAAATTTTTTGTTACATTCCTCTCCCCCTTTTGTCGTTAGCTGTTACTACCTTCTCTTACTCTCTATGACTTTCTGGAATTCAATTATAAAGAGGACAGTATTGTGAAAAAATTCTTAGACTTACCTAGAAATCTTGAATTCTAGACCAGACTTTGTCCACTAACTGTGTGACTTTGGATAAGTCATTTTGTCTCCTGTGTCTCTATCAACTGCGTAAATCTCGGAGAGGTTATTTCATCTTTCTGCCTCAGTGTCCTTATCTATAAATTACTGCAATGATCCTTGTACTACTTGCCTCACAGGGATGTTGTAAGAAAGATATTTTAAACTACATTAGATTAAAAGAAATGAGGTTTTGAGGATGTAAGAAAATTAATATTTCCAGGATTATTGTTATTGTTATTTTTTTAACTTTTAGCCACAAAACAATCAGTTCAATTAAAAACAAATAACTAGAAAACATAACAGGGTAATTGTACTTTTCATCTGGGTAAAGGCTGACTATGCATTCATGTAAGGCCAAGTAATTGGTATGCACTGACATGATTTTGCTTACTTGGGGGCCAGACTTGACTTTGGCTACTCCTATTATGGCTGAAAAATGGTAATTAAAATTAATCAATTTGGAGTAAAGTTCAAAGAAATCTCGAGAGAACTCTGCTCTACTCAAATTAAGGACAACATGCACATAACAAACCTTCTGTCTGCAATGTATGAGTTTACTGGAGCTTGTAATACCTCAACACCATATTTTGATGGCGTAATTACAAAAATAATAGCTATATCAATCCACATGCCAGGAAAAGGTTTAGAATACTTCCCTGGAGTGTTCTGCAGTGTCCCATGTAATTGGCCCTACAGAAAGGTCTCCTCCTTACCATGCTTTGTTTTTAAGGAATCTGTGGGTTAAAACACACCAAAGTCATTCACAGGAGTTATTTTTCCCCTCACTCAAGGAAATGCTCATGTGAGCATTTTGTTTAGGCATGGTTTTAGAAGAGCCATGAAGGGTTACCTTTTCACTGTGCTTTTTGCTTGAATTCTATGGTTTCCAAGTGCTCCATCTGTATAGTTATGGTATTACGAGAGGAGGTTAAAGATCTTCATTCTATTTTTTTGGCGGGGGGTGGGGGGAGAAGTGAATAGCTCTTAGTCCTGCTGCCAACATATCTCTATCCATAGCACTGTGCATTCATTGGTGGTAATGCAAATATTCATGGCTGCACACAGGATATTATGGGAAATATAATAGCTGCCATGTTTCCCTTGCATATGTTCACTCAACTACAAATGTGCGATTTTCTAGGACATAAAAGGCACTACTAAAATTTGGTTTACTGCTACACAGCTAGGGAGTTCCTTTATGGGTAGGCATCAGTGGTTTTCTGAGAGTGACATAATGAAGATCTTATTTACTTTAGCAGAGTTGGTATAAAATATTGGGTTCAATACCGTTGGTTCTGATTGATGTATGTGTGTGTGTGTGTGTGTGCGTGTGTGCACGCGCACATGTGCACGTGCATGGGTGGTGTAGTCAGAGGTAAAGGACATTTTTAAAAAGCAGGTCTAAGTTAAACAAAGAAAGAAAAAGTAAGTGAAGCCATTTTGAATGAGCAGGCAGTCTTGACTTAAGCCACTATAAAAATCAATGAGATGAAAGTGGATTTGAGATGCTTATTACTGAGGCTTCATTTGTCTCTTTTTTCCTTTTCCTTTTTATAAATTGACAGGCAAAACCTATAGAAATTATGTTGATTCAATGGGGCAATCAGCATGGCTTCTTTAATGTTTCTCTTTCTTTTTTGCTCTTTGCCTATACCTTTGCATGATAAATTGCTGGTAAAGAAAAAATAGCCAGAACTCCACAGGTAGTTCTGAGAGTGTAATGACAGAAAGGTTCAGGATTCGTAGACCTGGGGGACCTTTGTGGTACTTGAAACTATATTTCACTTCTGTCCTCAGAGCTCACCCTTTGCCCAGGTGTTGTCTCTACTACTAAATACCATACCTGTCTATATACCCTTCATTTAAGTGACTTGGATGTATATGTTCCTGTATTGTTAATGTATTTTTTGCTTAATAGGAAGATCTTTCCCATCCATTAATTCACATGGAAGCCTGTCACATGAGTTAGAGTCACATGAGCCTGAGTCACAAGTGTTGTGATGCCCTCTGACCCTGAAGAAGTGTATATATACTCTGAGGTTAGCATTTTGCTTTGGGGCTCACTCATGGAAAGAGTGTCCATGTGATGTAGCCAGATGAGACTCTGGGTAGCCATTAAGGAGCCCCCCAACCCCCACCCCCGGCTTTAAAAAACCTAAATGTTGGTGCTTCTCTCTCTGATAACTATGTATGTATTGCTTTGGTCAGACAGTTGGAAGCCCCGTCTGTTGGTCTTTGCTGTTTGTATTTGCTCTGTTTATATGATTTCTCATTGCAATTTCTGTTTGTATTTTCTCTGAAGTTCAAGGTGCTGACCTTTCCCCTGAACTAAGTGAATGATATCTATATATCGATATCTATATTTACATCTATATCTATATCTATGTATAGATATGTGTGATTAAAGTAAGACTTTTGACCTTTTTAAAGTTGCTTTCCTTTAGAAAAGCAGATCAAAGAGCTTGTGCTAGCAGCCCTCCTGTGTGCTGGTGTTATTGGTCTTATACCCCCAAAGTAGCTGCAAGTAACATTGCTGTTACAGTTTCCTCCATGTGTGCTCCTCCATATGTGTCCTAGTCACTCCTGTACCCTGTATGTGTGCCTTCTATCACTGATGGCATGAGAGAGTGAATCCATTTATATATGATGTATACTTATTGTACGTTTTGGAAGCCATTAGTACTATAGTTTCTTACTCTGTGTTTTTGATCTTATTTTGATTGTGGTTTCATACATTAGATTGTTTTTATTTTGTAGGCAAATTATATGAATCAACTGATGTTAGATATTCTTATTGATCTAGTAGATATGCTGATGAATCAGTAGCCCACGAAAATGGTGAGAACATTAGCAGTTTGCTTTTTAACATACAGCAGCATCATGATGGCTCTGAAAGGCAATCTGATTCTTGAATCAGTCTTACATAGCTATCTAGAAGGAGTGGAAAAGGATAAGAGAAATAGGCTTAGGAAAGCGGTTGCAGAACTTTTTGAAATACACAATTGTATCCCTTTCTTGAAAGGAACTGGACCTGACTTGGTTGATCTAGGACTGATTATTCTATACCTTGGATAATGCATTTTTGCATGAAAGGATGATTCTGGATACATTATTCACCAATAATTAATATATATTAAAATAAAATAGGTAAACTTTCAAGATCAGTCCATAAATCCCAGGCTGAAATCTAGCAGAACATAATTACCACCATTACAAGATTGTTCCTGTCTCCTCTTTTCACAATGAATTTTTCTGGTGCTTAAAGAGAATGCCTAAATGCTCAGTAAAGCTCTTCTGTTCAGCCGTCAAACATGTTTATGTAGAGAATACATAAATTTCTGTGAAACTAGATCAAACTAGAAAGAAAGATGCTTTCCCTTCATCTCCTCTTTCCCATGTGTCCTTGTGCGAATCTTTGTTTCCGTAATCCTTAGGGCAGATAAAACTTCCCTGGGGATACCATTTCAATTCCCTGAAAACCTGAAGATTACTTTTCTGATCCACCAACAGAGCCCAATTTCTAATACCACCAGGATTAGGCAACAAATACATTTGTAATCACAGCCACAGCATCATACAGAAAATGTATCCTTATCCTTATCTCCTCTTGGCACTGTTCATGTAGCTAAGATATAGATAAGAACAGCTGGTAATGGCTGTATGGAAGGTTGTAGATTCATAGCCCATGGATTGGTTCCATCATCCCAAGTCTAGAATCTCCGCTGTGCAGGCAGGTACACATCTTCATTCTCAGCTCTTGTAGATTCCATCCAGAGCTAAGATAAATTATGTCCCTTATGGAATGCCAGGTGGTTAATTTGTATGTGATCCTTTGTATACTAAAATAAATATCTCTAATCATATAAGTCTCTTGTTTAAGTTACTTCCAACACCCGCTAATTTGAACATTTTAGGTACATCAGTAACACAAGCTAGATTATTTATTGTCCAGTAGTGAACCTGGCCATCTTGTTTTCATGAATATAGGAGAGTCACTTGTACTTAGCCTAAAAATCATATACAGATGTCACCAAAATGCTTGCTTCCTCTTACAAACTTTTTTCACACCATCAAATTTCTTTAACAAACTATCTTTTATATACAGCAAAAAGATAAATTTTGTCTTGGTTTGTATCCAAATTATCACTAATTTTGAATTTTGGAAATAGAAATTCCTAAAGTTTTACTTGCATTTATATTCCCTAACATTTGTAGATTTCTTCTGCAACAATACTGATTTCCTTTAAGATTTTCTGGGATTGGGTATGAAAGAATAGCAAGAAATAATGGGAAGAATATATGACAAGGGGACTAAAACTTTATGCAAAATTATATATGTATGTATATATATGTATGTCATACACACACACATACACACACACATATATATATGAAGTGAGGCTTGTTTGATAAGGATTCTGCTATACTGCTTCTCTGTGCCCTATTTTTATCCCTCTGTTCTTTCTAAGAGTACTCTTCAAAGGGAAATGGAAATTTGTGTCCAAATCCATCTTTTATCTCAGCTGTATAGTCAATTATGAAATGCAAATTTAAGTTTGCTGAACATATGTAGATATTTTATGTAAATTTCAAAATTAGTTATGATTCAGGAAATCTTGTTTAATGAAATGTTTTGAATTCTCTTAAATGCATTCAAACTCTAATACTCTGGAGAAAGAAAACTATAACCTTGTTGCACTGTCAGTTGTGAGTATAATATTCTATCACAAGTCTTTCTGTCAGCAGCCGGATATTAAATTAAGCAGAGATCCTAATTAATACAGAAATGTGTGGCAACCTTGTGCAGCTGACACAGCTTATAACTAAAAAGGATTATTAAGTCTAGACATAATCACTTCAAGCTGAAAGGGCAAGTTCCGTGTTGCAAAATTTTACCTTTTTTTGTTTTGCTTCATTTTTATTTTTTAAATACAAACACAAAATCTCTTGGATTCAGTCCTCCATTTCCACAGCCACTAATCATGATCAGTTCTTTGTCAACTCACACCTACATCTGTCTCCCTCCTCCATTCCATCTGGTTCACATCTGTGTAATGGAAGTCTTTTTTTGGTCTCCTTTATTTACCTGCTGATTCACTTCATAAATTCTAGATCCCTAGCACTGGAAATCCTAGGACAAGGCCCCGTGTGAATTGCTAATTCATTTTCTTACAATATCTAACCAAATGTTTAGAAGACTACTGAGAAGGGTTAAGGCCTGAGAAAGCATGCCTCCAAGGTCATAAGACAAAACTCAGAGAAGGAGGCACCTTGGAGGGAAGACAACAAAGAAACCTTCCTCCCCCTCTACCCTTTCCTACTTATCTAACTTCTTCTGTGTTGCGTGGTTTGTCCTTCATTCTCAAAGAGGATCATGACATCAGGGAGATGATGACGTGACTTGCAATTGAATTGGATTTGAGTGAGGGAGGGCTGTGCAAAGTCACCAGCCTCACTTTCTCCTCCAGAGTCATCTGGGTCCAGTGGCCAGATATAGATCAGGATGACTGGAGATGGGCCGGGATGGGGTGGGAGACATTGGCCTTTTTATGCTAAGATCTTTCCAAGTTCTCACTTAAGAGTGAGGCATTGCCCATTCAGTGAATAGGCATCTTTAGGACGTGAGTCAAGGGATGGTCCCTTTAATAATAATAAGAAAAAAAATCAAACTGGGAGAGGAAGACTCTTAGGGTTGCTGGCCAAAAGAGAAACCAGTTACTATTTGCATTCACTGTGAACCAGGAAGGTCCCCCAAATGACCGTTAAGTGGTGCTTACACAGGGCAGGGACCTATTGTTGTCCAACAGGTGAGATCCAGAGTGAACTAGCTTTAAAGCTTGGTCTTTGAGAAAGAAATCTAGCCAGTAAACAGCAAGTTAAGTAGGTAGGTTTTGGTCATCAAAATTTACCTTCCTTTGGGAAGAACACCCTCAGGTAAGGCAGGAGAGGAGAGCAGAGGAGAAGAGAGGAAAGGAGAGAAGAGGAGAGGAGAGGAGAGGGGTGGAGAGGAGAGTGATAGAGAGGAGAAGAGAGAAAAGAAGAGGAGAGGAGAAGAGAGGAAAGGAGAGAAGAGGAGGGGCTGTAGACATTTCCATCAATCTCAAGCAAAGATTGCTATAAAGAACAAAGGGACTTTTTTATTTAAAAGACAAATGAGGTGACATGACATAATGATGGCAAAGTCGATAGATGGATAAATGAATTCAATATTTGTTAAGTGCTTACTATATGACAGGCACTGAACTAAGTACTGGAGATACAAATGCAAAACCCCAAACAGTTTCTGCCCTCGAAGAGCTTATGTTGTAATAGGTAAAGTGAAACCATAAAGGGGAGTAGTGGCTAAGTTTTTGGTCTGAAAAGTCACAGGTTAAATGCATGTAACCATCAGGTAATCAATTAATACACTATTTCCAGAAATGGTAGTATGATTTGTTCAGTGTTACCAGACATAAACAGGAAAAGGAGGCCCAGAGCTATCACATGGTATGGCAGGAAGATGATTGAAGTATAGCATGGTGGATCTGGGGCCAGTTAGATATGGTCAAGTCTCACTAATCAGAAAAAAGCAAACAAACAACAAAACAACATGGAAGGTAGTATACTCAGTTAGTGGTCAAGGTGAGAAATAATAAAAAAAAAAGTGTAAAGGAAGGTTTAGCAGTACCAGATCTTAAACTGCATTATAAGGTAGTAATTATCAGAACTCTTTGGTACTGGCTAAGAGACAGAAAGATAGATCAATGGAATAGAGTACACATACAATTTCCAGCAGCAAATAAGCATAATCATGTATTTGACAAATGTTAAGAGTTAAGATTTTGGGATAAGAATTTACTATTTGGTAAAATTGTTGGGAAAACTAGAAAGCAGTATGGCAGAAACTGGGCATGGACCAATATCTTGCACCATTTACCAAGATAAAGTCAAAAAGGATAAATGACCTAGATATAAAGGGAGATTTCACAAAAAATAGAGCATGGAACATATTACTTATCAGACTTATGAAGAGGTGAACAATTTATGAATAAAAACGGGAGTACAAAATTAGGTATAAAATGGATAATTTCAATTACATTAAATAAAAAAAGTTTTTGTACAAATAAAATAAATTGAGCCAAGGTTATAAGGAAAGCAGAAAATTGGGGAAATTTTGATAGATGTTTTATCAGATAAAGGTCTCATTTAAAATATTTAAAGAGCTTTGTCAAATCTATAAAAATATGAGTCATTCCCCAATTGATAAATGATTAAAGGATATGAATATGCAATTTTCTAATGAAGAAATCAAACCAATTTATAATCATATAAAATGCTCTAAATCATTGATTAGGGAAATGCAGATTAAAATAACCTTGAGATATCATTTATACCCACCACATTGGCTAAAATGATAGAAGGGGAAAGTGACAAATGTTGGAGAGGATGTAGAAAAGTTAGGACACTAATTTGGTGGAATTGTAAAATTATCCAGCCACTTTGGAGAACAATTTGGAATTATGCTCAAAGAGTTATTAAACTACCTACACACTTTGACCTAGCAATACCACTACTTGGTCTATTTCCAAAGATGGTTAGGGGAAAAAGTAAAAGAACATATGCTCTAAAATGTTTGTGGCAGCTCTCTTTGTGGTGACAAAGAACTGGAAATTGCAGGGGTGCCCATCAATTGGGGAACACCTGAACAAGTTGTGGTACAGGATTGTGACTGAATACTATGGTGCTATGATGTGGATGATTTCAGAAAAACCTGGAAAGACTTACATGAACTGATACAGAATGAAGTGAGCAGAACCAGGAGAACATTGTACACAGTAACAACATTATGGTACAATGAACAACTGCAAATGATTTACCTATTCTCGGCAATGCAGTGAACCAAGACAATCCCTAAGGACTCTTGATGAAAAATGAGATTTGCCTTCAGAGAAAAAGAAAAACTGATGGAGTCTGAATGCCGACTAAAGCATATCATTTTTTACTTTCTTTTCTTTCTTTTTTTAAATGCTCTGAGATTTTTTTTCCACAAAATGACTGATATGGAAATATGTTTTACAGGGTTACACATATATAACTTATAACTTATATCAGGTTGCTTACTATCTCAAGGAGGGGGAAAGGAGGGAAGGAAAGAATTTGGAATTCAAAATTTAAAAAAAGTTGAAAATTGTTTTTACATTCAATTAGGGGAAAATAATATACTATTAAGATCATCTAGGAGAAATTTTCAAAGTATCTGAAAGAGGACAGGTTACCAACACTTGGGAAAAATTGCAGGTATTGCTATGGGAAAAAAGTTATCAAGAACTACCAACCCATATACTTGCATATCTATCTGTACAGAATCTTCATGAGAATAATCTACATACCAGTCTAGGACATCTATGATGATAATATGAAAAGACAACCACCAGGCTTTTGTCAATAATCTTAATTGGGCTATGTCTTATATAGTCACATATGCACACACACATGCGCATACACAATAGATGACTGACAATTAAAATTTATTTGTTAAGTTCTTATTCCATGCCAGGCATTATACTGAGCTTCAGGCATACAAATTTTTTAAAAAAGAAATTGTATTTGACTTTGAGCAACTTACATTCAAATTAAAGTGTCAAGATAGGGAATCACAAGGACAGTGAGTTGATTCATAGGTCAAATACATCACATACTCTTTCTAGAAGCAATGGTATAGAGGTTATAGATTTGTTTATTATTCTTAGAGGAGGAAAGTGTGCATGTGTGGGGGTGGGCAGGGCACGGAGAAGGACATCATAGGTACACTAGTAGGATTGATGCCAAGATGGCTGAGGCAGATAGCTGTATGTGAGGCATGGTTTGGTCTAGTGCTGGCTAGATGAATGGACTAGTTGGTTTGAGCTCAATTTAAGAAACCTCAGACTCGATGGGAGTTTCAAAGCTGAATGGTTGCATTGCCTAAGGCGACTGGAACATGATTTCTGTCCAGCCCATAGGGAGAAGTTTTTCATGATGAGAAGATGAAATGAGATGAAGTAGGGTAGATAGCAAAATGGCCCAGAAACTAGATGGGATGTGAAGTTGTCTGGTATAAGTCTGGCTCTTGAGAGGGCTAAGTGAGTTTACTTATTCTCCAATCAAGGGAATTTAGCCTCAGGTTAGGAGTTCCAAAGGAGTTAAGTTTCAAAGGGCATAGCTTCATGTGAAGAGAATAGGGATACCAGTGGGAGATGGCAAGATGGACCAGGTGAATAGCTGGATGAGCTATTGAGTTTGTAGTGGAAATGCCACTGGACTTGGTATCAGGAGACTTGAGTTTGAGGTTGGCTCCTGTACTTATTAGCTATGAACTGTTCTGATAAAATTATTTATCTATAAAATGGACATAATACTTCTTGAACTAGGGGTGGGATGGGGTGGATGATGAAAACATGTTGTAAACTTCCTAAATACTTAGAATAACATGAGCTATTATTTTCCTAAATCTCTATTTTCTGTTTGTTTTGCCTTGGGAAGATCACTTGGGAAGCACCATTAGACATAAAGTTATAAGAAAAGTGGAAGTTACCTTGATGGACGGTGGTATAAAAGCATGTAGTGACAAAGAAAGTTGAAGGCTTCATTTTCAAAGTCCAAAGACGGGGCCCGCTGCAAATATTTAGCTGTTTGGAGCTTCCAATTTTGGTTTTTCAAAGTAGCCCTGTAATTTATTTTCTAGAATTCAAAACTATTGTTATACTGCTGTCTCATCTTGGTGAGTTCCTGAGGGAGACTCCAGTGTGTGTGAGTGTGTGTGTGTGTGTGTGTGTGTGTGTGTGTGTGTGTGTGTGTGTCTGTGTCTGTGTCTGTGTCTGTGTGCACATGTGTGTGTGCAGGACTTGGACCAGACTGTCTTCATTCTTTTCCAGTCCTGCTCCTGACTTTACAGATTTCAAAATTGTGCCTCTGCACTGGTACCATCATCTTCACTCCCCAACTCTCTCCCAACCTTCAGCTCATTTTTGTGTGTTTTCTTTCCTCAATAAAATGTAAGCTCCTTCAGGGCAGAGACTACCTTTCTTTTTGCTTGTATTTGCATCCCAAGAATTTAGCACAGTGCCTGTCACATACTAAATGCTTAAACAATGCCTATTCTTTCTTTCCTCCTTTCTTTAGAGCATAATTCCAAATTGCTTCTCAGAATGATTGTGGCAATTCACAGCTCCACCAATGGTTGTTGTTGCAAAAAAATTCGTTGCTAAGGGGCCACCCTAGTATCCATGAGGCTTTTGATATCTTAACCAGACTGATCCTTAGAAAGCAGGCCTAATCTATTGTCTGCCCTGCTTGACTATATCTAGAGAACTGTGTTCAGACTACAGCATGTCCATTGTAAGGTGACCAAGATGTGAAAGGACTGGAGCTCATGCTATTTGTGGACTTGTTGAAGGAATGAGGGATGTTTAATTTGGAGAAAGGAATGCTTCAGGAGGGAAAAAACAAGCATTTATTGAGCATCTAACATGCCAGGCACGGTGCAAAGTGCTTCAACACAGACTATTATCTTTCGTCATTGTTGCCAATTTGCTATCTCAGACTTGTTTTGGTTTTTATTTCTCTTATGATTAGGGATTTAATTAGACCAGTTTTTTAAATCAAGTCCTTCATATATTTGTAATGAGCCCTCAATGGATGGTGGCCAATATTACATTGAATTCTATCTATATCAAGTGTGATGAAAAGAATTGTGAATTAAACACTATCTTGAACTTAAGAAGAGCTGGGTTCAAGTTCTGCTTCTGATTCATATTAGCTGTATGACCATGAGCAAATTTCTTGCTTTAAGAAACTCTCTAAGATATTAAGTTATATACTTTTGCTGGTCATGATTGGCGGAGGGAGTTTCTGTATGGAGAGTTCCCTACATAGATGAAATCACAAGTCTGAATTAAATATTACAAGTCTGAACAGAAAGTGGTAAAGAAACTTGAAAGCATGAAGAAGAAGACTAATGCATTGATCTGATAATTGACTTCAGATCTGAAGAGCTCTGGAGTTGTCATCTCAAAATTTCAATGTCTTCTTATCTCCTCACCATGACATCTGCTCTCAAGTCTTCATCCTCATTCCTTTCCCCTGGAACCTTGGAAAGTGTCCTCTTTTCCTCCTCTCCCCCAACCTCATTCCTTGGTCCTGTGTAGCAACAGTCTGCTAGCACTTACTGTGGCTGTGTAACACCAACAACAACGAGTTCACAGAAGGCCGCTAATATGGGTTCTTTGGATCTGCTTTACTAAGGAAAGTAACTTTAAGGGGTTAACAATCTCACTTTAATCAAACATACAAATGTCATTCACTTAGTTCAGGAGGAAAAGCCAGGATCCTGAACTTCAGAGCAAATACAAACAAATTACAAACATCAATAAACAGACCTTGTCTGATTCAAATCACAGTTCTTAGTTACCAGGAAAGCACCAACTTCTGGGTTTACAAACCGAGTGGCTCTTAACAGTGGCTGCCCAGAGTCTCTTCAAGTCACAGGCCACTCTTTCAGTGAGTGAGAGCCCCAAGGGAAATTGCCAACCTCTGAGTTTATATATTCTGTTCAGGATTAAAGGGTGTCACAACATGCGACTCACCCATGTGACCTAAAAGTGTCACAAACATGCAACTTAAACCCACCTGGCCTAGGCTTTCCCTTGAGGTAAGGAGGTCATCAAAGGCTCCAGATTTAGTCAAAGAAACACAGGCCAGACTCTTCAAGGGTACTTGATTAAATAAGTGCTAAAAGAGAAAACAGTAAAAGAAAGTCCCACTTTGATTACCAATACATCCTGATAGATTATCCTTTGCCTTGCTGGGATCCAGGCCTCCACAACACTCCCCAGCAATTTCCTCACTTTTTTTGTAAGAAAGGTTCTTACATAGTACCACACACCTTCCAGCACTCCTTTATAGGTTGTCTTTTCCCATTAGAATTTAAGCTCCTTGAATGCAAGGAGTGACTATCTTACTTGTACTTGCATATCCAGCTTTTAGCACAGACTAGTACATAGTAAGAATATAATATATACTTTCCACACCCTTTATCACCTTGTCTCTGTCTCTTTTTCAATCTCTCTGCCTCTCTCATGAGTAAGATAAAAGTCTGCTAAGAACTTTATATCCTTTTCTTTTCTGGACGCAGGTTTAAAATAGCTTAAGTGTTTTATTTGGGGAGATTTGAGCATTGAACATAGGGAATGTGTATCAATGAGAAGCCATCTATTTACCAAATGCCAGTGGAAAATGAAAGATATTATTTATATGGATTTCTCATTTAAAAGGAGCACTTTGAAGTGTTTATGGGCCTGACTATAATGTGGAGCAAGAACATAGCAGGCCAATTTATTTCTTCTTCCATTTTCAGAGAAGCTAAAAAAATGCAGTTAACACATTTTATGAACCAAAAGAATATGACTTTTTCCATTGATTCTGCTCGGGGAAAAAAAAAATCACACAACCATAATGGCTCCATAGACAAGCTGTCCAATGAAAAGCTATTTTCAGGTAATTGTCAAGAAGGCTCTAATACCATCCCTCTATATTTGCTGTAACATGCTCTGCTGCTCCCTGCCTCTTCAGCTTATGCAAGTCTCTAAGCCTTAATTTCCTCATCTGTAAAATGGAGACAGTGATACTTGTATCACCTTCCTCACAGGGTTGTTGTGGGGTTTAACTGTGATAATGCATGTAAAAATGCTTTGATTAAATGTCCTTTTTATTATGAACTTAATAAACAAAATGAACATTTTAATACACTAAGAAAAACAAAAAGGGAGATGTTATAAGCAATTGTTAAAATGCTGTTATGTATAATTTTCCCCCCATTATATATAGCTTTTGGGGGGGTATAATTCAAATGTAAAATGGCCATTTCAACACTGCTCTGTTTTCCTCTATCCAATTCAGAACTGTGTTCTATTTTTTTAATGATTCATTGACACTCATTTTTTTCTTCCTTTTTTTAGTATCACTATCAGCATCTCTTTACTTCCCTGATCATCCTCTCCGAAAAGTGCTCCTTTGCAACAACAATAAGGTAAATGTTAGTTATTATTATTATTGTGATTACTTTAGGTGTCAGTCAAAGCTTTCATCTCCATCACTTATGTTGAAAGGATGATATCATCTCTTCTTTAGGGTCCATGGTGAAATACTTTCCTGAAGCTCTGAACCTACTGCTTCAGCATTTTTTTAGAGTCCTCAGCTATCAAGTTTCTATGTCTACTTGCTAACCTTTAGCTGATATTGTAGAGTCCCTATACATCAGAGGAATTTCAGAGTCTGTCTAGTCCAGAGGTTCCCAAACTTATTTGGACTACTGCCTTCCTTTAAAAAATTATGGGGGCAGAGTCAAGATGGCAGAGTAAGCTCTCCCCCAAATCTCTCCAAATACCTGTAAAAATGACTCTAAACAAATTCTGGAGCTACAGAACTCAAAAAATGACAGAGTAAAACAAATCTTCAGCCCAAGACAACCTGGAAAGGTCTATGACACCAGGCTGGAAGTGGATTGCTGTTCAGCGTGGGCTGCCATTGGCACAGACTGGGCTGGAGTCAGCCTCAGGGGATTGAATCACTGGCAACTGTGGCAGTTTCCAGACTTCTCAATCCAGAAGGAGAAACTCTGTTGGACCTTGGTGAGAGAAGAGTGCAGTCTGGCCCCAGCCCCAGGGCAGTGGAGGTGGTGGCAATGGAGGCAGCAGCAGCAACAGCTGCTTCTGGAGCTCCAGGCCCACAGAAGGTAGGGGGACCAAATGACTGATCAGAGGGGGACTGCCGGGATCTCTTTGCTGGCTCTGAGGCAGGATTCTCTTGCTTTGCCCTGCTTGGATCTGGGTCACAGTCCTGGGTGGTGGTCCTGGGGTGAGGAGGAGTGCTAGAGTGGCAGAGCTTGTGGTGGCTGTGGAGAAGGAATCCTTCTCAAAATTCCAAGGCAGAAAAGAATGCTTGTGGTCACTCATAGACCTGCTTACAGGCTTATAGAGGAGTAAACACCTCTCCTTGGATCATACCACCTTAGAAGAACTAAAAATTTACAGGGGCCTAGAAGTATCTCTGATAACAGCTGCACAAAACCCCTGAAATGTGGGACAGCACACTCTTCACTCTGGAAGCAGAGTTCTGTCTTGACAAAGAGCTCAAAAGTCAAGTAACTGGCTGCGGAAATGAGCAGACAGTGTAAAAAAGCCCAGACTATAGAATCTTACTTAGGTGACAAAGAAGATCAAAACATACAACCAGAAGACAACAAAATCAAAGCTCCTACATCCAAAGCCTCCAAGAAAAATATGGATTGGTTGCAGTCCTTGGAAGAGCTCAAAAAGGAGTTTGAAAATCAAGTAAGAGAAGTAGAGGAAAAATTGGGAAGAGAAATGAGAGTGATGCAAGAAAATCATGAAAATGAGTCAACAGCTTGCTAAAGGAGACCCCAAAAAATCCTGAAGAAGATAAAACCTTAAAAACTAGACTAATCCAAATGGCAAAAGAGGTCCAAAAAGCCAATAAGGAGAAGAATGCCTTCAAAAGCAGAATTAGCCAAATTCCTTAAAAATTAGAATGGAGCAAATGGAAGCTAATGACTTTATGAGAAAACAAGAAATTATAAAATAGAATCAAAAGAATGAAAAAATAGAAGACAATATGAAATATCTCATTGGAGAAGCCACTGACCTGGAAAATTGATCCAGGAGAGATAATTTAAAAATTATTGGACTACCTGAAAGCCATGATCAAAAAAAGAGCCTAGACATCATCTTTCAAGAAATTATCAAGGAAAACTGGCCTGATATTCTAGAACCAGAGGGTAAAATAGAAATTGAAAGAATCCACTGATCGACTCTTGAAAAAGATCCCAAAAGGAAAACTCCTAGGAATTTTGTAGCCAAATTCCAGAGTTCCTAGGTCAAGGAGAAAATATTTCAAGCAGCTAGAAAGAAACAATTTGAGTATTGTGGAAACATAATCAGGATAATACAAGATCTAGCAGCTTCTACACTAAGAGATCAAAGGGCTTGGAATATGATACTCTGGAGGTCAAAGGAGCTAGGATTAAAACCAAGAATCACCTACCCAGCAAAACTGAGTTTAATACTTCAGGGGAAAAAATGGATTTTCAATGAAATAGGGGACTTTCAATCATTCTTGATGAAAAGACCAGAGCTGAATAGAAAATTTGACTTTCAAATACAAGAATCAAGAGAAGCATGAAAAGGTAAACAGGAAAGAGAAATCATAAGGGACTTATTAAAGTTGAACTATTTACATTCCTACATGGAAAGATGATATTTGTACCTCATGAGACCGTTCTCAGTATTAGGGGAGTTGTATAGACAGAGGATACTGAGTGAGTTGAATATGAAGGGATGCTATCTAAAAAATGAAATTAAGAGGTGAGAGAGGAATATATTGGGAGAAGGGGAAAGGGAGAGATAGAATAGGGTAAATTATCTCACATAAAAGAGGCAAGAAAAAGCTGTTACAATGGAAGGGAAGCAGGGGGAGGTGAAAGAGAATGAGTGAACCTTACTTTTGTCAGATTTGGCTTAAGGAGGGAATAATATACACACTCAATTGAATACATTATCCTACAGGAAAGGGGGGAGAAGGGGATAAAGGGGGATGATAGAAAGGAGGGCATATTGGGAGAGGGGGTAGTCAGAAGCAAACACTTTTGAAAAGGTACGGGGTCAAAGAAGAAAATAGAGTAAATGGGGGGCAGGATAGGATGGAGGGAAATACAGTTAGTCTTTCACAATATGACTATTATGGAAATGTTTTGCGTAACTACACATGTATAACCTATATTGAATTGCTTGCCTTCTCAATGAGGGTAGGGAGGGAAGAAAGGAGAGAATTTGGAAAGCAAAGTTTTAAAAACAAATGTTAAAAATTGCTTTTACATGCAACTAGGAAATAGAACATATAGTCAATGGGGTATAGAAATCTATCTTGCCCTACAAGAAAGTGAGGGGGAAGGGGATAAGGAGGGGTGGAGTGATAGAAGGGAGGGCAGAATGAGGGAAAAGGTAATCAGAATGCTTGCCATCTTGGGGTGGGAAGAAGGGGAGAGATGGGGAGAAAATTTGGAACTCAAAATCTTGTGGAAATATATGTTGAAAACTAAAAATAATTTAATTAATTAAAAAATTACTCATACCCCACTAGAAATATTTCTTTAATTCTTTAATGTTTTCTTAAAAAAATTGTGCCATTTCAAAAAAAATAAAATATATTTTTAAAAAATGATGCATCTTAAATTTAATAATTTATTGTAAATTTGTGGGTTTTTTTCCTGCATTGAAGTTTTGATGATGCAATATTGCCTGATGTAACTGTATAGTATCATATTGTAAACAAGTAATTGCATGTACATATTCCTGCATACTGGACTTCCTAACAATGTACAACATGCTTGCCTGCCAACACTTGCTAGTTAAGACTGGGCAGACTTGACAACTGATCAGTTATAATGTGCATTTTGTGTGTTTATTTGTAAAATAATGTAATCACTATGACTTTCACTCTGTTACACAACAGATGAAACATGTACGAACAGTTTTTCAAAATTTTCTTCTCTTCTTTCCTTATGCTTCCACCACCCTCTTATTTTTATTCAATGCCCCCCACCCCGCATTTGTACCTGAGACTACTACCACCCCCACCCCCAATTGTTCCAGTGCCCCCCCCAGGGGGTGGTATTGCCCACTTTGGCAATGTATGACTAGTACAACTCAACTGAGCCTGAACAGTAATTAACTTTGTATTGTCCCTGGTAAATGGTCATCCGGCCTCTACCTGATGGGAAATATCAAGAAAACTCACTACCTCTGAAAGCAATCCATTACATCTGCTCTAATTTTTAGCAAAATTTTCCATACATAAACCCTAAATCTTTCTCCCTTTAACTTTTTCATTAATTGCTCTGACTTCTTTCTTTGAGGCCAAATTGAACAAAATTAATTTCCCTTCTATGTGACAGGCTGCCCTTCAAACCTCCAAGGTAGCCATCATGCTATCATCAGCCTTCCTTTGCAGAGGTACCTAGGTGGCACAGGGGATAATGTTCTGGGCCTGGAGTCAGAAGACATGGTGGGTTCAAATCCAGTCTCAGACACTTAATTAGCCCTGTGACCTGGGCAAGTCACTTACCTTCCATCTGCCTCAGTTTGCTCATCTATAAAATGGGGAAAATAATGGCACTTTCCAGGGATTTTGTGAGGAAAAAATGAGGTAATTTTTATAAAGCAGTTGGCATCATGCCTAGCATATTAGATGCTTAATGAATGCTTATTTCTTTCCCTCCTGAAGCATTCTTTTCTCCAAGTTAAATACCCCTAATTCCTTCAGCAATTCCACAAGTAGTGTGGGTGAGTCCTTCCACGTCTTGGTCAACTTACAATGGACATGTTGCAGTCTGAATCCAGCTCTCTAGATGTCGTCAACCAGGGCAGTCAGAGTACAGTAGAACCTTTACCTTCCTCATTCCGGTTTAGACTAAGGTCCCACGAGCTCTGTGTGTGTGTGTGTGTGTGTGTGTGTGTGTGTGTGTGTGTGTATGTGTGTGTGTGTGTAGATGGGGTGGGATGGGGTGGGTGTAGGTTATCATAGCTTGCTCTTGATGAATATTGTTCATGCAGCCCATCTTTATCTGCTCTAACCAGGCAGTAGCTAGTATTGTTGATCCTACTTCCTCAATACCTATCCTACATAGTACTCCATACCTAGAAGCAGTAAGCTGGCACAGTGGACAAAATGCTTGGCCTGAAGTCAGGGAGATCTGAGTTCAAATCCAGCCTCAAATATTTCCTAGCTCTGTGACTTTGGCCAAGTTACTTAATCTCTGTTTGCCTCAGTTTATCCAATAGTAAAATGGGGATAATAACAGCAACTACCTCTGGGTTCTTATGAAGATGAGTTGTTTACAAAGCACTTAGCATAGTGTCTGGCATGTAGTAGGCACTTAATAAAACCTTATTCCCTTCCCCCTCTTCCATATTCCACACCTATACCACAAGTCCTATGGTGTACCACTTCTCATCTGGATTTTATGGGAAGTCTTCCAATGGCTCTCCCTGATTCATGTATTTCCCTTCTCCAATCCAATACCACACAGCAGGAAAACTGATATTCTTTGTGTGTCTCCATGTGTAGTAGCAATTTAGGTTTGAAGATCTTTCCTACCCATTAATAGGCCATGTGACCTGCTTACGTTACAGGAAACCTAAGACACATGTGGTGAGAGGAGCTTCCTGATAGGAAGAGGAAGTTATGTCACAGGAAATGCTGAGAAAGAGGGAGAGAGAGAGAGAGAGAGAGAGAGAGAGAGCGAGCGAGAGCAGTTATGGCTGCTAACGGCTGCCCTTGTGATGGTTAGAACTGAAGAGTCTGACTTAACTGTACTGTGAGTTTGTTTTTGGGAAGACCCCAGCAGGGGTTCAGAAAGGTTTTGGGATAGTGAGGCTCCATGTTGTGATATTATGTATAGAATGTTTTACTGCTCTGATAGATTGGGCAGATGGCTTGTGGGATATGGTTCTTTGGTGTCTGAATAAATGGTTTACTTCTTCTACCTTCTATGTGGAGAGTCTCGTATACTTTGCGATACAGAACCACATAGGTATTTTGACAGTTATCATCTACATTGTTATTATTGCCTTACTGATATACCATGTTACTCCCTTGCTCAGAAACCTTCAGGGACTTCCCATTGCCTCTAGGATAAAATGCAAAATCTTTTGGCATTTAACACTTTCCACCATCTGGCTCCAAACTGTATTTCCAGGATGACTACCTCTTATTCTCACTAACTCACTCTACACTTCAACCAACATGGCCTAATTGCTCTTCACCATATATGCCATTCCATCTCCTCCCTCCTTCTCTTGGTGCTTAAGCTTTCCCTCATGATTAGAGTTCTCTCCCTTTCATCATCTTTGCCTCTTAGAATTCTCAATCCCTCGGGGACATGGGTTATTACCTTTGTGTGTGTGTGTGTGTGTGTGTGTGTGTGTGTGTGTACCATGGCCCCTTTTGTTAGTCTGGCTATGCCTTTTTCAGAATAGTGTTTTCAGTGGATAAAATAAAATATGTAGTATTATAAAGGAAACTAGTTATATTGGAATACAGTTATTAACATCTTAAAAAAAAGTTTACAGCCCCCAGATTAAGGACTCCTGCTCTAGAGCTATGAGCATTACTATGATTCTAAGACTTAACTCACATGCCACATCCAAGAAAACTTACCCAATTCCTCCAGTTGTTGCTGTCACCATCTGCGATGAAATCACTTTGTTGTATTCCTCACCCCTTCGCACCAATAGAATGTTGGCTTCTTGAGGGTAAGGACTGTCTCACTCTTATAATTATATCCCCAATGCTTAACATGGTGCCTGACATAGCTTAAGTAGCTGATTAATAAATGCTCATTAATTGATTCTTCTCTAGGATGGAGTTCTCATCATTTCTACTTCCCAATGTGTTCCATCCTATTAGTGATAGGTTTCCTTCATTGCTTCTCCTGCCTTTTGAAGGATAAAATTATTATAAAGGAAAGACAAGAAATTGTTAGCTTCTCTACTTTCGGCAATGAGAGAACCCCAGTACATGTTCACATAATTGACTGTCACTATGTGTTGTCTCCTTTTTTTAGTTAATTTATTTATTTTTAGTTTTCACCATTCAGTTCCATAAGTTTTAAGTTTTCTCCCCCTCCCTCCCTTGCCTCTCCCTCCCGAAGATGGCCTGCAATCTGATATAGGCTCTACATATACATTCCTATTAAACATATTTTCACATTAGTCATGTTGCGTGGGAGAACTATAATGAATGGGAGAAACCATGAGAAAGAAAACAAAAACAAAGCAAAACAAAACAAAAAAAGAAATTAGTCTGCTTCACTCTGCATTCAGACTCCATAGTTCTTTCTCTAGATGTGGATGGCATTTTCCACCATGAGTCCTTTGGAATTGTTTTAGGTCCTTTCATTGCTGAGAAGATCTAAGTCTATCAAAATCAGTCATTGCATACTGTGGCTATTACTGTGTATAATGTTCTCCTGGTTCTGTTCACTTCACTCAGCATTAGTTCATATAATTCTTTCCAGGTTTTTCTGAAGTCCACCTGTTCATCATTTCTTATAGCACAATAGTATTCCATTATATTCATATACCACAACTTGTTCATTCATTCCTCAATTCACGAGTATCCCCTCAGTTTTTAGTTCTTGGCCATCACAAAAAGAGCTGCTACAAATATTTTTGTACATGTGGGTCCTTTTCCCATTTTTATGATCTCTTTGGGATACAGATCTAGAAGTGGTATTCCTGAGTTAAAGGGTGTGCACCTTTTTATAGCCCTTTGGGCATAGTTCCTATGTCTTGTCTTCTTGACAGTCTTATGACCTCTTTTCTTAACTGTTTATCTATTTCCTTTCTGTCTAGTTAGGCTACAGTATACTTTAATGAATATACCACTTCCATTCCTTCCTCCATTTTATTTTAACCAAATGTTTTCCACCATGCTTCCTGTTTCTGATTCCTGGATTTTCTTGCATGGGTATATCTTCTCAATATACTTAATTAATAACATTGGTCCAATTTATCTTTCTAGGCTTATTCTACATTTTATGTTCAATTGTGTTCAATACTTTGTGACCCCATTTAGGATTTTCTTAGCAAAGATACTGGAGTGCTTTACCATTTCCTCCTCCAGCTCTTTTTACAGTTGAGGAAACTTAGGCAAACAGGGTTAAGTGACTTACTCAGGGTCATCTAGCTAGCCAGATGTGTGTGTGTGTGTGTGTGTGTGTGTGTGTGTGTGTGTGTACACATACATACACACACACACACACACATATATGCATACACACACATATACACAAAACAAACAAACAAAAAAATGTTATTTTCCAGGATAGAAAGTAAGCCCCCTTAGGGCAGGGACTCTTTTATTTCTTTTTCTCTCTACTACCCAGCATACTATCTAGAACATATTAAGTGCTTTTTGACCAATTGACCACATGGTTACAATCCTTTACTGATCTTCTTCTCTTTGAATAAGGCATATATTTTCAGATTCATATTCTAGTCACAGGTCCTATCCCACCAGGTCTCAGTGATATCTATAAGATTAAATTTACCTCTTTATATTAGGATTTCTGGTTCACCTTGCTCATTAAGCATGCTTGGTCAATTTATGTACAGTCATTTGAAATCTTTGGCTTTATTGGATTTTTTTCCTCAAGTAAATTTCTAGGAATGTCCTTCTTATTTTAGTTACTCTCTTTGGAATCTGCAATAGCTTGATAGAAAGGCAGTTTCCTTCCTTTCCTATCTTTCTCATTATAAAATTCTTTGGATTCTATTTGCAAGAATCCAGGCAAATATATTTATTTACAAGTCCTTGTTAGGTGTACCTGGCTTATGCCTGGCTAAGGGCCCATCATTCCCATCTATTTTAAGCCATGTTATAGATGGCAAGTCCTATTCTCAGGCATCATCTTTAATATGATCTCTAAGTGTTATGAAGTTCCCTCACCCCCCAAAAATGTGATTTTAGTCTTTACTAATAGAAGTATAGTTTTGTGAACAAAGGAGGTTATCATTCTACTGTATCCTCTGATAGCTGGTTTCTGGAGTAGTGTGTTCTCTTCAGCTTGCCATATTTTTAAAAGGACAGTGGCAGGCTGTAATGCATCCTTGGTAACATGAATGAGATAATTAGATGACTTGAAGCCCTGTCATATTAGGAGCAATTGAATGAACTATAGATATTTAACCTGGATAAGAGCAGTTTCTGGCAGGACATGCTAGTTATCTTCAAAAATTTGCAGAGATGTCAAGTGGCAGAGGGATGTGGAATGGATGAATAGCATTTATTAAGCACTCATTATGTGCAAAACATTGTGCTAATCACTGGGGCTATAAGCAGAAAAGCAAGAGTGAGTTTGTTTTCAAGGAGCTCACATTCAAATGGAGAATGCAACATATATAGGTTCCAGGAGCCCCAGTGGTCTTTAGGGTTTGGTAGCAAAGCACATGGCATTGCATTTTCTTTAATGTCATTTCCATTGATGAAAGTGTATCTATTTCTGGAATTGAATCATTTGCAGTGCTAAGGACTTTATTTTCCTGGTCTTCAGTACTGTCACTGCTGAGAATCTGGACATACCAGCTGTCTGCAGAGGTGTATGAAACTCTGTGGCATCTTCCTATCACCCATAGATCCTGTTAAAGAACTAGTACTAATGAGTGGATGTTAGAGAGAGACTTTAGCTCTCTGTATAGAAGTACTTCCAAACAGATAGAGCTCCCTGAAAACAGAATAGCCAAGCCAGCCTTTGTGAAACATTGAGTTGCATATTGGGTAGCTAGGTGTCATAGTGAATAGTGTACTGGGCCTGGAGTCAGGACAACTCATCTTCTTGAGTTCAAATCTAGCTTCAGACATTTACTAGCTATGTAATCCTAGGCAAAGTCACTTGACCCTGTCTGTCTTAGTTTTCTCATCTGTAAAATGAGCTGGAGAAGAAAATGGCAAACTGCTGTAGTATCTCTGCTAAGAAAACCCCAAATAGGGTCACAAAGAATTGAATCCAACTGAAAAATAACTCAACAATAAACTGCTTATCAGTGAAGATTCTCAGGCAGAGGCTGAATAATCTTTTATGAGGAACGGCAAAAGTCTGTGAAACAAATAGAGGAACTTTCTAAATTAGTGTTGTTCAATTTTGTCTGACTCTTTGTGACCCCATTTGAGGTTTTCTTGGCAAATATACTGGCCATTTCCTTCTCCAGCCGATTTCACAAATGGGGAAACTGAGGCCAACAGGGTTAAGTGACTTTGCCTAGGTTTATATAGCTAGTAAGTGTCTGAAGCTTGATTTGAACTCAGGAAGATGAGGCTTCTCGACTTCAGGCCCAGCATTCTATACACTGCACCACCTAGCTACCCTCTAAATCAGAATATCCCAGGCCAAATCTTGAAGCATAATTTATTATTCCCACTCTGAAGCCTCAAAGCCCCTGAGTAAAGGGACTAGGAAGGGAGAAGAGAGAGAATGATCAATTGTCTGTTACCTTCCCTTCCCTTCCCTTGTCTTCCCTTCCCTTCCCTTGTCTTCCCTTCCCTTCCCTTGTCTTCCCTTCCCTTCCCTTGTCTTCCCTTCCCTTCCCTTCCCTTGTCTTCCCTTCCCTACCCTTCCCTTGTCTTCCCTTCCCTTGTCTTCCCTTTCCTTTTCCCTTGTCTTCCTTTTCCTTTTCCCTTACCTTCCCTTTCCTTTTCCCTTGCCTTCTTTTCTTTCTTTCTTTTTAAGTTTATAGGTTTTAAAGAATGATCTGAGGTAACAATTTTGCAGATTAGTAAACTTTTTCTGTGGGCCAGCAGATGGGTAGTTTGGAAGTATTAAACTAAGTGAACATACTTCATGTACATTAAGGGGAGGACAAAATTGGAAAGCAAGTCACAAAAGAGTACTGTGAAGTTCGAGAGGTTTGTAGAATTAGGGAGAGTGGTCCCATTACTAATGGTAAAGACCTTTATATGAGCTGCACTCATATACACTCATAGCTGTATTTATAAGTCTCAGATAATTTTTAGATCCAGAGATATCTCATAAATATGACTACAGAAATGATTTGTCACTGTCAACAGCAATGAAAGGGAGTGAGAGAGGAAGGAATTCTGAAATAATAGATATATATACACACAGTACTCTTCAAGTAAGGTAAATTTGCTTTTAGGGCTCTAGCTTTTCCATCCAAGAATGGGTAATTGTTCAAAAGTATGGAGTCTGGAATCTATAAAACTAATGACCTCTGTGTAGACAATATCTAATTGACTAAAGATGCTCTTAGCTCCTAATTCATAGATCTTCTTTCCTTTGGTTTGTATAAAATCTATAGGAAACAAAATGTCACCTTATCCTGAAAGACTGACCTCTGATACACTATAGTAGTAAATCATTCCATACTCATTCTATTTCTCCATAGAGAAATAGAATTTTACTAAGTGCTAATTTGTGTTCTTTAGGCATAAAGGTCATGGATAGATGGATGGGATGGAAATTTATTGGTTTTAAGACTATTCAAGTCAGGAAGAAGGTTGTGATAGGATAGGAAGCATCAGGAAGTTAAAACAATAATATATTCTGAGTCTAGAAAGAAACTTTTTAAAGAAATGTCACTTCTTTTTATACTTTTTAAAAAGATGTCCTCTCCTTTCATGGATGCAGATTATAATCCCTCTACGTCTCAAGAGATGATTCTTCATGAGTTACTATGGCCCAAAATATTCATCGCCAGATGGCCAATTCCCTGGTGATGAGTCATTTTGAACTTAGCTAGACTGGATCTTGAACAACAGATATTCAGCAGGAGCTGCATTCTAAACTTTTACATCTTGAAAAGGCCTTCCAGAAATTGTGCTCTATTGTCATGGTTTTCAGTAAACATTTAACATTTACTTACTGTGGCTTTCTCCACAGCAAGCCTATGAGGTGGGAAGTGTGATTTCTTATTATTCCCATTTTATATATGTGAAAACTGAGGCTCAGAGAGGTGAATTGACTTGACCATGCTCACAGAGCTAGCAAAGAACTGAGACCTATAGAAATGGAAAGAGTGCTAGATTATAAAGTGGACGGTCTGGGTTTAAAACTTGGCTTTGCTATTTGCTATATATAACCTTATACCTATATGTGGGCTTCTCTACTTATGGACTCTATGTGTCTTCACCCTACCCACTGATACTGCCTTTTTCTGTCTAAGAAACCCTAGGTTTATGGGGGAGATTTTTTTAAAAACTACTTTGATTACTAGGCCATTTAATTAAATTCTTTTTCTTTGAGCTAACTTTGTCCTTTGGTTGACTCTTGAAAGGTAAACACTTCAGTGGGTTCTCTTCAGCTATATATACAGTTTTAGAAATGTGGCCCACAGAATACTCTGATTTGGCGTAGCCATACTCCATGAGACTTGCCATGAGAGTATGAGTGTCTCTCAGGCATCTCTGTGGTGGTACTCTGGGCCTCAAGTCTGCCATCGGTAAAAAATGGAGAGTAGACTAGAGGACCTGAGTCCCTTCCATCTTTATATCCATAATACTGTGACTTCCTGACTACAAGTTCATTCCTTTATCTATTACACCAGAATGCAAATATATAATAGCTATAATTAAATTTCAAATACCTAAATTTTCTTGATTGGGTGGTACCAGTTTCTGAGGACTTAAGGAAGACAAAGTAAAGAAAAAATTTAAATACTGATTTTTAAAATAAATCCCATCTTTTTAAATGCCTGAATATTCTTCTTGAAGGTATTTATTTAGCAATGTAAAGTTAGGTTGCAGTGAAGATGAAGAGCCTCCAGGGGGCAGTAAGACACAAAAAGAAGCTATTGTAAAACTTTAGGAGGTAATCCTTGAGCTATAATGGTTACTGTGTGAGTGCAAACATATGTGAGATATATTGTAGATAACAAAATAAGATTTGTAAACTAATAGACTATATGGGGTATGTGAGAGTGACTAAATGAGGATGGCACAGATGTTGTGAATTCAAATGACTAGAAGGATGGTAGTTCCATTGGCAGTGATAGGTAAGTATAGGAGAAGAGTGGGTTTAGGGAAGAAAAGTAATAAGTTCTGTTTTGGACATGCTGAATTGAAGAAAATGGACATTAAGAGGCAGAGATGAAGAAGGAATAGATTCCAGGAATAGGGGCCAAACCTGTGTAAGGGTACTAAGATGGGAGATGGAGTGTTGTTTGTGATGAATAGTAAGATGGCCAGCTTGGTTGGACTATGAATGTGTAAAGGAGATAGGCTTGGGAAGGTAAGTTAGAGCCAGGTGTCAAAGGATTTAAATGCCAAACAGAAGAGATTTATTTTATTTCAGAGGTAATTGGGAACCACTAGAATTTATTAAGCAAGGGAATGACATACTCAGATTTGTGCTTTAGAAAAACCATTTTGGCAGTTGTGTGTAGGTGGGACTGGAGAGGGGAGAGACTTGAGGGAAGGAGATTAATTAAGAGTCTATTGCAATCATTTAGAAGAGAAGTTATAAAGTTCTAATATAGAATGGTGGCTGTGTGAGTGGAAAGAAAGGGATGTATCTGAGAGATACTGTTAAGGTAGAATTGACAAGACAGGAACTGATTGGATATTTGTGTTGAAAGAGAGTGAGGCATTGAGATTAAGTCCAGGATTGCAAGCCTGAAAGTTCCTGGCTTCTGCCCTCTTAGAAACTTATCTCACATTCTTCCCTCTTTTTCCCACCCTCTTATCTACCTCTCCATTTTGTGATTCAGGTAAGCAGATCCATTGGCTGTTATCTCAACGTCACAGTCCACCATCTGCATCCTTTCTTTGCAGAGACTATCCCTCATACTGGGAATGCTATCCTTTTTGCCTAGTAAAACCTCTAGCTTCATTCAAAGCATAGTTTGTTTCTGCCTCCTACCTGAGGTCTTTCCAAATCTTTCCAGTTAGTGAATCCCCCCAAAAATTTACTTTGGGTTAAGTCTGTATATACCTATCTGGGAAGAAAGAAGAGCAAGGTGAGAGGGAAATTGTCTCCCACAATCAGGGTGTGAGAGTAGACGACTCTTCAAACAAGGAGAAAGGGGTAGAAGGAGCAGTCAACAGTTGAACCTTACTTTCACCTGAACTGGTCAAAGAAAGGGAAGATATACATATACAGAGTTAGGTACAGAAATACATCTCAGTAGGGAAACAGGAAGGAAAGGTACAAAAAAAGGATAGGAATAAGCAAGAGGGGAGATTAAAGAAGGGGTTAGTTTTAAGAAAAACAAACCATGGAGGCTAGAACTCACAAAGGAATTTAAAAGGAAAGAAAGAAAAGATTGGGCTCTGGGTAAGGAAAAGAAAAGAGAGACAAGGGCACAAAAGCAAACCACATCAAACGTGGAGCACAGAAGCTAAGCACACTCCTATTTCACCAAGCCTCCTCACTATAAAAGGGAGCAGAAAACAAGGATAAGGAAAAGTATAAGAGAATAGGATGGAGGGAAATACACAATTAATTATCACAACTATGAATGTGAATGGGATTAATTCACTTGTATAAAGGAAGAGGATAGAAGAATGGATTAGAAAGCATAATCCACAAACAGGCAGTTTCTTGTGAACAGTACATTTAAAACATAAAGATTCACAAAAATTTAAGTAAGGGATTGGGGTAAAATCTATTATGCTTTAGCTGAAGAAAAAAATGTATACATCTATATATATGTATACATGCTCATTTCTCACAGAATGTAAGACTCTTTTGGGCAAGGACTTTTTTTGTGTTGGTCTTTATACTCCCTGTGTTCAGTATAGTGCCCAGCACACAGTAGATAAATCCATGTTGAAGTAAACTGAAAATTCCTTATCAATCTTTTTCTTGGTTATTCTTGTGCATGGCTTATTTAAAAAGTATTTAATGGACGTGAGGTGACTTAGGAATGCCATTTTACACACATAGTCAAGAATGCAGGTACATCCAATCAAGTGAATAAATTTTTGACCCCAAACCTCAGAATCCCTGCCAATATATAAAAATATTCTGCTAAGTCATATGTGTGTGTGTGTGTGTGTGTGTGTGTGTGTGGAGGATGAAAGCAAACTACTGAGTCTTTGTCTTCAAATAGTTTATAAACTAGTTGGAGAGATAAAAAATATTCTCTTTTATGTTTATTTCCAAATTAAAGGCATGAGGAGACATCTCAATGTAGCACATCATTAATTTGTCAATGAATTGTAAAGGCAACTTCTGTGTGTTTAGAGGAAAGGAAGAGGTCTGGAGGCTAAGATGGTCAAAGAAAGTTTATGGAGAAGATGAGATGTGAGTCAGAGCTTGAAGAATGAGAGGATTCAGTAAATGGAAGAGAGGACATCACTTGATGGGTCTTGATTGTAGTGAAGGAATAGTAAGACAAGTTGTTGGAAATAAGGTCATGATGGTAGCTGGGGGCTGAATTCTTTAGTCTTAAATACAAGACTAAGTTAGCACTTTATTCTTTAGATGCTGGGGAGCCACTGAAGGTTTTGAGTCAGGAGAATGGGGTGAATGATGAAAGAAGTCTTTAAGATTTATGTGGCAAATGGGATGCATAACTGATTAGAGTAATGGAAAAGGCTAGAGGCCTGAATAATCTAGAAGCAAGTAATAAAGGCCTGAATTAGCCTGCTGGCAGGGGGAAGAATGGAGGTTAGAAATATTCACAAGAAATAACTGACAAGACTCAGGGAAAGTAAATAGAAAACAAAGGAGAGAGACAACTGACATGAGTGTCCCTGTCAGCTTTTGGAGGAACATCTCGTGTTCAGAGTGATGCCATCATTGAGTTATAGTTTGCTGGAATCTGGGTAAATCCCAGCTAGAGGTTAGTTTGTCCTCCACTGGTCTGAGGCAGATTAGCACAAATTAAATTTCATGCTAACTGGCTCTAAGCCTGGGACACATCATTAAACTTCAGGGTTATCTGGTTGATCACACTAAAAATCTATTTCTACTCTTCCCCCACTGCGAGTTGTGAAAATATTTTAGTCTCAGCAAGAATTCATTTTGAGTATTTCATTAAACTAATTACACACTCCTCTGAAATGCATTATTTAAAGGGGGGCAGGGGAAGATGCTGATGCTTCCTGATTAGCAACTGCTTTTAATTTCTGTGTACACCCTGACAGGACTACTAAAATGCAAGTCTTCTTTTCAGGCCAGGTCCATACAAACTAAGTGACACGACAATTTGAAGAGTTAAGTCAAGTCAATAAGTATTTATTAAGTGTTCATTATGTGACAGGCATTGTCCTAAGTGCTGGGAATATAAAGACAAAAAATACAAAATGAAAGAATCCTTACCCGCAAGGAGCTTACAATCTAATGGAGAAAGACAACACCTAAAAGGAAGTCGGTAGAGAAGAAAGTTAGGAGAGTTGGGAATGGAGCCCAGATAGGAAAAGAGTGAACATGACTAGCTTAGGCACTTTATCTAAAATGGAGATTCTTGTAGGATATGGCAATAAGAAAGAGGGACTGCAGAGGCAGGGTGATACTCCAGAGTGAGAAGGCTACTGAGACCAGAGGGATTGTCTAGTTACTGTCTTTTGTTAGTTTGGGAACCCCGAAGACGTGAATTCAGGTCATTACTAAGGGAGGGCCTGCCTTCCTATTAAAGCACAAAGGCTCTAAACTCATATTCGGTTCATTGTTGCCCTTTTAACAACAAATATTTATTAAACCCATATCTCATATCAAACAGGAGACAGGCTGGTGTGGTAGATTGAGTTAAGAACATCTAGGTTTGTCCTGCATCTGAAACATATTAGTGGTGTGAACTTAGACGAGTCACTTAACTATTGGCCCAGGAAATACTTTAGGACCAAAAAATAGTAGAACAGGAACCCACATGCTTTTCTAGAGGAAGTTTCTTTTACCAATGAAATCACTGGTCTAGTCAAAAAAAATTACCTGGGCATTGTGTTGGATAAAGAAGTCTATGATCTCAAGGAACTTATAATCTAGTCGGGAGGGACGGGACAAACAAACAAGAAAAGATAACGAGTATGCCAATAATATGCCATTTCAATCACTAAGACAGTATAAAAATCCTAGGGAAGTATTTGAGGCACATGGAAGTTAAGTGACTTATAGGATTATGTGATAATACACCTGGATCTAGAAAGGGCCTCAGGTGGCATCTAGTCCAATGATCTTATTTTGCAGATGAGAAAACCTATGCTGTCAGAGGTAAAAGGCCTAAATGTTAAGTGCCTAAGGTCACACAGAGAAACATCATAGGGAAGAATTGAACCCAGGCTCTCTGACTCTGCAAACAGTGCTCTTTCTACTATATCATGCAGCCTCCAGGGTAATAGACCTACTATGTGTGAGAAGAAGGACTTATATCAGATACCAAATCTAGCATGATGTTACCTCTACAGTTAACAATACGAAGCAGTAAGTAAGGAATACATGAGTAGTATGGAAAGTTAAGTTCTACAGGATTTTAGTGAAGGGAATAAATCTCCGGTGGGTTAGAGTGGTTAGGGTAGGCTTCACAGAGGGAGAGGGACCTGAACTGAGTCTTAAAGCACAAGAAAGACAGCAAAAAAAGGAAGGGCATTCCAGGCACTGGAGAAATGACTTGTATTTATGGCATTCCTGGAGGAAAGCCAAACTTTAGCAACCAGAGAATAAGTGTTTATTTAGAGGGCCTACTCTGGAGACTTATTTCCCAAGGACTGCTAGAGACAAATTAAACCTCTAAGTGTTTATAGCAATTTTATTGTTTACAAGGAGTTAGGGGAAAAATACAATTCACAAGTCAAAATATAATTAGAAGAAGTCAAATTATATTCTGCATAGAAAATTAGATTTTTACATACCATGTGTGCTTTTCAAGTATATCCTTAGAATGGAGTTTCCCTTTGTATTTTCCATTTCAAGGGGGAAAAATCCTATGTAAATAGACTAATGAAAATGAAACTCATCTGAGAACATTTGTATAAATTCATATTTTCTTTGAAGTAATAGAGTACATTACATTTCTTTTTAAAGAAACTTAAATAAATGAAAACAATTGAAAACATTGCAAACATTTTGCTTAAAGGGACATAAAATGTTAAACTAATTACTAAGAATACATATAGCTCATTTTCTCTGTGAACTTTCATTTTAAAAAGGTCACATAATGTAAAAATGCCAAATCAATAGAGGTGTTATGAGCTAAAGTTCTGAAACTAAGAAAATTTACACCAGCGAAATACAGTAAAATATACCTATATATTTTATAGTGGATGTATTCCTTTAATTAGAGTGGATGTATTCCTAATTCTACACAATGGTTTTCTTTACAAAACTTGAAACTGCTAAATTCATTGACCCCTAGAACATGAAAAATTTAAGTCTTCTGAACATCATTATTATAAGTAGAATATAGAAGTTGTCCTTAGAGGGGCGGAGCCAAGATGGCAGCTGGAAAGCAGGGACTTGCATGAGCTCCCCACCAGGTCCCTCCAAAAACCTATAAAAAGTGGCTATGAACAAATGTTAGAACTGCAGAACCCACATAACAGCAGAGAGAAGCAGGGCTCCAGCCCAGGACAGCCTGGATGATCGCTGGGTGAGGTTTATTGCACACAGAGCTTTGAGCAGAGGGGAGCGGAGCCCAGTGTGGGCTGTGCCCGGACCAGTCAGAACAGGAGTGGGGTGGAACAGGCCCTAGCACCCTGCATCAGTGAGCTGTGGCAGTTACCAGACTTTTCAACCCACAAACACCAAAGACAACAGAGAAGGTTAGTGGGAAAAGCTGCAGGGGACAGAGTGAAAGGAATTTGCTGGTGTGGCTACTACCCCAGAGACAGCGGAGGTGGTGCAGCTACAGAGCTACAGCTGCAGTTGCTTCTGGCCCCAGGCCCGCCTAGTGGGAGGAATTGAGTGGCAGATCAGAGCAGGAGTGCAGAGACTGCTTAAGATCTGAGTCAGGTCCAGGTTGGTGGTTTTTGGGGGAGGAGGAGTGCTGGTGTGGCAGAGCTGGCTATATAGAAATAGCTCTGAAAACAAGAACATATCCCATCAAACTTGTAACAAAATACTCTTTACAAGCAGTCATACCCTGACGAAAAACTCAAGCGTCAAGTAAGTTGGCTGGGAACATGGCCAGGCAGTGAAAATGGACTCAGATTCAGACTCAGAGTTTGGAATCTTTCTTTGGTGACAAAGAAGACCAAAACATATAGCCAGAAGAAGTCAACAAAGTGAAAGAGCCTACATCAAAAGCCTGCAAGTAAAACATGAACTCGTCTCAGGCCATGGAAGAGTTCAAAAAGGATTTGGAAAAGCAAGTTAGAGAAGGAGAGGAAAAACTGGGAAGAGAAATGAAAATGATGTGAGAAAACCGTGAAAAACAAGTCAATGGCTTGCTAAAGGAGACTCAAAAAAATACTGAAAAATATAGTGAAGAAAACAACACCTTAAAAAATAGACTAACTCAAATGGCAAAAGAGCTCCAAAAAGTCAATGAGGAGAAGAATGCCTTGAAAGGCAGAATTGCCCAAATAGAAAAGGAGGTCCAAAAGACCACTGAAGAAAATACTACCTTAAAAATTAGATTGGAGCAAGTGGAAGCTAGTGACTTTATGAGAAATCAAGATATTATAAAACAGAACCACAGGAATGAAAACAGGTGCTAGGGCCTGTTCCGCCTGACTCCTGGTCTGGTTGGTCCAGGCACAGCCCACGCTGGGCTTCGCTCCCCTCCGCTCCCAGTTCCGTGTGTAATAGACTTCACCCAGCGATCATCCAGGCTGTCCTGGGCTGGAGCCCTGCTTCCCTCTGCTGTTTTGTGGGTTCTGCAGTTCTAGAATTTGTTCATAGCCACTTTTTATAGGTTTTTGGAGGGACCTGGTGGGGAGCTCACGCAAGTCCCTGCTTTCCAGCTGCCATCTTGGCTCTGCCCCTCTAAGGACAACTTCTAAATTCTACTTATACTAATGATGTTCAGAAGACTTAAATTTTTCATGTTCTAGGAGCCAATGAATTTAGTAATTTCAAGTTTTGTAAAGAAAACCATTGTGTAGAATTAGGAAAACAACGTGAAATATCTCATTGGGTAAACCACTGACCCAGAAAATAGATCCAGGAGAGATAATTTAAAAATTATTGGACTACCTGAAAGCAATGATCAAAAAAAGAGCCTAGATATCATCTTTCAAGAAATTATCAAGGAGAACTGCCCAGATATTCTAGAGCCAGAGGGTAAAATAGAAATTGAAAGAATCCACAGATCGCCTCCTCAAAAAGACCCCAAAAAGAAAACTGCTAGGAATATTGTCACCAAATTCCAGAGCTCCCAGATCAAGGAGAAAATACTGCAAGCAGCCAGAAAGAAATAATTTGAGTATTGTGGAAACCCAATCAGAATAATCCAAGATCTAGCAGCTTCTACATTAAGGGATCGAAGAGCTTGGAATACAATATTCCAGAGGTCAACGGAGCTAGGATTAAAACCAAGAATCACTTACCCAGCAAAACTGAGTGTCATGCTCCAAGGCAAAATAAGGATTTTCAATAAAATAGACACTGTGCCAAGTGCTTTACGATTATTATCTCATTTTAATCTCACAACAACCCTGAAAGGCAGGTGCTGTTATTGTCCCCATTTTATAGTTGAAACAAACAGATGAAGCGACTTACCCAGAGTCACATAGCTAGTAAGTGTCTGAGGATGGATTTGAACTTAGGTCTTCCTGACTTCAGACCCAACACTTTATCCACTGTGTTACCTTGCTCCTGCTATTACTATTAATTATATACAAAAATCTCACTATTCTGTTGGTGATAGATACAGAATTTCTTTAATACCATTTAAAAGGTCAAGTAACCCATCAGTGTTTGCCTCACATATTTTCCCTCTGGGAATCGCATTGTACAAGTTATCAAGAGTCCAGTATTACTCTTTTTTATAGATTTAAAAATGGAAATATACAGAAGTCAAGGAATTAGCGTAAATCCGCACAACAAATTACAATTAGTAATATTAATAATCTTCCATTATATAACCTTTTTAACTTTTCAAAATATATCTAACATCCATTATGTCATCTGATCCTCATAGCCACCTCACCATGCATGTAGGAAAGGTGTTACTACCTACTTGTTCCAGATGATGATGCTGGAGTCTAGAGGGGTTCAGTGGCTTGTCCAGCTTCACATATTGATGCTAGTGGAGAAAAAAAACTGAAATTCACTTTTTCTGATTACTTGTTCAGTGCCTTTCCCACACTATGTTGTGTCTCCTGAGAAACAAAATGTTCTATTTTTATTTCCATCATTCTTTGCCGAATCTAAAAAAATTAAGGAGTCTGACTCTCTGCAGGTTTAACCTTCCCAGTCCAGGGCGTAAATGTAGCAATAGTAATCAGAGTGTTGTGTTCATATTTTTTTTCAGGTTACATAGCCATGTGCAACTGGTGGTGGCCATAGCATGAGATGGTGAATTATGAGGATTGGCTGTAGCATATGCATCAAAACTCTTGAGAGATCAATATTTCCTAAATTCTATGAAACTTTGATTTTATTTTTTTTTGCTATTAAATCTGTCACATAGGAACAAAGAACACAGATATCATGGATTAGTGCTAAATCTCATTTTAATCTTTAGTTTTCAACCCCTGCCTTTGTCAATATCAAGCCAACTGACAAATTCGTCAAACTGACATTTCCATTTCTTTCCACATATGTCAGAATTTAGGATATATCCAACTAAACGTGAACATCTTACAAGATGGGTTCTGAAACTAGCTTCTACTGGAGCTGATTGTTGAACTTTCAGAGTGATTATTTATACCCTGGATACTAGTAAAATACTACAAATCAGGTCTTAACTGTTTTATGGATTGTCTAGCCTTAAGAAAATGATGGAGAAAATCTTAATAATGCAGATTGAACTTAAAAGTGTGTTTTAGTTTAGAAATGCCAATTGTTAAACATTTAACAATACACCCTTGACCCTACCCCTCCAATTTCTGATTCCCTCCTATGTTCTTTTACATACTAGCAAGTCCTTACCTTCTTCCAATCTAGTAATGGCATTGGGAGCAGGGCATCAAAGATCATGCCTCCACTTTTGCTGCACTTCAAGTAGACACCTTTGACAAATGTTATGGTCATTTGAGTCTTTAGACATTCCTATCAGTTAAATACCTGGAAAGGGTCCCAGCAATGGGGATGACAACATTTCAATTCAACTTCAAATGTCCTTTACGTGCAAAGCATTGCACTTCAGTTTGGATATTCAAAGATGAAAAATAACACAGTTCCTGCCCTTAAGAAATTTATGATATCAAAGGAAAAATAAGGCATGAATGTAGATAGCACCATACATGAGAGGGTACAAGAGTAACAATAGTCTTAGTTAATTCTAGAATCATACTTTTGAATTTAAGGGGAAAAGGGTGCCTGAAGTTGTAACTTCCTAACTCAGTTAAGTGTTAGAAAAACAAAAGGTAATTTTTTGGTTTCAGGCAGCTATGACAATCGATTGATTTGATTTTTTAAAAAAATTTTCATATTTGGAAATGAATAGACATGAAATAAAGGAATCCTGACTATTGTGTCCTCTTTTAGATGAAGAGAAGGTAGTGTCCTGGAATTTGTTTTAAGGCAAGAATTGCCTGCCAGTTGTTCCATTGTTTCCATCTTGTTCAACTCTTTGTGACCCCATTTGGGATTTTTTTGGGGCAAAGACACTGGAGTGATTTTCCATTTTCTTCTACAGCTCATTTACAGATGAGGAAACTGAAGCAAACTCGATTGAGTGACTTACCCATGGTCACAAGGCTAGTCACATAGCCTGCCAGTAGAATTTGGCACTTATCTGATTCAGTTATCCTGGGCAACTTGGCAAAATGACCTATCTGACCAAGGACGAGTGTCAATATTCTCCGACAACAACAAGGACCTTCATAGATAAGTGAAGAATCTCTCTTGAATTCTCTACTATTCTAGAACACAAATACACAGAACTGGTTCTCTTTATTGACTTCTACAGAGGGGCAAAAACTACAGAGAACCACAACAAACTCATATGGAATCAGGAAAAGGACAGGGTCTGGGACCACATGAAGAGAAAGTTATACCAGTCTCTCATTCATTCTGCAGTTTGTTGCTAGAGATACGTGTAACAATAGTGTCTATAATAGCTGTCCAACACAATGAGAAAATCTTAGGAAATCATCCGTATCAGTCTACCATAAGGTATTGACTGAAGTTTGTTGAACTAGAAAGCTTGAAGTATTTCCAGGTGATACGAAAAGATAAATAGAAAAGTCATACTTTTAAATTTAAGTACATGTTTTGAGAATTTTAGTAAAAAATCTTGAGATATATCAGTCAACTCACCTAGAATTATTGAATGTTTGTTCTTGCTTTCCATTGTAAGCAGCTGAAACTTTTGCTTCAGTAATATTTAGCTAAAATGCAACTAAAGAGAGAATTGTAAAAGAACAGACATGCCTACAAGCATCTATTAAGAAAGGATAAGAGAAATCTAAAATAATTTTTTTTGCTAAGTAAGATTAAAGAATTATTGTGGGGTACCTGTATTGGACTAGAACCTCTGGATGCATATGATTGTGGTAGTAGTTAATAAGTTTACATGCAGAACCAGATATTTGTTTTCTTAAAGTCTATAGCTACTTCATTGTAACAACTTCTTAGGAAGCCTCAAATTGCAAAATTTCCATTGATTCTGAGTATTAATGGACAATAACATAGCCAAAAATTGCCTTGAGCCAATAATTTCTAATTTCATAAATCCTATTTATCTAAAGATAAGCTGTACTTTAGCCAACATATAGCTTGGTAAAAATAGTACTTTTACCAACAAAATAACTGTTGCTGTTTTCCTTACAGGTATGGGTGTATATATTATTTTTAAATCAATTAATCAACAAGCATTTATTAAGTATCTCATATATTAACGGGTAACTAGGTGACACAGTGGATAGAGTGCAGGGCCTGTAGTCGGGAAGACTCATTTTCCTGAGTTCAAATCTAGCCTCAGACACTTATTAGCTGTGTGACCTTGGACATGATACTTAACTCTGTTTACCTCAGTTTACTCAGAGGTAAAATGAGCTGCAGAAAGAAATGGCAAACCACACCAGTGCCAAGAAAATCCCAAATGAGGTCACAAAGAGCTGGATATGATGGAAATGACTGAAGAACAAAATGAGCAGAACCGAGAGAACATTGTATACAGTAATAGCAATATTGTTTTAAAAATGACATTGAGTGAATAAGCCATTTTGGCTATTATGAGTATCCAAAGGAATTATAAAGGACATATGAAGAAAAACACTACTTGCATCCAGAGAAAGAACTGATAAAGAGTAGTTTGTATAGAATAATTATATATATATGTATGTATATATATATATATATATATACATGTATGTGTGTATATACACACACACCTATTTGTGTCTAATGGTAGCTATCTCTATCATGAAGCGGGGGAGATGGAAGGAAAAACATAAATTTACATATCTTTATTGTATATTTAAAAGGAATAGCAAGTTGTACCCAATAAATTTGCAGTTTCATGTGCAATCATGTTTTTTATTATACTATATTATCGAAATGCTTGTTTTATTCTATAAATTAAAAAGAAAATAAATATATGTGAAAAAATAAAGAAGCTATGACAATTTTAAAAAAAGGATGAAATGGCAAGTTATTCTAGTATCTTTGCCAGGAAAACTCCAAATGGGCTCATGAAGAGTCAGGCATGACTGAAAAATGACAAAGAAACAAGAACATTTTGTATTAATCATTGTATGAAGCACTGGGGAGACAAAGCTAAAATTGAAGCAATCCTCTCTCTCAAAGATCTTACATTCTATCAAGGGAACTATATATGTGCAAAAGTATATAAAAATAAATAAAAGTTTTAGGGGAGGTAGGGCCCTGGGCATTACGAGGAGTTCAGGAGAAGCTCCATGTGCTTGACTGGTGGTGCTTGACCTAAGTCTTGAAGGAAATTAGGAATTCTAAGAGTCAGAGGAGAGGATGGAGGAGACAGAGTGCCAGATAAAGGTGTGAAGATGGGAAATGGGGTTACAGGTATCAGGAATGACAGGAAGAGTATCAGATTGTCTAGACTGAAGAGTACATTAAGGAGAGTAGTGTGTAATATTGTTGAAAAGGTAGGTTGATTCCAAGTTTTGAAAAATTTAAAATTGTCACCTAGAATAGTTTATATCTATTCCTGGTGGTCATAGAAAAACCCTGGAATTTAAGGGGTAGGGGAATGACATGCTAATACCTGAGGTTTAGCAATATTATTTTCTACTAAAAGAGCTTTTGTTTTCATGACTCATAAGCAGATGTGGACCAGACAGAACCGAATGAAAATCATAGAATCTTGGAGTTTGAAGGGACTTAAAATAGAGTGCGTGCTCCTTGAGGGCAGGGGCTGTTTTTGGTCTTTGTATTCCTAGCATCAGGCATGTAGACAGTACATTTGTAGTTGAATTTAATTGAGATCTCTTAGTCTCAAGCCCGTCACATTATAGATGAGAATATTGAATAATTCACATCACTCACATTTGTACAATGTATTAATGTTTGCAAACCACTAGATACACATCATCTCATTTGATCTTTACCACAAACCCTGGGAGGTAGATGTGTTTTTATCTTAATTTTACTGATGAAATAACTGATACTTAAGCCAATTGACTTTTCCAAGGTCACACAGCTAATAAGCATCTGCAATGGGATTCGAACCTAAGTCTTTCTGACTCCAAGTCCAGTATTCTATCCACCAATTCACATTGCCACTGAAGCCCAGAGAAGTTAATTGTCCAAGGTCACAGTTAGGAATGGAGCCAGTATTAAAACACAATGTTCTGGATGTACAAGACATTGATATTTCTACTACGTACCTTGTTATCTGTTGTAAGTGAATTATGTCTTCACTTATTCACACATGTGTAACTACATGCAGTCATTAGAGTATTGGAAGATTTCAAATTGCATCTCTAGAACTCAAGTTAATCTTAAAGACAGGCTGTCAGTTTACTATTTGGGAAAAGTGATGCATATCAACCACCTATTGCCCTATATCTATCTATCTATCTATCTATCTATCTATCTATCTATCTATCTATCTATCTTTATGTTTGTCTGTCTAGCTATCTATCTTTACAAAATACTAATGAAATACACATTCGATCCAGATTTTCATGGCATGAACTTCTTCCAACAGCATCATTCTAGTGGCAAGCAGGAGTGTGCAAAGAAAACTAGCACCATTCCAGTTTCCGTTAGAGAAATGTACAAAATAGTATACCGCTATTAGCTCTAACAGTTTTTTTTAAAGAACATGACTCTATTCTACAAAACAGCTTAAAACACACATACAACCAAGCAAAATAATACAAAATCTCTTATGAGGACAATGTAAAAATCATTTTCTTAGGCGTGAATTGAAACAATTTCTTCAAAGTTATACTTTTAGTATTTAACATTAAACCACAAGGTCCAGACAGTGGCCATGAAAGAGGAAAATGGGAGGTGGAGGGTTAAAGATTCAGAAATATACTTAAAAAGACCTTGATGTTTGAGTAGAAGAAGAGGGAGAAAAATGTGAGGATCAAAAATATTCTATATAAGCAAGCATACAATGTGAATCCTCTGTGTATCCATAAGTTTTTCTTTAGTCTCCTGTGTGTGTCACAGGTCAGTCAGCATGAGAGAAGGTGTTACTGTGGAAAGAACATGGGACTGGAAATAAGGAGGCTCAGATTTTAGTCTTAATTCTGTGACTAACTTGGTATCTGAACTGGGGCAATTCATTTCATCTTTCTAGGTGTGATTTTCATAATCTGTAAAATGAAGAGGCTGCCATAGATGACCTCTAAGGACCCTTTTAGTTTCAACATTGGTGCATTCTGAGTTACTACCACAAGCCTGTGATGATTTTATAGACCAGCTATCCTCTCCCACATTTCCCCACCACATACACCAATATTGGTCAGTTCTATGCAGTCCCTCTTGGAGGGGAGGCTTCTTCCACCTCTAGTTCTAAGAGTTGAGTAGCCTGCAATCTGTAGTTGTGCAAAGGCTGGTGGAGGAGACAATAATGGAGGTCAGGAGGAGAATATTTGAATTAGCTTATCTTCCTTATGTTCTTAGGAGGGAATTTCTGCAGCATAAGTGATAAAATGAAGCCCAATGTATCCACATATAAGAATATATATAATGGCATGAATGGGGAATAGCCCTTACTTTTTTGCAGAGGTAGAGAACTGATCTCCTCACCAAACAAAAGTAGTAGAGTGAAGGAGTTACAGTCTTGGGAACAGGAAAAGGGAAATAGAATTAAGCTATGTTTTGCATTTTGAAAATAATTTTCCACTACAATAATCATAAAATCTTCCAAAAATAATGGTGCTGCTCCCCATTTCAATAGTAACAATAATGTAAATATCCTTTTTAAAAGGGGGTGGGAGAGGAGCATGCCATATAAATAGTTTATTTAAAGAGGTTCCATTTGCAAAAAGATTGGAACAAAAACCAACAAGCATTTTTAAAACAAAACAAATGACACATACCTATCCGCTTTTATCAACAGAGAACATTTGCAATTTGTATCCTGTACTTAAACTTTAAGTTCCTGAAATCCTAGGTTTTCTATCCTGCATGCAAAATTTTGCTGCATTAAATATTAGCCCACACTTATGTTGATTGTACAATGGGAAATCTAAGCTACAGAAATTCCAGCATCATTAATAATATTTAGATCTTATAGGGAAAAAGAACACTATGCCATTGTCATCAGGATAAATTAAGAATTTTAACCTGAAATAAAAAGGAAATGTAGTCAGTAACATTAAAAACACCATGGCCATATGGATAGAATGTGGAGCTTGGAATTGGGAAGGTCTGAGTTCAAATTCCATTTCTGACTCACTGGTGTATGATCCTTGTCAAGTCACCTAAATTCTATGTGTCTTATCTATGAAGTCTAATACATGTTGGGATCAATGATTAGTATTGTGAATTATCTATGAGTTTCAAAAGTTAAGATGAAAGTTAAACAATATCTAAGGTAAAAAGGTATTTAATACTAGTTTAGTTATTAAATTTGACATTAATTTTCATAGAAATTAAGTTCTAAAATGTGCAAAATTCAATTTTACAGAATAAATTTATTAAGACAAGTAAGAACCTTCAAACACTTGCTAAGGGTCTTTATCAAGTTCAGTAATTAAATTATTGAGAATTTATTGATTCCATGTAGTGATTATAGTCTCCCACCCTCTGATTCTCCTTTTTCCCACATGGACGCAAATGCTTTCCATAAAATACCTCTGTTATTTTGTTAGGATGGAAAAATTGCAGATTGCTTAAAGAACCCTCCAGGCCTCATTTCTAGACTAGATATGGGTCATTAGGGATGATAATACAGTAGAATTGCACTTGTATCTGCATAAGAAGGTAACATCTGGAGAACTAGTAGTCTAAGAGAGAAATCTGCCCTATACATTAGCAGAGTTACATTTCAGGTATAACAAAACATGAGGCTGTACTACAAATTGATCAATATTTGTGAATTGCCTTGAAAAAGATTTAAATGCAGCACAAATATAAGGAAGACATCATTGTTATATAAAAGTGTATTATAATTTTATTTTAATCCAAGTATATATTGAACAACCACTGTCTAGTACTGTGTTAAGTATTCTTGATTTTCTTTAATATGGGAAGAAATGAAAATTAGGATGCTCCAATGCTGAAGGATGACTAAATCTTTAGTATGTTTGTATTATTTTATTTTCATGACATTTGAAGTGGGGTTCTACGATGTTCTTTTGTTCTTGCTTCTTTTAACAATTGCTTAAAAAGTTTTTATGTTGTTCATCAAAAATATATTATAAATAATGACTTTTATAAATAAAATAAATAACAACAATAACTGGCATTCTTATAACACATTAAAACTTGCAAAGTCTTTTACATACATTATCTCATTTAAGATTTTTTAAAAAATAACACACTGAAAATGCACTCTAGTGTTTCTCTGCCGGAAAAAAAAGAACTCAGAAGTTCAAGAAGTTTGAAAAGTGAGAACCCATCTAATAAAGGTACAATGCTCCCATATTTTTCTCTTTTCATCAATGCATTATGACCAAACCTGGCAAAATGTCTAGCCAATGACTCCTCCCCTTGCCAGGCTATAGTTCTTTTTCTCCTTTACCTCTGCACAGTTCCAATATATATGGTCTATATGGTACAATATAACTCAGAATTATGTTATTCTGTTTTTTAAGTGTAATTTTATCATTCCATGTTTGCTAGTCTTGTCTCCTCAGTTAGAGTATAAACTACTTGAGAATGGAGATTGTGATATTAATAATATTGCATATTATTAATGTAATGTGATATTGGATTATTAATATGACATAATACTATGATGTTACACTAATGACATACAATATTAAAATGGGTTATGTAATAATATGGCATTATATATAAAATAATATATGTAATTTATGACTAATAACATGTAATATATTACATTACAATGATGTAATATTATTATGTATGTAATATTTCTTTATCTCCTAAAATACTCGTCCTGATATTGAGCACATATGAAGTTCATTGAAAGAAATGGAAATGAAATCATTCAATCATTCCTTATTTCTGTTCCTATTTGCTTTTGGCTAGTCCACATGACTATCTGCCAGAATACTTTATTTAGTATTCTTTGTAATCCTGAGAAGACCAGACTGCCAATGTAGCACCCAGGAGACACAGCAGGTGGCATAACTTGGGTGGAATTTAAAATGTGTTGTTTCTGATCAAGCTTAAAAATACATAATGTAATGCAGATAATTACGATTGTACAAGGTAATTTTAAAATGAAGAGGTCATTGTGGCTTTATCCAATTATAGCGAACATTATTTTTAGGATTAAGGGGTAGAGGGAAGCAATCCCTTAATGATCTATCACAGTCATCTATAGATATATTTTTAAACAGTGACTGACAACTTTGCTCTGTGACATTTTGGGGTTGGCAGAAGGAGAGGATCTATTTTCCTCATTAGATAACAACCACTTTCTTGTTTCCTTAGCTTGATCAAAAAAAATTACTGATGACATATATAATTTCTTTCTTTCACTGTGCTAAAAGTTGGAGCATAGGGTTAGAAAAATGGGAGGCCAACCACGTTCAGTCCGATTTGTTCAAGACTCAGTCAATGATGAGGTTATGATAGTTCCCACTGACAGCAAACATTGCAACTCTCAAATCTCAAGTTTCGTCATGTGGCCCGTGCTTCGAGCCCTGAGTATCAGGACTAGGATGGCTGAGTTTAACATTTCTGGCACTAAACGAGCTGCCACACCAGGTGCAACTTTTGCCCCCAGTATAAGGTTTCATTTGCAGGACGATCTGAATAAATTTGTTCCAGTGTAAGAGTATGACACATAGTTTCTTTTTTTCATGCATGCATCAAAACATGACTTCTTTACATAATCTAATATTTCTCATGTAAACATATTCTGTGGGTACCAACAAGTTACATAAATCATTTCACTATTCGGTGCAATACTTGTACAAGCTTCTCATCTGAGGGATTGTCCACATATACTTTAAACGGATCATTGCTTCTCCCCTTCTTTGTACTGCAAAAGGGCACAGAAAATGCAAATTAGACAGCACCTAAGGATGGCCTGGTAATAGTAGTAATTAAACTCTGAAGGCATTTATACTTTTGGTCTTTTCATGGCTGAAAATATTTGAGGTATCCAATCTGCTTTAAGTTGAGACATTGAAACTGAATGTAAATGTGTGAAAAGTCTTATTGAAGGAATTTTCTAGAAAGTGAAGTTGTGAAATGGTGATGGGGGCAGTTGAGAATGGAAAGTGGGCAATAGTTTGAACATCAAAGGAACAAATTTGGTAACAGTTTTAGGCAGAGAAAAATATAAAGGTGGATTAGACAATAAAATAGAAAAAATGGGAGAGAACAAAATTCTTTTCTGATTTTACAAGTGCCTGGAAATGAAACTGAAGAATACAGTTCCTAGAGAGTAGGCAAAATCATGTTTCAAAGCTAAAGTGGTCAAGGAATCACCAGTGCAAATAACAAGTGGTCTCACCATTTCAGGAGGATGATAATGCTCTCTGGAACATAATCTAGGGAAATTAAAGGGAAGATCTGGGGAGAATAAGAAACCATTATTTTTGTTTATTTTTCTTCCTTGGAAAATTCTAAACTTTTGTTGTATCTTCTTTTCTTCAAAAAAAGTGCTCTAGGCCACTGGATGGAAAGTTGGACTGGCAATTTGTAAGAGGCTTCTCCGAGATTTAAGCCCTTAGAACAGGGGGGATCTCTCAAATTGGGATCCATAGGATCCATGGATAGAGTTCAGAATATCTGTGAACTTGAATGGGGGAAAAATTAGATCTTTATTTTCACTAACCTCTAACTGAAATTTAGCATTTTCTTCAATTATGAATGTAGTTCACAAATATTCTGAGAAGTCCCCCAAGTTTCACCAGACTGCCAAAGGGGTTCATCTCTCTCTCTCTCTCTCTCTCTCTCTCTCTCTCTCTCTCTCTCTCACACACACACACAGAATTCCTACCCTAAATGAAAGAAATCTTATTTCAAATTGTGGATGTATTAAATTGCATTACAGCAACTCTAAGGTCTTAAATTATCCAGGGAAATCTATATTTAAAAAAAAAAGTAGTTAAGAAAAACTTTTTAATGAGGCTTTGCAAAAAGGACTATACTTTGTCAGCTCAAAAATCCTCACTTGCGGTATAGAAAATGCTATAGAATCATAAGATTATAGATTTAAAGTTGGAAGAGTCCTTAAATGCCCCCTAGTCCAACCCTCTCACTTTACAGATGAGAAATTGAGCCCCAGAAAGTTTAAGTGTCTTGTCCAAAGTCACAGGATAATTCATCATAAAGATATGGTTTGAACCCTGATTCTCAGAACTCTTAAAACTATCCTGGTGATAAAAATATAAAAATAATTTTGACTCATGGTGATAATAGCAAGGGGACTGGTTTTGTGTGTGTGTGTGTGTGTGAAATTTTTCTTTCTTTTTCTCTCTTTCTCAATCTGTCTCTCCTTTTTTGTGTCTAACTCCATCTGTCTTTGTCTCTCTGTTTCTGTCTCTGTCTCTGTTTCTTTCTGTCTCTTTCATCTCTCTATCTATGTTTCTCTCATTTCCCTTTTCAGGAGGCGTGAGGGGCCATCCTTACCACCCTCCTCTGGTGACTGAGGCAGAAGGTGCAGATGGGACGCGGTGCTCCTACGCTTCCGTAGGGGCCGCCACCAGCACCTTCTTCGCTGTCCCGCAGGCAGGGCAGATAGTGAAGCGGGGGGTGGGCCTGGGGACCCCCAAACGACTCGGGTGGGAACAAGAGCACGTTTTCCAGATGGGAGATGTAGCTGGCTGCCAGGCGCAGGGTCTCGATCTTGGAGAGTTTACGGTCCGCGGGCTCTGTGGGGATGAGGGTGCGGAGTGCGGTAAAAGCGCTGTTCACGCTGTGAGTGCGGTCCCGCTCCCGGGCGTTGGCCGCCTGCCGCTGCTGGCTCAAGCCGACCACACGGCCCCCTTTTCGCTTCTTTTTGCCGTGGACGCGCTGGAACTTCTCGGGGCTTTGGGGCTCCTGGGTCCTCCCGCTGCTGCTGCTGCTGCAGCCGCTCTCCCGTTCCTCCGACTGGGACCTCATGTCCCCGCTGCGCCTGCCTTGGCTGACCCTGCCTCCTCTTCCTCTTCCTCCTCCTCTTCCTCTCCGCGACCGCCCTTTAGCTCCATATCACTGTTGCAGCAGCTGCCCCTCTGCGCCCGGGCCGACGCCCCCCAGGCTCTCCAGCCGGAGCAAGGACTTCGAGAATAGCCTCCAGGACCAGGAGGATGCTGGAACCCTGGGTGGGAGAGGGAGCTCTGGGGCCAGGGGGAGGTGAGGGGACAGAAGTGGGAGCTTCCTTTAACCTTCAGAGGATGCACCTGTTCTTCACTTCTGCTTACTTCTTTCAGGGGACTGGGTCCAAGGTGTCTTTACTCTTTCTCAAAGTTTTGGGTAGGCCAACTCCCACTCTTTCAGCTAATTATTTTCCTGCCTCTCTTTAGAATGGCTTTTCTATAGATTCAACCTCTGGGTCTCGGCATCGAACATTTTTCCGGCCTTGCTCTCCTCTCTCCTCTGTTCTTTTCTTTGTGTATTTTTCTACTTTCTACCCCGTTGCTCACTCTTTTTGCTTTCTTCTCTCTACTTTCACGTCCCTCAAAAGTCTTCTAGAATTTGACACTCAGCTGTCTCCCTACCTTGCTTGATTCGCAGGGCTCTAGTGGTCAGAGGTTATTTAAGGACCAATATTCCCGTGTTGATTCAACATCTAGAAAGAGAGGCAGGAGGAGGTAAGGAGATAGACGTTCTCTACTTCCAATCACAGTGGAGTTTTCCTTTCTTCCTTCCTTCCAACATTTGAGACCTCAGATGTTTCTTACCTCTTACCTTACTAATCCTGTAGGATTGTGGTAAGAACTAACTTTTTTGGTTTTAGTTTGAACCTGTGACTTCCTTAGGGTAGGGAATTCCCTTCTACTTGATAGCTAACACTTTACATATATTATTTAAACATAAGATTCACAACCACCAGTAGATAGGTGCTATTAGTATTCTATGTATATTAATATAATTATTCCATTTACAAGTTAGGGAACTGTGCCATAGAGAAGCTGAGTGACTTGCTTAAAGTTACACAGATGTTACATAAATGAGGCCACATTTGAACTCAGATCTCCCTGACTCCACTTTAGGCATCCTATCCATTGTCAATTCACTTAGCTGCCTCTACTAATGCAGATCACCAACTTCTTCACAACTTAGGATCTCAGAGAGTTGATTTGTGCTCTAAGAACATCTTGAAGTGACTTGCTCACACAGCAAGACATAAAGGCATGCTTAGCAAATCTTCGGTTAACCCACATTGCTGTTGTACTTTCAGGTCTACAAAGCTCTTTGCTATACAAACTCTATGAAATACGTGATATGAGTATTTTTTATCTTCATTTTATGGATAATGAAATTGAGTCTCAGAGATGTAGAGTGGCCAGCCTCAGCTCACATGACTGGCAAACAGCTGATTTGGTACTCAAATCTATGGCTTCCTGATTTTACATCTCAGTTTCTATATTAAATTGCCTCATATAGCACAGAGTTAAAATACATCTAATGATTTAAATAGTCTACCAGTAGATTCAAGGGAGAGAAGAACACAGTTTATGCTTGAAGGAATTTGCCTAACTATAATTTATTGACATCAAAACAAAGAATACAGCAAGAGCATGTACTAATCTGCTCTATAGTTCACCTTGATCCCAGACGGTGTAGCCTTGAGTAAGAAAGTGAGTTTCATCAGTAAAATGTTCTTTTCCCAATGTTAAGTAGTCAGTTCTTTGTATTTTGTTGCCTATTACAAGGGCAGTATTTTTTTCTTCCTGCCAACAGTTATCAGCTATTTTAAAAATTGGTTTTCATGTAGTTCTTCCAAATTTGAGAAACTTATACCCCACTGCAGAGGAATAAATATTCTCTCCAGCTGTCACATCCTTCTGAAGGTCTTTGTCTTCTGAGGATTAATCAAGCTTTTTTTTTTTTCAACAGCAGTTCGTCAAGTCTTGGAACTGTTTTTTTTTTTAGTATTTGACCATAGTTTCCTTTATTTACTTCAATGGAATTGATCCTGTTTTATTGTGGGCTTGAATGGCCCTTGAAACACCTGACTTCCTCATGCCAACAGCTGCTCCAGTATCTCTAACAGTAACTGAAATATGCTTTTTAAATATTTCAACTTTTTCATGTTTCCTTGGAGTAATATCCATTTTTAAAAAACACAAAATTAAAAATATATAGCAGCTGCTTTAATTGTAGCAAAGAATGATAAACAAATCAGCTAGGGAATGGTCGAAGAAATTGTTACACATGAATGCAATGGACTTTTATTGTAACGGAAGAGATTATGAATGTGATGGATTTAGAGAAATATGGAAATACTTATTTAAACTGAAGCTGAATGAAATGACCAGAACCAGGAGAACGTAACAGATAATCACACTAATAATGTGAAAGAGGGGAAAAAACTCCAAAAGGCCTCAGAGCTCTAACCAAAATAGTAAATGACTCTCACCTCATGGCAGAGAGGCGATGAACTAGATGTACAGAAACAGACATAAATTCTTAGACATGACCAACACGGATCTATTTTGTTTGACTATACATATTTTTTTCAAGGGATGGTGTGGAAGCAGGTGAGCTAGGGGGTATTGATAGGCTTGCAAAAAAGAACATTAATAAAATATTTCTTAAAACATAGAACAAATTTTTGTAACCACTTTCTTGAACTTTATATTTCTTCATTATTCTCCTGGTTACACCTGTAACTTTCTGGACTTCTCTGTACCATGGCCCCCATGCTGATTTCATCTCTTCTCTCTTATCTCCTTTCAGATTCCTTTTTTTCTAAGATCTTACCCCATTAGAATATAAGCTCCTTGAGGTCAAGGATTGTTTAGCACAATGCCTGGCACGTAGCAAATTCTTACTGAATGCTTGGGGTGTGCGTGCATATGTGTGTGTGTGTGTGTGTGTGTGTGTGTGTGTGTGTATGTAAACCAGTGGCTCAAAGGTCATTTGCATAATAATCTTTGAATTGGTGGACATTGATTATTCAATGTTATAATTTTCTATGTAATCTTCTTCCCTGTTTTTAATATCTTGAAACATTTGTGTTTATTGACAATTTTTAAAGCTCAAAATAAAAATGAAAGAAGAAAATAAGAGTGTGAATGTGTGTGTTTGTGGGTGTACAATTCAAGATAGAAAAACAGCCTTCCAGAGACCTGGATTAGCTGTGTGAAGTCTCTTATTAAAGCAGAATCACCTCTTCTCAGGATGGACAGCTGCTTTGGAATTCTTGGCTGAGACCTGGGCCCCCTCTAAACTTAATTAGCATGCTGATGACCTGCACTTGGGTCCATCTGTCAGGGTGGCCTGGTTCCCACTCACAAGACCTTTGGACCTTTCCCTTCAGACATAGATGCTAGGCAACGGCAAGTTCAAATGAGTACAGTCGATGGAGCCCTACAAATAGCATTTTTTTTTCAGAAGGTTCCTCTGTGGAAGGAGTTCTATGTGCCTCCCCCTCCACTTTCTTTTCTGTCAGACTGGTTCAGAGTGCTTCATTAACTCAAACAACTTTCTCTAGTCCAATTTCTCCACCACCTACCCCCTCCACCACTAGTCTTTTTTGTCTGCTTGGCAAATTGCTACTAGGTCACGGAGAATATCTCCCCAACTTATACCTTTCCAACTCTCATTCCTTAGCTCCTGAAAGAACTAATGGGCACAGTTCCTTGAATTCTAACATGAAGACATTTGTTACTGAGCTAATGCAAAATGCATTGCATGTCTCCTTGTCCTGGAGTGCTGAGGGGGCTTCAGTAGGAAGAAAGAAGGCAATACTCTCTTTCGTATGTGTACCACGATTACTTAAAGGTTTGCTTCATATAAACATGTGGGAAAACTTGGGAAAATCATCTGTTACTGAGAGAAATGCTGGGGTATAATTGTTGACCTGAAGATCATAAAAAAATCTTCTAAGTCTAAGGGATTTTGTTTTTAGGTCATTTGAATTGCACACACTCACTTTGGTTGTTTGCCAGGAGCAAAATATACATGACTAATCACCATGTAGGATTTACTTTGCCTTCTCTCAGGAAAAAGAAAAAAAAATTGTCTCAGAGCCCAAGGGCTGAGATCACAATAGATATGTGAGTCATTCCATGAGTTCTATTTGGTGATGGACTGAAATAAAGCTATACAAAAATATTCGAAGCTACAAACCCTTCTAGTATAGGATATTATTAGGTACAGTACCTCATGGGATAATTTTAGAGAGGGCAATCTATATTTAGAGAGATACCGTATCACTTTTCATGAAGATTCAGTGGATGAAACTGACCAGGGGGTAAAAACCACACTAGGGTTGGGCTTTCAAAGCCAAATTAAAATGTAGGTCAGACAGTTAGCATAGTGGCTGCATTTTATTTCCAGCTCAGTGACTTTGGGATGAACAGAAGAGATAGTTTACTTTTCTGCCTTCAAAGAACTTGTTGTCTTGTGAGAAATCTACAACATATATGAATAGACTAAGGAATATTTTTGAGACTTCTGGTTAAGGGTGCTATGTGAAAAGTCACAGAAAAGCTGAGATCTCCCATTTTTAGCCCAGCATTTAGCATCTAAAATGGGCATCAGATAGACCAATGACCAAGAAATCCAAAGAGAAATGTTAGTAAACTCATTCATGAAGCCCTGGGCTATCATAAAAGACTACTAAGAGTTGTAGACACTGGAAGAAGGGTCTTTTCAGAGAAGGCAGTAGAACCACGGGAAAATAGGCCAAAAGCTTGTATTAACACTACAATGGGAAAGACCCAAGGGGAATAGAAGCTGGTGACATCACTCCAAAAGAGAGATTTCCAAGGTAGGATTCACTTATAGGGGAATCCTATATAGGATATAGGAATATATATATATATATATATACACACACACACATATATATTACACACACACACACACACACACACACACACACACACACACATATATATGGGATTCATTCTGGCTCCCCAACTCCTGTGTTCTGTGGATGGATGCCAGCGATCAGTAAGAAAGTTTAAGTACTAAGGGGCCATAGTGAGTATCAGACAAGACCTAACATCTACTCCGCTAAAGAAGAGAAAATGTTGGAATGCTATATTCCAAAAGGAAAAAGAAAAAGGCTTACAAGTAAAAATAACTGACCCTGAAAGACTGAGTATATAATCCTGCTGGGAAAAAATAAGAACCTGCAAGCATTCCTCATGAAAAGACTTGAGTAGAAACTTTGAAATGAAAACAGATGAAACCTAGAAAGGCAAATATATTTGAACATTTGAAGGAGATAAGTGGTGATGAAGTGCTTAAATTATAGTAGGAGAAAAGAGACACATATCCCTTCAGAATCCTAATAATCCTAATATATTACTACTAATTTTATCTAAAGCAGAAAGAGAAGGTAAGAAAATAAGCATTGACAATGAGAAAGCAAAATTATCTCTATTTGAGGATTATATTACCATTCCCATAGAAGGGAATCAACCAAAAACTCAAGTCAGTTAATTGCTTCAGCAAAACAGCAGGAAACAAAACATACCTAGAAAAAAACCCTACAACCTTTTAGCACAGTACTAATAATAAACATGAAGAAAATAAACAAAAATGCTATTCATGATAAAAAATTTCCTCTAAGTCTACCAAATATCTAATTAAATATCTTGAAGCTGATCTACCAAGAAATAGACAGAAATTTTTAAAGAAGCAAAGGAAAACTTGATTACATGGAAAAATATTTAATGTTCATAACCAGGTCACAATAAAATAAAGCTCCCAAACAATTTAGTCTACAGATAACATTCTCCCAACCAAATGACCAAATATACAAAATAATAAAAAATTCATTAGGAGGGAAAAAAGGTAATGAATACATAAATATAAGGAAATAATGAAAAATATGAATAAAGAAGATTAGAGATTACCAATCTCAAATCATATTATAAGGCAGCAATTCTCAATACTATCAGAAATGGTTAAAAACATTTTAAAAAAAGGAACCCTATGGAATAGATTACGTAAGAAACACATACATTATTTGCTATACCAAAGAACACAAAATACTAGGGAAAGAATTTTTTTATTCAACAAAAACTAATGAAAAAATAAGAGAAATTTGGCTGAAAATCATTTTAGGATATCATCTTACAGTACTGAAAAGAACTGTGTTTTGGACAGGTAGTATTCAACTTATTATAAAAAGTTCCATTTATTCCTTTGCTTTTTAATTTTGTAAATAGATGATTGCTGTATTTTGTCAAAATCTTTATCAGAATTTATCAATATAATTGCATGATTTTTTTGTTTTATTATTAACATACTTAAAGCTTTCCTAATATTTAACAAACCCAACCACAAATTCCAGGTATAAATCCAATTTAGTCATAGTGTCAATTCTTTCTAGTATTTTGCTATTATTTATATTGATTTTTATTCTTTCTTTGCTTCATCTTTCTTTAGTTCATGTATTAAGACCACAGTTATTTCTGAGAAATAACTTCTTTTCATATTTTTGCAAGTGCTTTGTATTTGTAGGTAGTTCTCTGAATTTCTGACTGAATTAATTTGTAAATCCATCTAAGCTTGGGGTTTTTCTTTCCTTGAGGGTTTGTTCAACTTCTTTTTCTCAGATGGGGTTGATTAATTTCTCTATTATTGTAAGTATTCATATATTTAATTGTTTTACCTATTTTGTTGATATCTATTGGGCCAATGTTTCTAAAAATGGATTTCTTCTTCATCTGTTGTGATTTCTCATTTTCGACTTTGCTAATTTGCATTTGATTTTTTAAACCAAATAGGCTAATGGTTTGTATATTTTTATTAATCACAACTCAGATTTACTTAAAAATTCAATCAGATTTGTTTCTAATTTTGTTAATTTCTACCTTTTTTCCAGAATTTTTTATTGTGTTTAATTTGAGGCATGATTCATTATTTTTCTAGTTGTTTTAATTTCACAACCAATTTACTGATTCATTGATACTCATTGATCTTTTCTTGATAAAGGTATTAAGAGATATAATTTTCCCCTAAGGACTTCATCTCCAGTATTTGATGGGATTAATTTTTGTCATTTTCTTTCATGAGATTATCTGTTGTTCCCCTGATTTGCTCAAGAATTCTCCAGGATTAAATTTGTCTCCATTTAAATATAAATGTTTTATTCTTAAGGTCCTTTATTTTCTGTAATTTTGGTCATTTTGATGAGCAAAAGCTGTATTTAATATCTCTACCTTTTTTCATTTGTTTGTAAGATTTTTTTGTGCCATAGAACATGGATAATTTTTGTAAAAGTGCTATGAAATATGCATAGTCCTTTCTATTTCCATTCAGTAATCATTGCCAATTTATCATATCTAATTCATCTGAAATTTTACTAAGGTCTTTTACTTCTTTCTTGTTTATGTTTTTGTCCAGGTCTGAAATAGCACATTGAGGTGCTCAACTATTATAGTTTTGCTGTCTATTTATCCCTATAATTAAATTAACTCTTCCTTTAATTACTTAGATGCTATTCCATTTGACAAATGTGGGCATGTATAATTGTTATTATTTCATTTTCTATGGTGCCTTTAAGTGTAATGTAGTTTCCTTGTTTATCTCTTTAACCATTTATATTTTTATTGTTGCCTTGTCTGAGATCATGACTTCTACTTTGGCTTTTTTTTTAGTTCATCTAATCAAAAAAAAAGTAAAGTCTTCTCCAACATTTCATTTTAGTTCCATGTGAACTGTTATGTTTCAACATTGCTTTTTAAGCATAAATAAGTTATATTTTGTCAAACATTTTTCTGTATCTATTGACATAGTCATGTGATTTTTGTTGTTTTTGAAATCAATATTGTCAGCTATTCTAATGGTAAAACAATCTCACATTCCTGGTATAAATTATAAATATAATAATAATAATAATAAATATAAATGAATAATAAATAAATAATAAATATAAGCACAGCAACTGATGTTTTGAATAAGTTGAATAAGTGGCAGATGTGTAGCCTCTTTGCTAATCTTGTATTCAACTAACTACAATATTTTTTTGGCAAAAATAAGTAAAAAAGTCATCATGTAGAACTCTATCTCCAAAACAAATAACTCCTGACACCTAAACAGAGAAAAAATAAAGCAAAGAAAAAATACTACAGACCAATATCTGTAATGGACATTGGCGAAAAAAATGTTGACTATTGCTGTGTAATCCTGGTGGTGAAGAAGGTCATATTTTTGTTGGCTGCCCAAGATTGTCATGATAAAACTGAAACTGTATCAGCTTCAATATCATTAAATGAAAGGCAAATAAAACAATTGAATCAGTAACTTCTGCCCAAAGAAATGCAAGGCCTTTAAGAGGGAAAACAAAACAAAACTAGAGAAATATAGTAAAGGAATGAAAAGTTGACTTTTTGTTTATGGGCTAATTGCCTAAAATTCTATTAGTAGAGATCGTTTATGAAAGTATTACATATATGAAACCTGTGCTTGTTCCACAGAGGCCAACAAGAGTTGGAGGACTGAAAAAGAGAGTAAGGGTACTTTTCAACAAATCATGTTATTGTGCTAAATGCTGGAGATACAAAGAAAACAACAACAGTGACAACAAAATGTCTGTTCTCAAGCAGCTCATGATCTAATGGGGAAGATAACATGTAAATACGTATGTACAAACAGGATATATACATAATATACATACACATATAGATATATGTACACACATATATACATACATACATGTATGTGTGTCTATCTCTATCAATCATCTATCTATCTGTTTATCTATCTATAGATCTATCTATCTATATTTAGGGAGACTGAGAAAGGCAAGATTTTAGCTTGAGGCGGCAAGGAGATGGAGATATGGAGGGAAAGAATTTGAGACATAGGAGACAACCTGTACAGAGGGTTGGGAAATCATCTTTTTTTGAAGCAAGAGGTTATAGGGAATCATGAGTATTTATTGACAAGGGTTGGGGTGTGTGTTTGACATCTGAGTGGAAGATGGTTTGTCTTTTCATTTCTTGGTAGCTTGGGAAAATAATGAACTGTGCAGAAGACAAGGGGAACCATTGAGAAATCCACAGGAAGTCAGGGAAATAGAGAGCAGGGAAGGAGCACTATTTGGGATCCTGGTTTTGTCCCATAGTTCAGATTGTGATGATTTGTAAGTAACCCTTAAGTCATATAAACATCAAAAAACACATTTATACATCATCTATCTTCATATTGACTAATTGCTAGAAGGAGTAGCAATGTTCATTTGAGGGTAAAGTAAGCACATTAGCACATGGGCCAAATTCTGCCCCGCCTCTCAATTTTCCCTCTACCACAGGGGTAACGGGAAGACGATTGATCATGTGGTCCTAAAACATCCCATCTGTTAGTTTAGTGTTTGTCTATTTCCCCAGTTCCAGATTTCAGAAGAGTCACAGGGAAACAGAATTGTCAGAGAGGTTGTCTCTGGCCATAGTATCTTTCCATTTGAAGGGAGATCGGGGAAATTTTTTCTTGCCTCTCAGGGAGATCATTTTCCTTGAAGCTAGCCCCACTGGACTTTTCAAGATGTAAGAGAACTCTGAGATCTTCAATATATATGTCTATTGCTTGTTCTAATATCAATTTTAAACTTTTTTCAGTTAATTTATAATAAAGATATAAAGGTGGAAAGCAAGTAAAGGATAACAAAATGGATAATAGGATTGAGATCAAAAAATAATTCAGCTGACTGGAATGTTGTGCCAAAATTGAAAGGTTAAATTTTGTTTGAAATACATTTTTATTCCATGCCTTTTGGTTTTTTTAAATCACCTACATTTCCTAATATATTCCTTCCCTTTTCTGTTCTTCCTCTCGGAGAGAAATCCCTTATGGCAAAGATTTTAAAAACAGGGAAAAAAGGTTTAGCACAACTACTCAACATATTGAAAAAAATGTCACAACATGTACTGTGTTCCACACCCATAATCTTTAACCATCACATATCTCTTCTTTGGGGTTACAATTGTTAAATATGTTTTGCATCATTAAATTTCAATTGTTTTCTTCTTTTTAGTTTAATTATCATTGCTATTCTGCATATTGTTTTCCTTATTCTGCTTCTCTTTGCATCATTTATGTAAATCCTCCCATGTTTCTTTGTATTCATTATAGTTATCATTTTTACAGCACCATAATCTTCCATTCTATTATATTCATTAACCACAATGAATTTCCCATCAGTGGAGCTGTTCAAGTAAATGTTAGATAATCTCTTTCTAAAGCTGCAGCAGGGAGGAATTATACGTAGCTCAACTCAGGTTGTGCCGAGTTCAGATTTGCTTTCCCTTCTCCATTGGTTGAAGAGAGTGGCAGATGGACCCTACCAAGCCATGCCTGCTTTAGGAATTATCCTGAAGCTCTACCTCTGTCAATAGGGGTGTGTGTGTGTGTGTGTGTGTGTGTGTGTGTGTGTTTTCCAGTGCAGGAAATGCAGTTGTCAGCCAGCAATTGTAATTAAACATTCTTCAAAGAAATAAGGAGAACACGGTTAGCCTAATATGCCTAGGTTTAAAAGTATGCAAGCTGACTCATTTCATTGAGTATGACAGATTGCGTATGCATTTTTGGTTTAAGATGACACTTTGTTGAATGCCTGGTTTCTTTGAATTCTAACCAGTCCTCAGACTGCTCTGACTGCTTGACCCTTAGGGCTCATAAATGCTTTATTGCTGAACTATTCTTCTGGTCTCAGGACATGACTCCTGCCTCAGGCCTTTATTTGATTTATATTTCATGATCACTACTCTAGTTACAGATCTTCTTTATCTCTTTGAACTGCCTTTTACCTCTTACCCCTTCATGAACTTTCCTGGTCTAGCTAAACTGACATCCTTGCTATTCTTCACACATTGTATCCTTTTCCCCATCTTGGTACCTTTGCACAAGCTTCCCTCATACCTAGAATGTATTCCCTCACCCCCTCCACTTTTTAAAACCTCTGGCTTCCTTCAAAACTCAAATACTGCTTCTGATATGAGGCCTTACCTGATTGCCTCCTTCCCCTTGGCTAGTGCCTAACCTAGCCCTCCAAATCGCCTTTTATTTATTTTACCTCTATGGAAGTTCCCTATATCAATGAAACCACGGGTCCAGACCCTATTTTACCATCATATTTTGTTTATAACTCATTATGTACATCTTGTTTCCTTTGAAAGAATGTAAGCTCCTGGAGGGTAGACATTTTTCCTTTTTTGTCCATTTAGCCCTCTTCTTTGACTTTGTACACCTTGGAAACTTGAACTCTATCTTTATCTCCCTTGGCTCTGAGATGTGAGCGTTTTGCCTTGGTTTGTAGAGTGCTAGGCTTTCTTATAATTTCCTGCATGATCTTCACTCCCCTCTCCCCTTTTTATTTCTCTTGATGTGTTGCCTTCCTAAGATGTAAATTCCTTGAGAGCAGGTACAGTTTTGCTTTTTTCAATTTGTATGCCTAGTTCTTTTTGTTTGTTTGTTTGTTTTCCCCCAAATTTTATTCAATATGACACATATCTCTACAGTTTTTATTGAGAAGGTTGACCATGTCCATGACCAAATCCACCTCTAAATTGGAATTCTGTTGCTGACCCAGTCCCAGTCTCAGCCTTCTTGTCAGCATCAGGGGAAGCAGCACTTTGTCTGTATGTGTCTCTGTCAGCTTCACCTTCAGTAAGCTGGGCAGGTCACTCACACTCCAGACCTATGGGCCTTGGCTTTCCTTTCTCAGAATGACTTCTGCAGAGTATGGCAGGCACAATCTCAGGGGGCAGGTGAAGGCAATCCCAGAGATACTGAATGCCCCCATTGGTGAGGTATCAGTAGAAATGCCTCCTTGCAAACTGCTCCTTAACATAACTATGAGACTCTAGAGACTGCATGGCTTCATGACATGAAGATTGGGTACAATCTTGTCTGCCAGCTCAGGGTGCTTTGGCATGTGGACATTATTTTTGGCTACCATTACTCCCTCCTTAAAAAGGAGTTCATAGGTGCCTTATTTGGTTCTTCTTGGGCATCAACATCTTGGTGGCTGTGACAGGTGCTTCTCTAGATGGAGTCTGGGATAGAAAGGTGTATGCCTAGTTCTTAGCACAATGCCTGGTCCATAGTGAGTGACGGTTGTTGTTCAGTCATTCAGAATGCCAGGCTCTTCTATCCTCCACTATCTCCCAAAGTCCATCCAAGCTTGTGCTTATTGCTTCCATGACAATATCTCTCCATCTTATCCTCTGTTGTCCACTTCTCCTTTTGCCTTAATCTTTCCCAAAATCAAAGTCTTTTCCAAAAAGTCCTACCTTTGTATTATGTGGCCAAAGTATTTAAGCTTCACCTTCAGTTCCTGACCTTCCAGTGAGTAGTCTAAATCAATTTCTTTAGGTATTGACAAATCTGATCTCCTTGCTGTCGCAGGGACTCTTAAAAGTCTTCTCTAACACCACAATTTGAAAACACTGATTCTGTGGCTCTCAGCTTTCATTATAGTTCAACTGTCACAGCCACATATTATTACTAGAAAAACCATAGCTTTGATTATACAAACCTTTGTTGGCAATGTGATAGTTCTGTTTTTCAGTCTGCTGTCCAGGTTTGACATAGTTTCCTTTCCAAGGAACAAGCCTCTTTTAATGTCATGGTTGTAAGTTACTGTCTACAGCAATCTTTGAGACCAAGAATATAAAATCAAACACTGCTTTTTTTTGATGTTAGGGTTCAAACCAGCTTTTATACTCTCTTCTCATCAAGAGGTTTCTTAATTCTTCACTTTCTGCCATCAGAGTGGTATAGTTTGCATATCTAAGATTGTTGATATTTCTCACAGCAACCTTAATTTGGGCTTTTTATTCATCAAGACTGGCATTTCACATTCTGTACTCCACATATAAGTTAAATAAATAACATGAAAATATACAGTCGTGTCATTTTCCTTTTCCAATCTTAAACTAATCAGTTATTCCATGTTCAGTTCTAACTTTTGTTTCTTGGCCTGCATACAAGTTCCTAAGCAGACAAGTAAGATGACCTGGTTCTCCTGTCTTTGAGGACTTGCCACATTTTGTTATGATCCACACAGTCAAAGGCTTTAGTGTAGTCAATGACACAGAAATAAATGTTTTTCTGGAACTCTCTTGCTTTTTCCATACTCCAGCCAATATTGGCAATTTGGTCTCTAGTTCCTCTGCCTCTTCAAAAACCAGCCTGCTTTTCTGATAATTCTTTTTTCATATATTGCTGAAGCTGGCTTGCAGAATCTTAAGCATAACCTTGCTAGTATGTGAAATAAGCACAATTGTTCAGTAAATTTGAACATTTCTTGGCATTACTCTTCTTCAGAATTGGGAAGCAAGCTGATCTTTTCCAATTCAGTGGCTGTTAATTTAGAAATTAATTAAGAAATTAATTTAGACTACTCACTGGAAAATCAGATTCTGAAGCTGAAGCTTAAATACTTCGACCACATAAGGCAAAGACAGGACTTTTTAGAAAAGACTTTGATTTTGGGAAATATTGAAGGCAAAAGGAGAAGGGTACAGCAGAGGATGAGATGGAGAGATAGTATCATGGAAGCAATGAACACAAGCTTGGATGGACTTTGGAGATAGTGGAGGATAGAAGGACCTGGCATGCTATAGTCCATAGGGTCATGAAGAATCAGACATGACTGAATAACTGAACAACAACAATCATTACGTACTATGTGCCAGGCATTGTGCTAAGAACTAGGCATACACCTTTCTATCCCGGGCTCCATCTAGAGCTGTCATAGCCACCAAGATGTTGATGCCCAAGAAGAAACAAATAACTCATTTTTAAAGAGGGAGTAATGGTACCCATGAAGAATGTCCACATGCCAAAGCACCCTGAGCTGGCAGACAAGAATGTACCCAATCTTCATGTCATGAAGGCCCTGCAGTCTCTAAAGTCTCATAGCTATGTTAAGGAGCAGTTCACAAGGAAGCATTTCTACTGGTACCTCACCAATGAGGGCATTCAGCATCTCTGGGTTTGCCTTCTCCTTCCCCCTGAGATTGTGCCTGCCACACTCTGCAGAAGTCATCCTGAGAAAGGAAAACCAAGGCCCATAGGTCTGGAGTGTGAGTGAGCTGCCCAGTTTACTGAAGGTGAAGCTGACAGAGACACATACAGACAAAGTGCTGCTCCCCCTGATGCTGACAAGAAGGCTGAGGCGGGAGCCAGGCCTAGCCCTTACTCTGCATGCACTGAAAGAGAACCAGGGAGCTGAGGAATAAGAAGATGGGTGAGGTTGGTAACTTTGGACCTTGAACAAATTTAAGTCATTTGAAAATACTATACAGATGCTTCCTATTCAATACTTCAAGGGTGTTATCTTTCCTTCAGTGCAGATTTTTACCCATCCAAGCCTTCTGTTCCTGTGTGATTCTTGTCTGTACCTCTTTACAATTTTTTTTCATAGAGGATTTTGAGGATCAAGGAAGTAGTGTCCTTGAGGACACTGAATATTTTTTTGGGTGCCAGAGCTTCATTCAAGCTGTCTATACATTACCCATGCCTGACTTTTGATACATGACTGACTCATCTCCTTTCCCTTTTCTGATTACGTTTCCTCGAAGAAATCGTTTGTGGCACTTCTTAAAGACAAATTATTATTGGTAATATGCTACATTCTACTCACACCCACTAAGCAACTCTCTACTGCTCTATGAGTTACTTGTAATTTTGAGTCTTTGAAGGTTATAGTGATCCATAATTCATTGCCAAAGTGTATCACTAGGAGAACCCTGGAACTAAAAAGGATATTTTTGTCTTTGTTTTTTCTTTATGCCAGGGATCTGTTAGAGATGTGAAAGCCCCCGATTCACCCAAGAAGAAACCAGAGGAGCCTTCTAAAGTTTATTATGTTTCCCTTTAGAATTCTCCCTGAAGAAATTTTGGAATTATATGTATCCTCTTTCAAAGCAGGGAGCAAGAAGAACTCTCTGGTCTTGACCCAGGCATACAGTGCAAAGTTATCATCCTTTCAGCCAATGGTGAGAGTCTTATGCCAATGATTTAGGCTTGAACCTTGAATTACAAAGTGAATAATTACTATTTAGATATCTCTAAAATTCTTATAGAATTTATTGAATTGACTTCCTTTAGCTTATTCAGTGGTTAATGATTCTTTTATTACAAGGGTTTGTTAGTAAGATTAAAGCAAACCATTTGATCTAAAGCATTTCTCAGTTGGGGAAATTTCTTTTTTGTATCACAAAGGTTAAACTTAATCAACCACCATTCAATAGCTATCTCTGCCCAGGAAACTATCTTCCTGTTTCTACTGAAATATCAAATGATTTTCCATAATCAACACACAATAAACACATTGAAATTTTATTAAATGAAAAGATGTGGTATGCTGTAGAAAATTACTTGCAAAAGTCTACCTTTTTCTTTCTTATGTGTGTCCCTTCAATATATCATATTGAAATGATCCAAGTTAGTTGTGTTTCCAGCCAAGCAAGATTGCCTCAGATGCTTAAAGGGAACAAAGTAAAGAACAGTTGGGGATTCATTATAAGCTTCCAGATCAGGGGTGGAGAACCTGCAGCCTTGAGGCCACATATGGTCCTCTAGGTCCTCAAATGTGGCCCTTTGACTGAATCCAAATTTCACAGAACAAATCCCCTTAGTAAAAGGATTTATTCCGTAAAACTTGGACTCAGTCAAAAGGGCACATCCAAGGATTTAGAAGGTCATATACAGCCTTGAGGCCATAGGTTCCCCATCCCTGTTCTAGATCAATAGAAGCTACTCACTTGGAGAGGGATGCTTTAATATCAGAAGCAGGAAGTAAAGAATTGAGGTGAGGTTTCAGTCATTTTCTTTTGGAAAATAGGTCTAGTAGATACCCCATTCTCCATGCAACCAAATGCATGAGTGAAGCTGTAGTAAAGAGAAGCTTCAATAAGCAATTGTCTATTCATCTGGATGTAATATATCTTCTTCATGGTGAATATCAGGCCACTGGACCCCGATGGCTCTGGAGGAGAAAGTGAGGCTGGTGATCTTGCACAACACTCCCTCACTCAAATCCAAGTCAACTACAAGTCATGTCATGATTTCCCTGATGTCATGGTCCTCTTTGAGAACGAAGGACAAACACAACAGCAACAACAACAACAATATATCCTCATAAGGGGAAGTATCTTACCTTTACCCAGCTGCCCTCACTTGGACTAACCTCCATCAGGTCTCCAGAAACCTCATCATCTTATTAGTAAACTGTAACTTTTTTTTTGATGTGCTTATCATTTTCTTTTCTTTTTAAAACTGTTCATAACACTTAATCACCTATCTTTTGGGGATGGATGCTTATATAACTTACTTATATTTGTGGCAGTTGTCTCTGTGTGAGTCTGTTAGAGCAAATATTTGATGCAAAAATATTTTGCTAATTGACAGCTTCTCTTCTTTTCCCAGATGAATAGGTGTGATTCTTAATTGTGATATTGACAAATTAGATGTTTAAATTCAGCTTTCTTGAATAGCGGCTACCAGAGTATACCAAAATGATCTCTGCCTACCTTGTCAAAGTGGAAGCTCTTTATGGGTCCACATCTAGTGAAGTCCAAGCGCATTGATTCAATTTGGGCCAAGTACCATGGCTTACATATTTTTTACTGCTCTCCCCCTCACAGCACCTCCCTAGCAAAGTACCTTGTTAGCCGTAGGTGCTCAGAAAATACTCATTGACTGTAGATTTCTTGCTGATTCCTTTATATTCCTCCCAGGGAGTACAGCTATTTACATTTTATAATGTGTTGTTTTTGGCATATAACCTTGGTTAAAAGGGCATAAAATTTGAGTTGTTTTTCTAGTAATATCAGGGATAGATTTTCATTGGTTCATTGGTACTTCTTTGCCTTTAACTTGTTACCAATGGTGCACATTTTCATGAATGTCACCTAGAGTTTGCAAATATTTGAATGGACTTATTTTTTTATGGGTCTGGTGGTTTGTGCCTTATGGTAATGATTTCATTGCACTTTCTTTTACAAAATGAATTAGATTAGTAGGGAATTAACACATAGCAGTATCCTGTCATGTGTTCTAATCAATAAATGAGTTGAAAGAGGTATTAAACATCATTCAATCCAATTTACTACCTTTTGCAGACCTCTCTGTTATGTTATTCTTGATTATACAGGATCATATGGGACACTTTCAGTGATGGGGAACACATTATTTCACAAATCATCTCATTTAATTTTAAGACAGCTCTAAAGTTCTTTAATATAGATAATCAACAAAACAAAAAATCAATCCCTGATTTTGAGTGTTTGCTGATTTCATCAATATAAATGCCCATACTAAAAAAGCTCAGAGAGCTTGCTTGGACTTCTCTTGGCAGTATGGTAAATCAGTTGAATGTATACCCCTATCAATATGAGGAATCTTGGCATTTATTTTGCTTTACTGTTTGATTAAATGTCTTTTGATTTCAACTAAAGCATCCTTTGATTGGCCAAAATAAAATATTTTATTGTGACTTCATAAACTATGGTTTTGAGTTGATGTTGATATACTAGGTGTCTTGAACCTCAGATAGCTTTGTGGGGAAGTATATCCAAGGGGACTATGAGAACAACACTCAAAACAATAGACCCTCCAAGTGTAATGTCATGGAGAAAGATCAGGGATTCTGAATGCTTAGGAAATTGATTGTTCTGGACTCACTTATTAGGTATACCAGTGTTGATGCATTGTTGGCTTGGCAGAAAGGCCATCCAGACCTTCTGGTATGAATTTGTAATGGACGGAGGACTCAATGCCCAGAAAGTGGAAACAAAAAAGAATTGACCTTTTCCTTAAAACCCACTCATCTTCTGAACATCCCCATGTCATTTCCTCATCTGTAAAATGAGCTGGAGAAGGAAATGGCAAACCACTCCAGCATCTTTGCCAAGAAAACTCCAAAATGGGGTCACAAAGTTGGGCATGACTGAAATGACTGAAGAACAACGTATTTATTGATGTTATTTCTAGTTTTCTGGTCTTCCAGGTTTGCAACCTCAGTGTTATCCTCATTTGCTCTCATTCCATATATCTGGTCAGTTGCCAGATCTTGTTATTTCTTTGTCCACAACATCTCACATCTTCTAATGCTTCATACTGTTCACAAACTACCACTTTCATTCTGTCCAGGGTGGCAAATTTGACATTGTGACTGACTTCCTACTCTGTTATTTTCTTAAAGCTTCAACATGGAGTTTACATGGAGCCTTTCCTGACTCTATCTACTCACTCCTACCCCCACTCTTCTGTCCCCCCTCCCTTGTATTTATTTTATATTTATTCTATCTGTGTTTATATATACATATATTGTCAGTATAAAGAGTGTAAGCTCACTCAGGAGAGGGACTGTTTTCTTTTTTGTTTTTCTGTCTCTAGTGCCTAGCATGGTGACTGGCATATAGTAGGTGTTAAAGAAGTGCTTGTTGATTGATTGAGCTGGGTTTGAGGTATGAGCAAAATGACATCATCTAAATATCTCATACTGAAGAATTTACCAAACTGATTTCAGTAGCATACAAGTGTATGTGTGTGTGTGTGTGTGTGTGTGTGTGTGTGTGTGTGTGTAATCTGATGTGCTTTGCAATAATAAGAAACAAAGAATTTGCTTGGTAGGGTGAAACCCACTGAGATTACAGTTGTTTCTTCTCATTTTGATATTAGGATTACACGTTGGAATAAATGTTGGATAAGTAGAACTGCTAAACCACGAGACCAAATTTCCACTAAGTATTGTCATTGAGGTGATTATCTTTAAAAACAAAATACTCATTTTGAACTTAAATACAAAACGGTAAGAAAAGATCATTTCCATGTATGCAGCACAATGTAAAAAGAGGCTTCAACATATAACCATGGATTTCCGTCTCATATTGTTTACTTTTTTTGAAAACCATGTAATAAATACTACACCTCATTTTCAAAGCTACCCTTCTTTTCTGTTTCCCGTTAAGTTGTCTTTTGTTCTCTTCTGATACTTTTTTATTTTTTCTCCCTCCCTCTCCACCCTGCCCTAGAGAAGGCTACCGACAGACACAAAAATTTGTGTGGATACACACACACACACACAGATGTTTATCTATATCTATATCTATATAAACCATAGCATATATACTTCCATTTATCAGCTTTTTCTCTGGATGTGAACAGCATCTTCCTTCATGGGAACTATGCAGCTGATTTGAGTTTCTTTAATACTCAAAATGACTTAGTCATTCAAAGTTGTTCTTAGAACAGTATTGCTGTTACTGTGTACAAACTTCGTCTGCTTATTTCACTCTTCATTACTTCATGCAAGTCTTTTCATATTTTTTTCTAACCAACCAGCTCAGCATTTCTTGTAGCACAGTAGTATTTCATCAGAGGTGATTGTCTTTCCAAAGAATCAGCATCTCTTCAGTAGGGAAGATATTGTTAGTAAGTTGCTAACTTTAGTACTCATGAAAGATATGCTGAAATGCCTATACCCTTTGCCTCAGATATTCTATTAAACAAAAGACAGAAAGAATATATACCAAAATATTCATAGCATCATTATTTTTTGTGGTAGACAAGAACTAGAAGTAAAATGGCTGCTTATCCATTATGTAATAGTTGATCAAACTGTGGTACATGAATGTAATGGAATATCCTTACAATATAAGAAATAACAAATGTGAATAATTCAGAGAAATTCGGGAAGACTTACTACATGAATCGAATCAGAGTGAAAATGCAGAACAAAGAAAACAATAGCTATAACAATGTATAATAATTACAAAGAACAATAAACAAACTTAAAGTTACATAGTTATGATATTGGCCATGAAGAAAAACTGAGAAAAAATAGCTGCTTTAATTGAAGAGGTGGGAAACTATGAATATGAAATGTTTCATATTTCATCAGACATTGTCAACGTATTGGTTCATTTTACTGAACTATTGTATCCTTATCTTTTTCACATTTTATTGGAGGAAAACAACATGTACATATATAGGTTTAGCAAGGCTCTGGACTTACCCTCTCAAACTCCACTGACACTGGAAAGCTGGACTTCAGAGGAGTGGTTATATTCTTTTAGGGTTCTAGCCATAACCTAAAAAGTTTGGATTGTTGGTTCTCCTCTCCCCCAATGCTATAGTTTAAGACACTGATTGTTATTATTCCCACTATGATTATCTGTTGATATTAGTCAGCTAGATTTAATTAAGTTTTAGAGAGGGATGTGCATCCGGTGGTATAGCACAAAAAAGTTAACATAAAACAAGTGAAAAGTCTGTGACACATTTTCCATCAGTGCACGTAGAGTCCAGGGAAAAAGCAGGTAGAAAGCACATGTGGAGAAGATGTAACTCAAAGATCCTAGAAGTCATTTTGCAGAAGTCCTCAAGATATTCCCTCTACATATGATAAATTTTCTTTCTTCTTCCTTTTATTCCTTCCTTCCTCCCTCCCCTTTCTCTATGGGCTGCTGCTAAGATTCACAAAAGAGACAGAGGCATTCTCCTCTACCATCAAATAATTTCTACTTAACCATTTGGCTGTAATGCTCTCTTAGCTTGCTGTTTGCTGGAATCCCAGATTTCAACTAAGTTACTTGTTTTATATAGATCCCAGAGTATGAACAAATCTCTCAGCCAATTCAAATATATTTCATGTCATACCTAGGGAAGTATTCATGTGGTGAACAATTGAAATGTGTTCCCACATAATAAATATATTGGGGTTAAGTAGAGTGGTGTGATTTGATGCTCCTACCCTTATATAATTACAAAATAAGTAAATGGTAAATTTTTCACAGTGCAGGGGTAGAGAAGGGCATTAGTAGCTGTAATGGATCAGTAAAGACTTTATTTACCAGCTGGAACTTTAACTGAATTCTAAAGAAGGAATTTTTTAAGTTGGACCAAAGAAATGCATTCCAGTCATGAGAAACAACCACAGCAAAGGCATGAAGATGGGCAATAGACTGACATGTTTGAGCAAGAAGTCTCTTTGATTGAACTATAGAGTCTTTGAAAGAGAATAATGTATAAGAAATCAGGAAAGGTAGATGAGCCTGGTTGTGAGGGCCTTAAATGCCAAACAGGGTATTTTATATACTATGGCCACTAAATTCTGCTTACCTTCCCATAATAGTCATTCCCATAAAATAAGCATATGCAAATTGTCTAACAAAATGGCCAAATGGACTTCCATTGGAATACAACAGAAAGACTGTTTGCAGTCACCTCATAGCATGCTAAACAGGATGTAACTCCATTAATTAAGTAGATTAAGTTGTAAAGGGGGAAACTGAGTAATACTTTGAAGAGAAAGAAGAAAGAAGAAACAGAGGTAGGCAAATAATAGCTTGAGAAAGAAAAGAGAATTAGAAACCTCAGAACTTTAATCATTTTCTATTGTAGGGATGATTTCTAAAAGAACTTTATTAATTCATTCTGCCCATGTAAAGAAGCAAGAGAAAAGGCTGATCATGTATGCAATCACAAAGTTAATTCTCTATCCATCATATCACACCTTCTCACTGAAAACACTTCACTAACATTTGAAGAATTTCAGCAGGCCTTGATTGGCTGGACTTATTTATCTATAGAGAAAGCTAAAATTTTACACTTTCCTTATTCATCCAATATATTGTTCTCCAAAACAAAGAAGCAGGGATGTTAGTCTGGCATTACTGTGCTTCAGAAATCCATTCAGGCCAGTGGGTCATAATTTCCTTTGCTCCATTTGCTCAGTGATTCCCCAGTGTTACAAGACTGTAATGTTTGAAATGGATCACCTTGATGGAGCTCTCCATCACCCTGCAGCAAAGTTTTCTACCTACAAGACGGATACTTTATTCATGTGCTCTTTCCAATTGGTTTAGACTTAAAAAAATCACTGACATGTTTTGTGCAACACAGGTGGTATTCATGAATTTATTAGCAGACTCAGAATTGATTCTTTTGATAGCATTTTGAATCAAGATGAAGCCCTCTCACTCTACGAAGTTGGACTGTGTAACCAGAATGGCCTTTGTTTTCTTTGAATGACTCAGCTTGCCTCATTGGGCTTCCCTGGACACTGTGGCTTGCTCTTCCGGGGCAGGAGGCCCGGGGAGCATGCCGGGAAGCAGACAACTTCCTGTGTGATGAGTCATGGGGCTGGCTGAGGGGAGGTGTTAACTTCTACCCTAGGGGGAGGGGCCAACTCAGGAACCAATCGGCCCTGGTCATTCGGGCGGAGCTTGATGATGTCAAAAGCCCTATAAGAGGGGAGAGGACAGCTTGAAGAGCTTCTTTTCCTTTTCCGGTTGGAGCCAGCGACAGTTACATCGTCAGTTACAGCGACCGTTACATCGTCAGTTACAGTTGCAGCTTCAGTTACGTCAGTTACAGCCACAGCGACAGACACAGCTGAAGCAGGAGCTGCCAGTAGCAGAGCTAACCTACGGGAGAAAGCTGAACAAAGACTTCAGGCCATTACAGCGACAGTTACAGCGACAGTTGGAGCCAGAGGCAGTTACAGAGGCAGTTACGACAGTTACGTCAGTTTCAGCCACAGACACAGCTGAGGCAGGAGCTGCCAGTAGCAGAGCTGATCTACGGGAGGAAGCTGAACAAAGACTTCAGGCCAGTGGGTAATCTTATTACCATCGAGGGGGAAGCATGATTTTGCTTTACGCAATCATGCTTCTCTGTAGCCTCCTGGTTACTCTTGCAAGGCGTACTTATTGGGCCTGGAAGATTTTGATCAACATATCAAAATGGGGCTTCTGGTTCATGGGTTGGTTACTGTGGAGCCTAAATAAATGTTTTGATTCTTCTGCCTTCTACTTTGAGAGTTTCTTATATCCGGCGGTTCCGAACCTTTCAGACATGTTTATGATCCTCTTTGAGATTATAAACTCTGCCCTCCTGATACATTTGGCGTCACGAACAGGATCGCTAGGTATAAGATCTCTATTTAGAAGCAGAACAATTTCAGAGGAAGAGATGAATATCCCAGGATGGGAGGATCCATTTTATTCCTCCCTAGCAAAAGAATTGGCTAAAAAAGCTGGACCCTGTGAAAACTGGGAACCAAGGCTACGGAGAGGAGATCCTAGGGATTTGGAAAAGTGTTTACGAGAAGTTGGGATTCAGTCAGGGGCATCACTATCTAGGCAAAGCTGGATAGTGTTATCAGCCTACCGGCTAGTATACGAAAGATTGAGATTAAGTGAAAGACATGGGGGCACTCCTACCCCACAGGAAGAAGGGGAATCTCAGATAGCAGAAGACCAAACTGACTCAAATGAGAACTTTTCTATTAATGTGGCTAAGAGCAACAGGAGACCAAAAAAGCCCAGAGTGCATTTCAACCCAGCCCAGAAAGAGCCTGATTGCCTGCTTCGTCCTAGCCATGGTGGCAGAGGAAGTGAGTGGGGAGAGAATGAGACAATGTTAGGGGCTGAGGCACAAAACACTACTGGGGTTCAGGATGTGCCTCACACAGAGAATAGGAGATGGTTAAATGATCAGACAAGGGCTCGACCCATACAAAGGAGGAAGACAGAAACCCGAGGTGAAGATTCAGTTACAAGGGAAATTCAGGAAGATTTCTCACCGCAAGAGGTCACAGATATTTTGAGTAGATTCAGCCAAAGAATAGGAGAACCATTGATATCTTGGATGGTAAGACTCAGTGATCAAGGGGCCGGTGGAATATCAGTAGATGGGACAGACTGCATGAGATTCATAGGTATCAGCCATGATCCTCTAGTTCAACAAGCTTTTAGGGAACATCATCAGCAAGGAGATGGTGATAGCAGGACTACTCTGTTGGCATTAGCCGCTGTGGGATGCAATAAGAGATATGCTACTGATTCTATGTGGCCCACTGAGCACAGACCCTGGTATTCACTTAGAGATTGTATCATGAGACTAAAGGAGGAGGTAATGAAGACTGCCATTATGACAGGAACTGCAGACAAATATTACAATGATTCAATGGAACTGCCTCATAGGAATTTAATAATTAGGACAGCTCCCCCTGCTTATAAACAACTAATTTTGAATTTATTACTTGGAGAAGTAGGGAGCCGTCTTACAACAGTGATAAATAAGATTTTACAGTTACATGACTTAGGTGACTGGGGAAGGGATAGATCTCCTCGAGAGAGAAGGGTGAATAACCAGCAAACTTGGCGCCAAAGGAGAGTAACAAGGAAAGAAATGTTTACTGCTTTATTGAGAGCAGGGGTAGGTTTTGAAATGATAGATGGAATTCCAACCAATGAATTATACAGAATGTATAGAGGACTTGATAACACGAGAAATAGGGAAATAAGAACTGCTCCTGCAAGCCCACAAGCCACTCAGACTGAAGGTGACCTTGTGTGATTAACGGATGAAAACTTGTACATCTGGGGAAAGGCTGGGAGGACAATCTTAGTCTCTATCTAGGGTGGGATCCTCTTGGCTTCCTCATTATGTTCCTTTTGAAAAGAAACATTTCCCACCTGAGTTTGGCTCTGATGTTGGATCTTTGCATAACTGAAATCTCAACCAAACTTGAGATGATTTTATTTGAAGAATTATAGTCCATACTTGTCTATTCTTTTTGTCCTTTGTTTTGGCTAACCTTGTTGCTAGTTTTGTTTCCTTCAGGCTTAAGCACCCTGCACTTTCCGGTGACTGCCTAAGCATGTAGCATTCTTGGAATTCCTGCCAGCTTGTTAAAGAAATGACCTCTGGAATGGGACTTTTTGGGGGCAGGGCCATCTCTACATCCAATTTCAGCATGAAGAAGCTATGGAAAATGAGACCTTCACCCCTCACCCCAAGATTTTGAGCCCCAATCGTTCAAGGGGGGTGGAAATGATGATAGTGTTCTGTTTACTTATTTTGTGTTATCCTTGCTGTGTTGTTTTATTGTTATGATATTATTGATCCTATGTAATGGATACAAGGATTTAGGGGTGGACATTTGAATTATTAATAATTATTTTGGGGATGATTGATTGAAGAGATTATCTTGCTGGGATCTAGGGGTGGATCGCATTTGAATCGTTAACCAATGTTTGGGAATGTTACTGAATGATATGTTTTGCTTTATAATGAATGATATGTTTTAGTTTCCTTTGTAATTGGATCACAATGTATGTTCTAGGATACATGGCTGATTAGATTATGTATCCTATAACAAGGGGTGGAGTGTAACCAGAATGGCCTTTGTTTTCTTTGAATGACTCAGCTTGCCTCATTGGGCTTCCCTGGACACTGTGGCTTGCTCTTCCGGGGCAGGAGGCCCGGGGAGCATGCCGGGAAGCAGACAACTTCCTGTGTGATGAGTCATGGGGCTGGCTGAGGGGAGGTGTTAACTTCTACCCTAGGGGGAGGGGCCAACTCAGGAACCAATCGGCCCTGGTCATTCGGGCGGAGCTTGATGATGTCAAAAGCCCTATAAGAGGGGAGAGGACAGCTTGAAGAGCTTCTTTTCCTTTTCCGGTTGGAGCCAGCGACAGTTACATCGTCAGTTACAGCGACCGTTACATCGTCAGTTACAGTTGCAGCTTCAGTTACGTCAGTTACAGCCACAGCGACAGACACAGCTGAAGCAGGAGCTGCCAGTAGCAGAGCTAACCTACGGGAGAAAGCTGAACAAAGACTTCAGGCCATTACAGCGACAGTTACAGCGACAGTTGGAGCCAGAGGCAGTTACAGAGGCAGTTACGACAGTTACGTCAGTTTCAGCCACAGACACAGCTGAGGCAGGAGCTGCCAGTAGCAGAGCTGATCTACGGGAGGAAGCTGAACAAAGACTTCAGGCCAGTGGGTAATCTTATTACCATCGAGGGGGAAGCATGATTTTGCTTTACGCAATCATGCTTCTCTGTAGCCTCCTGGTTACTCTTGCAAGGCGTACTTATTGGGCCTGGAAGATTTTGATCAACATATCAAAATGGGGCTTCTGGTTCATGGGTTGGTTACTGTGGAGCCTAAATAAATGTTTTGATTCTTCTGCCTTCTACTTTGAGAGTTTCTTATATCCGGCGGTTCCGAACCTTTCAGACATGTTTATGATCCTCTTTGAGATTATAAACTCTGCCCTCCTGATACAGACTGACACCATCTTAGGCTGTGACCGACATAATCCAAAGGAAATTGAGTGATTCTCCATTTCTTAGGATGGTATAGAAAAAGTATGTGGATAATTCCAGTCAAACAACTCTATGGGGATTTCAATCCATTTGAAATACTAGGAAAACTTGCCTCACTTTTTGCCTTTACTTTGAATCAATAGTCATCATCTATGCTTTCTAACCTATTCTATCTGAACCATTTAACTCATCTGGTGCAGGTAAAATATGATCCTATAGTACCTCACAAGGGCTAGGCAATAGCTTACAAAAGTACCGTAGTCATATTTAATGAATATTTACTGTATACAGAGCACTGAACTGGTCCTTTTTGTGGAGTAACAAAGTATTTGGAGCCCTGGTTAATGTTATTTAAGGAACATGCTGTGTGTGGGAACACATCAAACAAGATGCTGTATATAAATAGCTTTGAAAGCCTTAAAATACTGTGATTCAACAAGGCCATTTTGCAGCTATTCCTTTTCCCCTACCTGCCCCTCTCACCCTAAAACCCCCAACATTTGGCTTTTTTGCCTGCATTGAGAGAGGCAAAGTATTTAGGACTAGGAAAGTGATAGCTTTGCTATATTCTTACACAGTCAGAACATGTCTAATTGTGGGTCTCACATTTTAGGAAGGACATTGATATGTTGAAGAGTAAGTAGAGGAGGGCAAGATTGTGAAAGAGTGGCATATAAAGGGGAACAAAAGGAACTGGGGATGTTTAACCTTAAAAAAGTTAGATTTGGTCAGGGGATGATGGCAAAAGCTGTGGCTGGTGGATCACTGGAGTTATGAAGTTCTAAGTTGAAGAAGGGCTAAAGAATTGTCATGCACCAATATTTTGACCCCTCTGTGAGACTATCATTCTCTGATTCCACAATATTTTTATCAGTCTTTTAAGAAGGCACAGTAGATGTTACCAATGTTTCACAAAAGTTTTACATTTGAAAAATAAAAGTACAGATGGTACCCAGATTATATACATCTCAGAGACAGAAAACACTTTTCAAAGGATGGCTTGACCTTTCTTTGGATGCCAGGGAGAATGTGACTATGTAAGGGTAAATCAGATTTATTTAAATTCCTCCTGGCAGTTGGCACAACAGGTGTTGCCGTCTTATAGGCATTTACTCACCATGAATCCAATCCAAAGTTGTTTCCATGACTCTAGAGAAGATGCCCCTTATTTCCCCCAGTTTGTGAATAATTCTGAGTGTGTTCAGGGTAGTAATTGGAAAACAAACCTAGGAAAGTTGGTTTTGTTAATACAATAGGTTTCTCTGTTGTAAAGCCACACTCATTCAATAATTTTTTGCTGAACTATTATATGCAGAGTTCTATGCCATCAGCTAAGAAGAATGCTCTGTATTAGATCTAATCCCAGGGGTTTATAGTCTACAGGAGAGATGACATGTATATAATATATAATGAATGACTCATGAATAATGTATTTGTAAGATGTGAGTAATAGTTGTTCCTACCTCATAGAGTTGTTGTGAGGATCAAATAATATAGGGTGAGTGCTTTGTAAATCTTAAAGTGTTATACAAATGTTACCTGTTAGATATTGTTTTTATGGCTGACACCATCCTATCAGTGTTTGAAGGACACAGAGGGAACTTTGAATCAAGGAGATCTCATGGAAGAGGCAAAACCTTTACTAGGAATTGAAAGAAAAGTATAACTCTTGGTATGTAGAGATGGAGTGGGACAAGGCAGTCTAGAAGGAGGGAAAGGAGTGATCAAAATGGAAGATGCAAGGAAGTTCTTGGTGTGTTTGGGAATAATTATAAGACCATCCTGGCTGGGACCAATGGTTTAACTAGGAGAGTAATAAGGACAAAGTTTAGAAATATAGGAATTATGGCCAGAATGTAGAGGATCTCTCTGCCAGGTGAAGTAGATTAAATTCCCCTTCATCGGCAATGAAGGTATGATGAGGATGTCTAAGGAGGGAGCTGAAGTGATCAAAGTGGTGAGTATATCAATCTGCTGGTGACATTCTGGAGGATTCCAAGGCAGAGTAATTGTAGACAGAGAGACTACTTAATGTTACAAGAGTTCATTAAGAAGGTAATAAAGGCTCAAGCAAGGTGCTGGTAGTGAAAATGGGAAGGAAAATAGAGATGTAAGACAAATCATGAAAGAATACTGAAATTGGAAATTGATCATATGTTTTATGGGAAAGAACTATGGGCTGGGAACTAGGACACCTGAATTTTAGTCCTGGCTCTGCTCATGTCTAGCTGGCCAACTTCAGATAAGTCATAAAGCTTCTTTGAGTCTCAGTTTCCTTATTTGTGTCATGAAGGATTTGGTCTAGATGATTTTGTAGGCTCCATCCAGCTCTGAATGAATAAACCTGGCAGTCTTTTAAACTTACATATCTTGGAATGGGGGAAAAAGGGAAACTGAAAGGGCACAGCCAAGTATGATGGATTTAGTCTTCTCTAACTTTGAGGTCATTTGGGTTGTAGAGCTACACATTATGAAACAATTGATAGACTCTCCCCATAAAGAATAAATGTGATCAATTAGACCATCTTGATCACTGGTTATTTAGGTAGTTTCAATAAATGGACTGATCTTTTTAATATTCTATTTATTTGAGGGAAGGGACATTTTTGGGGGGGTTCTCCTTAGTGTTTGGCATATAGTAGAAGCTAAGTGCTTAATGAATGAATGAGCTTAAGGTACATTTATGTCTAAATCTGGATGATACAGTTTAGGCTTCCAGGGCTGATCAGTTAATCTCTAATCATCATTTTTAATCTCTTCGATTCATTTTGCCTGTGGAGACATAGCCAAAGTGTAATATTTGTTTGTTTATAACCACTCTGGTTTAGTATTTCTCTTTCTTAAAATACACTAGAAATTGGACCCTCATCCTTAAAATACTTTCTGAATCATATAATGTAAAAACAGAAAAGATAGTTGACATACACAATATAAATGCACAACAGCATATTTTTGTAGCAGGCATATATGTTTACATAATGTACATCTATCAGTTACATATATATTCACAATACATATGGTTCTTCACATCAATAATTTTGCAGGCAGTAAGGGGAACTAAGTGATATATATATATACACATATATACATATACACATATGTATATATACATATACATATGTATATATATGTACATATACATATATACATATACATATATATACATATAATACATACATACATACATATATATATATATATATATGAAGTTAGAGACTTGCATGGGTATTCAGAATCTATTTAAGCCAGTTCTGACAATAAATAATCTCTCTTCCAGAAAATCATTATGGTGGCAGTCTCAAACTGGTAAAAGGAGCCAAAAGATGGGCTTCGATAGCTCTGTGCCTGGTGGGCAATGCAAAGAGCTGACCTGCTTTTCGGAAGGCAGCACTGAATCCATTTCTTGGCTGGGAGATATTGCACAATTGTGTATAATGCACAACTCATTTTCCAGGCAGACAGTAAGTAGCAGGCACCTGTCTAGTAGGCATCCCTTTGTTGATGACCTGCCTAGAAGGCAGATCTGTTTAGTTATCTGCTTGTCTTTTGAAGCCTTTCTACACACTGCCTGGTTTTAGCAGTCAGTCTGCAGGAGCTTCTTGGACTGATAAGCTCTGTAGCTGGACAGGCTGAAGAGTTATTTACCTAGGATGTATAATCTCTTCACAAATACCCAGAGATCTGATTTACAGATTATGCCTTTCATCATTTATGGCTTGGTTCCTGGCTCAGCTGTCTACAGCTGAAAGCTGGAAACAGTATTTTCTTAATTGGTAAAGAAATGTCCACATCACAGTTCGACCAAGATGGGGCTATTATGACAGGTAATTGACATGCAAAGTTGTTAGCAGATAACTTCTGAGATGGCTTAGGGAAGGAAAATAACTCTTGTACTTCAAAAAAAAAAAGGCTTATAAATTAGGTGGTGATAGAAATTTGGGTGGGGAGAAGGAGAATTTCATTCAGGGTTTCTTTTTCTATAAGGGGACCCAAATTAATTCTGAAAGCTTATATTTCTCTAAGTTATTTACAATAGGTTGCATCCTAATGTGTGTCACTAGCCTGAAGCATTCATTTCCCTAAAGAAAGAAAAACAGAAATGTTGTGGTAAATAGCTAACTATGCTGAAGTTTAATTTGCATCCCTGTAACTATTAGTCTTCTCAACTGGTGCCAGGGCCACTCCTGGAGACAGGGCAGCAAGTAAATCACAACTTGATCTATACCCCTTACCAACATTTTTGGGCAGGTTAAAATCTTATGAAAGATAACCTCAAGAACTACAATAATTAAAGAGAATTCAGTGGGGCTTGAGGAGTAGGGAGAAGGGAGAAAAAGGGATTCCTACACTGCTTTGCTAAAGTTGAGAGGAGATTTGGGACTTACCCTGGACTATTCATTTTATTTGCTCATTGCATTGTATTGATATTACCTACCCTCTTCATCTCCCTGCATCTCACCCCATATCTGCCCTGAATTGCTCAGGCAGATCCAGTTGCTTAGATGAAGGGGTAGGCAGTACCCTGCCAAGGGTTTGAACTGGAGGATGAAAATGCAAATTTTTCCCCATATTTCCATCACTGTCTCCTAACCATTGAACAGATTTTAAAATCATGGGGAATGAACCAGACTAACGTCCTCTTCTTTTTTGACAGGTTTACTAGACTTCTAGCTGAGGGGAATAAAGACTCCATATACATGAATTTCAGCAATGCATTTGACAGTCTCTCATATCATTTATAATGTACACGAGATAGCAGAAAATGGGCTAGGTGAAAGTCAAGGTAAATGGTCCAGAATGGGCTGAATGGTGGTATTCAAACAGTACATTAATGGCTTCATGTCAACTAAAGAAATATCTAATGACTCACCTCAGGGATCTGGGATAACCTCTGGTCAATATTTTCATCAATGACCTTGATAATGGCATAAATGGTAGACATATTTGCAGATGTCACAAATCTGGGAGGGAAATCTAACATATAGGATGTAAATTATCTCAATAGATTGAAACAGCAGGCCAAATTTCATAAATTGATGTTTAACAGTGATAATATGAAGTCCTACATTGTATATAAACTTCACAGTACAGAAGGAGAGAGGGAGGCAGTGTGAAACACTAGAAGGAACACTGAATTTGGAGTCAGAAGACTTGGGTTCAAATCTCAGCTGTGACCCTTACTTCCTATTTGGCTCTGGGCAATTCAACTTGTTTGGCCTTAGGTGCTTTATCTGTAAAATGAAGGGCCTAGAATAGATGACATCCAAGGTCCCTCCTAGTCTATGTCGTTATGATGAAAACTGAAAAAAGATCTGCGGATTCTACTAAGTGGCAAGTTAAAAGTATGACATGGCGCCCTCAAAATTTAATTAATTTTGGGCTGAATTCATAAAGATATAGCATCCAGAATGATGAAGTTTAGCCAGGAGCTATCACAGGATAAAGGACTTGGCTCCATATTGCAGAACTTAAAGCAGCAAGTTGAAATTTCAAAGGGGTAGATTTGGAATTTGAATGGATACTTCCCTCACTAGTGAAGGTCTTTAAGTAGAAGCTTTATGGCTACTTGTTAGGGATGTTGTTGATCCCTATTTGGGTACAGATTGGACTAAATATCCCCTGTTTGATGTTGCTTCTAGCCAAGATCCTATGATTCTGTGAATACTTATCCTGGGTAAATCAATTAATCTTTCAGAGCTCTAGGCAACTCAGACTATAAATTACAGAGAAGGTGTCAACCCATATCGATAGGAGTTTCCTCACTGGGGAGATACCTTTACCAATTAAATAACAGATGCAGACCCAATCTCTATTCCTATATTTGCTCTAAATACTTATGTGGAATGAAAGGGGAAGAAAATAAGCATTTATTAAGTGCCTACTATGTTCCAGGCCCTGTGCTAAGTGCTTTACAAATATTATATCATTTAATTTTTACAACAATTTGATCCTCACCCTGTGAGGTAGGGGCTATTATTATCTACATTTGAAGAAACTGAGGCAGAAAGAGGTTTAGTGACTTGTCCAGAGTGACTTGAATTCAGATTTTCCTGATTCCACGCCTCCTGCTCTATCCATTGTGCCACCTAGCTGCCTCATCAACTTATATATCTATATGTTGTCACTCTTGATAGAGTACAAGCTCCTTGAGAGTTGGAATTGCTCTAGTTTTTGTATTTATATCCCCAATGACTAGTAAAGCGTTTGGTTAAAAAAAAGTATGTGTTTAAAAATATTTATTGATTAATGATTACTTTTCAAATAAAATAAGAATCAGATCTCTATCAGTTCATTTCTCAGTTATCCATGGGTGTGACCCTCTGAGTTGCTAGTAAAAATGGCCAATGAATATTTACATTGCTGACATTCCAATCTAGCCTCTCTTGCATTATCATGCATGTCTACATATTTGATTATAGACAAAAACTCTGGTGGACACCCACATCATTGGTTGTGTAATACCAGAATGGACACAGATTTGGGAAGAAGTTTGACCTTCTTAGAGAAACAGGAGACATTATCTTCTTTCAGTGCCAATTGAAGTGCAGGGGAAGTGTGATCAAATATCTGATTTGGATTTCTCATAATTAAGAAAGATGTACTATAATAATGATTACCTGATAAATGCAAGTTTCCAATAAATTGGATAGAGGATGAGCAGGTTTCATAATATATAAAGACATAGAGCTAACGTAGAAAAGCCCCAAGGAAAATGAGAGAAAATCAGCATATGGCTGATGAGAGGAGCATACTGAACCAGTCTTCCTTGACTAGCTTCACATGGGCTCACAATGAGGTATCTCCCTTTTATCTGAACTACAATATCCCTCATCTATTGCATTAACTCATTACAATTAGGATTTTTTTTTACCTGGGAAAAATGAGTTATGGAGTGGGATGGCATAGAAGATGGTCCACCTAGTAATGCAGTCATAGTAGGTGAGATCCAGCCCTTTTCCAGTGAGATTATGAAAAAAGCTAAATTCTGGGAGACAGTTATCATAGCCAAGGGCCCCAGCATCTCAGGAAGGTTGGTCCATGTGGATAGCCTAGTAAGGGAAGAAGGATGCCTTTACGAGAAGGAATTACACCTTCAATGGGGAGGAACCATGTTCTCTACCCCCAGGAGAAAGTTCCCCTGTCTGAGGTATTGGCTTTCTGGGATAGAGTTCCATTTGACCCTTTGCTAGTTATGACTCTGTCAGTAGTCATTAGTTAAGTCATAGTTTTGAGGATAAAATTGTTTAGAAGGGATGGTGGATTAATTTATCTCTTTACGGGCATTGGCTGATTGATCCATACATATATGCATCTAATCTTGAGGAACCATTGTGGCCCACAGGAGCTTGGGCCATTTTTGTTCTCTGCCTATGCATTTGGTTTGATTCAATACATTCGTGGAGAACCCTGGCTACAATTAGAGTGAATTTAGGTTCTCTTGACTCACATTTCAGCTCGTTAAGTCACACAAACTGCCCTCCCTAGGAGAGAAATGCTTGAGGTTTAGGTTGATATCTGAGTTTTTCCAAAGTGAAGAGTAAACTATGTCCTCAGATATGGGACACAAATTTTTTCTACACACAAAAAGAATGCTATACATATAACACTTACAATTACATATTTATAGAAAAAATAAACAGGAGTTAGCAACATAACTTATAACTGTTTTTATAATCTATTTGAAGGCTGATACTTTAACACATCAGAACATAAAGCAGTTTTGTAATACTGCTAATTAGGCTAAATACTTTTCACCTATAACATCATCCTTATCACTTTGCTGCTATAACATCCAGGGTTGACCCATGCCTCTTTTAGTCAGTGTTCTTTCCAAGAACTTGGTAGTAATTTCTGGGGAGTCCCCTACACCTTTAATCACCTTTGACTTGTGAGGGGACCTCTGAACCTCTCAAACTCACAAGCTTGTCTTTTGTCCTGAACATATATACCTTGGCATACTCATCATCCAAATATCAGGAAAGAACCAAATCAAAAAGGGGCATGAGGGATTATAGGCTGTGATGCAAGCTCACTTAATTGTGGTACCCCTCCCCTGCACTTGCTGTCATATGAGTAAGTTGGCCTTGATAACTGGGCAGAGAAGGACCCACCCTCCCTTAACTGCAGAAGCATGATGCCACTGGAACAGTCTTGGTAGAGAAAGCACTAGCCAGAAGCTGGATCTTGTTTTAACTAGAGCAGTAACCCAGATTACTGACACTATCATGAGCAACATGGCAACCAAGAGACCACTTAAGGTTTAAAGCATCATTCTAAAATGCCAAACATTGAACCCATTTTATTCTAGAGCTCATAGATTGGACAACAATAGGTCCCTGCCCCAAATAGCCACTTACTGGCTATTTTTGGACCCTCTGTTTCAGGTGTCCCCGACCAGCAAGGACCCCAATCTCAGGACGCAATGATGAGGCGAGAGTCAGACAGGATACAACTCCGATTTATTGGGAGACATTATCCGGTTTTATAGGGTTTTGCACTACATAAGCAGAAGCAGGTGTTCAAGGGGTAAGGGGATGACAGAATGGGAAGAAACAGAAATGTTGCTACATGAGTGTATTGTTGCACTTAGATTAGATATAGGCATCGATATCGGGTGGGAAGAATCTGGATTGTTGCAAACTATGGTTCCTACAAGTGTATGGGAAAAATTAGGGCTGTAGCAAGATAGTTTCTATAGGAGTATGGGAACAAAGGGGGATGCTGTCCTACAGTATCTACAGAGGCATGGGAAGGCTCGGGCATGTAGCAAGCTGGTATCAGAGCTGTATGAGCTATGTGAGGCACAGGGCAGGATGCCCTTGTAAAGTATCAAAGATGTTCCAGTAAGTAAAGTATCAAAGCATTGTTGTGTTAGGCACTGGTTCGAGAGCATTAGGTAATGGCCAGCTGGGTTCCTCCTTCTAGGCTTGTGAGTCCCTAGTGGACGGACTCTGCCTGCATGTGTAGGATGACTACGAGGGCTGTTAAGGGTGGAGGCTCTGGGCACCTGCCGTTCCAGCTCCTACTAAGCCTGTCTGGTTTTACCCAGGAAACAGGCCAAGTGCTAGGGTCCTGACAGCCCCAGGGTTGGCACCAACCCCTTACACCTCCTGGCTCAGAGTGAATGTAAATGGTAACTGTTTTTCTTTTGGCCAGCAACCCTGAGGGTCTTCCTCTCCCAGTTTAATTTTTTTTTTAAATTAAAGGGGCCGTTCCTTGTGTCACTTCTTAAAGAGGCCTATTCACTGAATGGGCCTTACCTCACTCAAAGTGAGAACCTGAAAAGTCCTTAGCCTAAAAGGGCCAAGGTTTCCCATTTGCATCCTGGGTCATCTCCAGTCATCTTGATGAATATCTGGCCACCGGACCCAGAGAAAATGAGGCTGGTGACCTTGCATAGCCCTCCCTCACTCAAATCAAAGTCAACTGCTGGTCATGTCATCATCTCCCTTACATCATGGTCCTCTTCAAAAAATGAAGGACAAACACAAAATGCCAAGTCTTGTCAATACTAGGCCAATACATGGTCAGAAGTAGATAGGAAGCTCATCATCCACAAAAGACTCAAGCAATGAGTCATCATATCCTTAATGTGTCTGAGATTTCCAGGGATCTGGGTGAGTACTCCTAACAATAGCCCCCAAAGGCCGATTATAATGGAGATAAAAGGAGATAAAAGGCAACTGGCCCAGAGTGAACTATTCTGTTTCAAATATGCACAGTGTTTCCCTGTTCTGCCTTGAATTCACAAGAGCAGGGGGTATATACCCTCTTTGCTTTTTACTAGTTGATGACCCTAACTTATCTTTCCTTCCATTTTGTTGTTCATTATGTTGGAGATTCTAAAAATACCAGACTGCCACTTTGCAGGAAGGTTCTCTCATACCCAGCATCTGTGATCACAGATATACAAAAGAGTCTCACTTGTTTTACTTTCTGGGGCATGAAAGCATTGTTTCCTGAAGGACTTGGCTCCTGTAATATCTTGTGTTTCAAATAAATGTTAACTGCAGTTGTTAGTTGCTGGGGAAATTGTAGGTGTCCCTATAACTAAAAAAAAACAAAACCAAAAAAAAAAAAACATGTTAGGGGGAAAAAGACCTTTCAAAGCCATATTGCAAACATTCCACAAGATGGCAGTAAGTTCCTGCATTTCAAATTATACTTAACTTTATTTTAACCTTTTATTGCATAAACGCTTCATCGATCAAACTTTTTCTGACCAAAGACTTAATTTTTTTTCTCTCACAGAGGTAAATTGAAGAAATCATTTTCGATTAAAAAAAAAAAGACCCAAGAGAGGAAATAACTGTAATTTTGATTTTAATGCTATATCTTTATCTTATATTTACTCTTGAATATTCTCTTATATGTCCTACCAATATTTGGAAGAAAATGTCTTTGAAATATCACACAATTTGTGAAACAATAGACTGCTGATTATTTTCAAAGACTTAAATAAAACTCTTCCTAACCCAACAATTTTCACTGTTATTTCTGTGAGCTTTTTTTTTTTTTCTATTTTAAGAATCTCTGAAAGGTGAAATCCACTGATTGAAATGGAGGGAATAAAGAAAAAAAATAAGAACATGGATTTTTCATTTATGTGATCAGTTTAAGACTTTTGGTAATTACACTGTTTCATAAATATTGTATTCCAGGGCTATAAACATGAAAGAAATCAGTCTGCAAAGGTTTCCCCCTTCCTCCTTCCAAGTTGAATGGCTTTTATTCCTGCTTCTTAAGAAAGTCTCACAGGATAACAGTAAAATAATTTAGACAAAGTAGAATAACACACTTTTTAAAAAAAAAATTCGTATTTGTGTGTCTGGTACTTGACAGGTGTAGCTAAGTGACCTACAAAATACTAATGTATACATCCCACTGCACATCTATTCAACCTTTGTTTAGTAGTAACTATGATAGAATTAGTCCCTAATCACTATTAGACACATGAAGAAGGCAGAAATGTAATAAGGAAAGATGGGCTTAGTCATGGAAGACTCAGTAGGAATTATAGAGACCTGGAGAATATTATGGCATCAAAACTTTTCTTCTAAGTTTCTCAAGGTGCTTAGAGATAGACTCCTTGGAATGACCAAATTAAAATGTGTGATCTACAGAATTTTGAGTGGTGACTCTTTTGATGAATATTGAGAGGATAATTAAGGAATATGCATATTTCAACTAGGCCTAAGGAGGAAAAAAAGACCTAAACCTCTTTATGATATTCCTTTTATTTTCCTTTGTAATTTTCACTATATGAAGCATTTTTCATTTTGTTTTTGTTCTTATTTGTGTAGGCAGACAGTAAGATTTTTCCACTGGCCAGAATAAAGCACCAAACCAACCTGGTTGCTGACAGCTGTAAAGGCAGGAACTGGATTAGATGGGTGGTAAATCACACCCTTTTTTATTGGCTTAAATTCATTTGCATATAAAGCCAAAGAGGATTTTAGGAGTATCTATTCTTGATTTAAGTGGTTATCTGTAACATAGGGCTTTGATCCTCTCTTTTTCCTTTACCCCCACCCTACCCTGTAGGGTTTGGGGGAAGAAAGAAAAGAACTGGGTCACTCTGCTTGTGGGCACTCTTCCTAGCTTTTGGTAGCTGTCAGTTTGTCTATCCACTCCATCGTAGAAGACCAGAGTTGCTGTGGCCAGGGCCCAGCCTTGAAGGGATGTGCCTAGAATCTGGTAGCAGGGAGCAAGGCCAAGAGGATGGTATTGGTGGAACTCTAAATGGTGGAACAGTGAGTACACGGTGAGAGGCTAGGCCCAGGGAGATGGACTTGATGATGAGTGTATCTAGTCTCTTAGCAGTATGATATCATCAAAAGACCTCAGTGATTCTACAGTATCACCAATAAATGTCAATGATTTTGAAGTTTCTGAGATATGAGTTGCCTATGCCTCATTCATACTATTTTTTCTGTGAGTGTCACTGTTATGTATGATCCTCATGCATCCTAACTCTTCCCACTTAGTGTATGTGGATTTGTGGGAGAGTTCGCCTGAAGTTTATAGCAGCAATGTTCTGTAGTGACTTTTATTTTTGTGCTATCACACTGCCTTAGCTTTGAACTAATCCTGTCTCTGGCTGAGTAGAGGAAAAATAAACACTCCAATAAGGGCTTTGTGAGATTTTCAGTTCAGTCAGATCACATTCATTTTGGAACTCACACCTTATCAATACCTTTTTCCCCTGTGACCCCTCTATTTGCAGGATGCAGGGCTTGTTCCTAAACCTCCATTGAAAGAGGGTGTCCAGGCTAGTCATCTCTTCGTTTTCCATCTGACCGCACTCCTTTAAAGAATCAGGTATCTTACCTCCCCACTCCTCTTTTCAGCTTTCTTTTGTTTTCTTCCCCTATTAGATTTTAAGACTCTTGAGGGCAAGGACTGTCTTTCTTTATTTATATCTGTGTCCTTAGAGCTTAGCACAGTGCCTGGCATATAGTAGGTGCTTAATAAATGTTTATTGATTGGCTGACTACAGATTCAAATCAATATGGATGTCTAGAGAACCTTGAAACTGGAATAGCTAATCTGGAGTCTCCACCATTTGAGTAGGGGCTTTCCCAGTTGCTTCATTTTTTTTTTCATCAGGCAAAAAGGTTGGAGAAGAACACCTGTCAATTTACAATTCAGTAAAATATGCTTTTTAAAGGTAGTAAGTACATAGGAGCCAGATAAAGCTTGGAACAAGCTTCTAAGAAAGTGTTAGGAGTGGAGTACAATGATCTTTCCTCTCAAGTATTTGCTTCCCTCTCCTCCTCTTGCCTGTTTTCTCTTTTCCTTTATTTTTTATCCTTTTCCTTTCCTTTCTCTTTCCTTCCTTATCCCTTTCTTATGTCTTCCCTTCCCTATACTCTTCCCTTCCCTTCTTTTTCCTATCCCTTTCCTTTTCCCCTTCTTTTCCTATCCCTTTCTTATCCCCTTCTCTTACTCCTTACCAATCCCCCTCTCATTCCTAACCCCTTCCTTTCCCTAACCCTTTTCCTTTTCTGTCTCCTTCTCTTCCCCTTCCTTCTATTTCTGTCCTTCTTTTCTTCCCCACCATCATTTTTTTTCTCTAATGAATTCAACAAACCCAACTGTCCTGAGGTCTAAGCCTTGACTGACTTGGCTTACCACTTGGAGAGCATTCTATAGTCAGGTTGACCCTTTCATACAACCAGTTGTCTTGGGAGGGAAAGTGTTTCATATCATCTTCTATTTTCTTCTTTTTTTCTTTTTTTGAGAGTGGGAATGTTCATCTTTGTTGCTGAGGACTATGGTAGAGACTTACTATTCTTGCCCTAAATTATATGGAGCTTCTTCCCACTTCTCCAAAATGAACTTTTGTTAAAAGCCAGCTAAAAGCAGCAGTCATTTGCTACAAGATTGCCTTAAAAAGGAAGCCTCTTTAAGTCATTGAGTTCACAGCCATTTGTTATCTGGTAAGTAGCATAAATGCCTAGCATGTGGTCTACATTTGGATTTCTGCTGACTGCTGCTCCATTGCTGAAGTTTCATTCATATCCATTTTAGGTGTATACTTCCCCCTTACACTTACCTTCTCAGGTTGTTAAATTTCATTTAGAGCAAATCAGATGGAAAGGCAATAGTTATCTAAGGTTCTGATTTTTTCTGAGTTGCCAGGTTTTGGAAGTTCCTGAGCCTAGACTGAATCAGAAAAGGCTGTTTATACTCTCAGGTGTCTCCCACATTGGGTTAACCTTGTTTCCTTCTGGTTTATAGTATTTCCTTTTACTATTCCCTGGCTTAGATGACCTAAAATTCTACCTGAAGGTCCCTCTTACTCCCACTTTGGTTCTTGGCCTTGCAAATCTGTATTAACTAATGGTATATGTTATTGGCTCTCTATTGCCCTCTAAGTGCCCCGTGTAGCACCTTTGATTTTCTAGTTAGCCCATTGTATGCTGAGGAGCAGTCAGTCAGGATGAACTCACAAAGGCACAGTCTTGCCTTCCGTTAGTTTGTGGTGAGAGACATATGTACTGAGAGGAAGAAATATGCATAGACAGAAGTAGAAGAGAATGAAGCTAATACCCCTGGAGTGTGAGGCATAAAGGTAAACTAATGATGACTGAATGGAGATTTGAAACTATCCAGAAAAGTTTTCCATTCAGTATTACAAAGGAAAAACTGAGATGGAGTTCAGAAACAGTAAGAACCCTACCAAGCATTTTGGAGAATTGTAGAGAAACAATCAATGAGAAGATTGAGTCTCCAGTGATTAAATTGAATCTTAGTCGAGATATCTTAATAAAGAATGGCATAGAAGTGGAAAAATCCATCCAGGTGGCTATTTTGCTCTTTTCTATAAGACCTCAAATAACCAAGGGGCAAAATCCCTGTTATTGAATTAACCAGTTACTTTGGCACTGCATGAGTGAAAAGAGTTTTGGGGGATGTATGGCAGAACATTTTTATGGTCCAACATATTTCCAAAAACGTGTCTAACTTACACAAATCATTCTATTTTTATCCATCTGTAGCCTCATTTTGGTACTCAGTGCTCATCTCAATTAGGTTTAAACTTGGCTAACCACAAATAAGTGGCTAGCTGTGATTATCTTTTGACCCTGTACACTTTTCTCTTGGGCTTTTTTTGTACCTCTCTGTGATCAGAAGAATGTAGCAGAAGATATTTGCCTTTCTATGACAGTTTCAGAAATATTATGTTGGTTGCTTCTCGGTAACTTTGTCTTTGTGATTTAAATGTCATTGTGAAAATTCAAAGTCATGGTAAGTAAAATTCTGCACAAAGAACTCCAAATTACACTCCCCAGAATAGCTAGAGAAAGAAAGAATTATTCAGGGAGCAATGCAGAACATTAATTGCAATATTTCAAAGAAAATCTTGTTCTTCTTTCAAAACCTGTAAGTATGTTAATACTAGAATTATGCTTCATTCTAGGGATATTTTAAAGTGAGTTCAAAAATATGATATAATGTTCCACAATATAATCAGTAATTCAATAAAATATTTTGTTTTAAATTAGTTAATAAATGTGCTATAGATATAGCAATATTCTATTAACATAAATTCTAAGATCATTATTGAGATCTTCTACAAATGATTGCATGTAATTCCAAAAAATATATTGCAAATCACATGACTGCCATATTTAATTCATTATGTTGGATAACACCTAAGTTAATGGTAACCTACAAAAATAACTCCTAGATTCTGGGAGAGATTTGAAACAAAGAAAAAACCCAATAAAATGGCATGAAAATTTTCAAGCTGTGGACATTAGTCACAGGTGTCATCAGGCTCAAATGAGGACAACCATGAGTACCAAGGTGTCTTTAGAGCCACTTAAGTACATATCCTGCCTCTCTACTGCATCTGTGATTTTGTGATTCATCTAGTTGCCAAGGTCCCTGTCACTAAAGGCCACATTTATTCTGCATCATAATATTACATGTTTCTTTTTCCAAAGGTCATCTAAGATACCTTACCTCCTAACATGAGGCCTTTCCTGATCCTATCACAGGGGTGTCATGAAGCTTAAGTGAGATAATAGATGAAAAGCTTTTTGTAAACCTTAATTGCTATATAAATGCCGGTTTTTATTAGAATTATTTTTGTTGTTTTTATTATTAGCCTGTAGTCACCAGACCTCTAGTCTGATGATGACTTCATTCCTGACCTTTCTACAGCATTCCTGCTGAGATGAGGCAACACAGAGAAGTGCTGGTAAATGTTTAACAGTAGGACTCGAGGGGGAAAAATCTATCATAGGCACACCTTTAAGTTTAATCTGCAATATTAACATGTATTTAGGTCTAAACAATCAATAAAACAATAAATCAAAACCTGATTTGAAAATTCCAGTTTCTGAGGTGTAAATGCTCATATTGAAAATGTAACACTCAGTTCCCCAATGGTCTTAGAACTGGCTCTAGAATATGGATGACATTTGCTATGGCTATTCTACCTGCCTACAGAGGGAGGATTACTTGATTTTTTAAGCACGCCTAGCTGTTCTTTGGGGGATGGTTAGGCCCAACTCTTTTGAGAGACTGTGGGTTTCAATTACGAGGTTCTGCAATAGTACAGAGATTGATGCAACTAACATAATGTCATGTACAAGCAAGAGCACATTGAAGACGCCAATCATTGCAAGGCAATCTAATTCCTATTCTGCTATTCATCATTAAATAAACAGGGATAGTAGATTTAGAGTTGGAATGAACCCGTTCATTTTAACAGAGAAGGAAGTGAGGCCCAGAAAAATTAAATGACTTGGCCATGGTCACACAGGTTGTAGTAGTAAAATCTGAATTTGAACTCAGCTTCTTAACTCTTTTCTACTCTACCACCATCTAAGCTTAAATAGTGAGTTACGGTGAGCACATTCAATCTCAAAAGACAGCAGTCCATAAATTCTTCCAAATATTGTTCATACTTGTGTGTATATACAAACTTGGCCTGTTTACGTCCTTTGAGCTAAAAAACTGACAAGACAGAACTTCCCCATCTGAAAATGATCCAAAAGAAAAAATAAAACAACATCCTTTGGCATGAAGATGAGAGGCATTTGGTGCCTTAATTCCTGATGCAGAATGCAGCCACAATAATTTCATTTCACATCTTAGCTTAGCGAGAATTATCTGCTTGGTTGCATGAGGCATCACCACTGATATAGAAAAGGGATGGAAATTTAAGGAATTTAGCATAAATACTTTTCTGTTTCTTTCTTGTGATTTTCTTTTTTAGTGCCTGTTCCTTTAGAAGTACTTTTTGAATACTATCAAAATTCACAATGAAACATCAGCAGTAGAATTTCAACACCAAAAATTAATTTCATGTAAATGTCACTTTTCCATAGCACAGGGAATGAAAGATTCTTCCCCAAAGCCTCCCTCCTTGTCCATTAGGTTCTGTTTTCCTTTGCCGATTCTGTTCTGTGCCTTAGGCCTTAGCAGATACTTGGGAGAGGCAGGAGAATGATATGGAGTGCCAATTAGTTTGTGAGAACTCCCTTCCTAAGGCTAGTGAGAAAAGTTGGAAATGACCAAGTCTAAGAGCTCCCTAACTGAGAAAAATCTCATTACTGGAGCTGTACAGTTGTGCAAAACGCCACATAGACCCAAATTCTCTCACTTTATCCCACTCATCCAAATGTAACTGCTATTTGTTAACAAGCGAACAAGCTTGGTTTTAGTCACATGAGGATGGGATCATTATTCTAAAGCTGGAATAGACTGAGGTGGCTATCTAGTTCGACACTTTAATTTTACAGATGAGGAAACTGAGGCTTAAAAAAGTTTAAGTGGCTTACCCAAAGTCATGTAAGCAATAAACACAAACACTATGTTCATTGCCTTTGTTTTTGTTGTTGGTCCTACTCTACCTTCTTATCCTTCACCTCTCAACTTGAAATTTTCCTTTTCCTTTCTTTCATCAAAATCCTACCCTCCTCTGGAGTTCAGCTCAAGACCTGGCTCTTCCAGGAGATCTCCTTTAGCATCTGCAGTCCACACTATTGTCTCCTTTCTCTAAACTTTTAGCTGATGCCTCAGCATTTAATTGTTAATGTTTTTGGCACATGTGTTAGCTTCCCCTGCCCCTTCCCACCCCTCCTCCCCAGCCATTATAATAATCTTCATTGTAAGCTCCATTAAAGCCAGGAGGTACTTCATATGGACTGAGTTTAGGATTTGTTAAATGCCCACTATGTGCAAGACATTATGGTAGATGGTGAGGATACAAAGGCAAATTAAAAAAAAAAGAAATAGTTTCTGCCCTCAAGGAAGTTCAAGTCCTATTCTATTTCTTCAATGCTTAGCAGGGATCTAGGCACAAAATAGACACTCAACATCTATTGGGTATTTGATATTATTGACAAAGTATTGCTGAGAAATGATGCACAAGAAGGTGAAATTGGGATTTAAATGAACAGCCTTTTAAAAGTACAAGCTCTTTCTCCTAGGCTAGAAGGATAGAGTTAATTTTGTACTGTTGTCTCTAATGCTTGCAATTTCCCTCACTCCCCTTTCTTTTATGCAAAGCAATGCAGAACTAAAATTCAAACCAAGCATGCCCTACGCATAACTTTTCTGTTGTTTGCAGGGGGTTTTATGTTTCTGAAAAGCACTTTTCCTTTTTTTCCATCTGCAATGAATCTGAACTTCAGAATCTTTATATGCAAGATCCATGACTATATCCAGGAAAATTGAGAATTCTTAATGGAACTGAAAGATAGGAGGCTAAGCGGTCTCCGACTGTGATCAAGCTCTGACAGTTTTAGGCTCTTTTCTTTAGAGTTTCAGAGGGAGCCTGACATGACTGGATTCCCAACATTGTAAAGGCAAATATACACAGGGAACTTTATCTATAAAGTTAGAGAGTAAACTTTTTTTCTTTCTAGAAGTCAATAAAAACTGGTTGCAAAGTAATCACTATGGAAATTCTAACGCTTCCCATCCCCCTTTCCTCCTAAACAAATTTGAGATCAGAGATATTCACACCACAGATAATTAGACTGAGGTGAGCTGCAGTGTAGTCAGAAATAGATTTTGAATGCTTTGCAGAATTTTTGATTTTTCTTTTTTTTTCTCTTGGAAACTGTAATTTAGTGAATCTGGCATCATTTAATGACAAGAGTGTCTTTGTCGTTTGCAGATAAATTGCTGAATTCTTCTCTAGAGCATAGCAACTTATATAACTGGCTATTTATGAAAAAGTTTTGTTGGTGAAGCTTCAGAACGCATTGTGAAGGTGCCCTGCTCTTGGAGGGCAAAGTTGTAGATTATATAATTTAGCCTCAGTTTCCTTATCTGTAAAATGGGGATAATTTTACAGGAATTCCAGCACTGTTGCTAGGATCAAATGAAATATTATATGTAATAATGCTTCACAAGCACTTTATGCATATGAATAACTATTACTAATTGCTATTATGTCATTATTTTCCTCTTTTTTGATGGATTTCAGATAGAAACAGTCCAAGGATTATTTATAATCCTATTATTTCTTCATATTTAATATATGGCTAGGTGATAGGTTTTTAGAAGTGATTTAGAGTGCTAGTATGTGTGCTCATTGTATGTTGTCATGTAGGCATGTCTCAGACCATTTTTGGGTCAATTCTAGTGGCAGATGGAATTACAGTGATGACTTTGCTCATCCTGTTCCCACATGGTTTAGATTTATTTTGTTATATACTAATACGGCAACAATAATTGTTATTATCATTATTATTTACTTGTTTTATAACCATAAACTATACCTTTGGACAAGAATGAGACCTTTAACCCTGTCTGGACATATTACAACATCTGCTTTCAATAATATGACCATCTGGCAAAAGGGTATTGATGGCTCAGGGCAAAATGATCCCCAAGACTTCAGAAACAGTTCAAAGTTCATGCTTTCCTGAAGGTGGAGGCAGGAACAACATCTTCATGACAATATTAAAAAATATTATTTCATTGTAAACTGCTAGACAGAGAATTACTAGCTGTGAAAGATGAATTAGACAAACGGGGTATGTTACGGAAATGATACTTCTTAAGCCTGATCCTTAAGTATCCTTGAGTTTTTTTTAAATCTGAGTTACATGGCATATCATTGTGTCACATATCATTTGCTAATTACTAGGACACTGGTAGGCTACTTACTTTGAAGTTCATTAAATTATGTAATTTACATCCTTAACCAATAGGTTTAGAATGTGAATTCCATTTATAAGATACGAAATGTTGCTTCCCCTCTTCGGGTCTCAATTTCTCAATCTGTAAATGAGGTTGGACGAGATCATGCATGGGTTCTTCTCCTGAAGCAAAGATACATTTCAGGTATTCTGTGAATTTGTATGGAAAAAATACAGTTTTTTTTACCAACTTCTAATTGAAATCTAGCATTTCATTCAATTATTCAAAAATTTTATTCTGAGAAAGGGTCCACAGGTTTCCGCAACCTGCAAAAGGGTTCCCTTAAGCAAAAAAAAAAAAAAAAAGAAGAAAAGGAAAGAAAGAAAAAAAAAGATTAAGAACTCCTCGATTAGCTATTTTTAAGGACATTTCAAACTCTAAAACTTTATGATTGATAACATTTCGAAGGAAATAAAAATCAAATTTGCTTCACAGAAAGCTATGCATTTAAAAAAGGCAGACATTAATAAAATATATATTCTATAAATATACTTCATCATTTAAAAGCTGCACTATTTCATTGGTGTGGGACTCTTCCTTCGCAAAAACAGATAGTTATCCTTCTATACCTTAGTAGATATCTTAATGGGTTGTTTTGACCGAATAGTTCATCACCTGGTGGTCAACGTATGAGCTTCTGAATTGAACTAGACTGGTCCTGGAGCTAATGATACACAATCCATTACTGGGGCCATACTTGGAGTCTTTCCAACTTGGCAAGATTCGAAAAAGCTTTTGCTCTGCTTGATTAATATACAAAAACGCAGGGTCACTTCCATGTCATGATTGGGCTTCAAAGCAGAATGTTGGTGGAAGATTCTTTAAAAAAAGGCTGATCTATCTATAATGGAAACTATTAAATTCAAATATTAATAAGCACTTAAAATGCCTACTATATGCTTGCCCTCATTTTCAGTAGACAGAGATATGGAGGGAGTCCATTCTAGGTATCATAACCTCAGTTATGCACATTCACTAGAAATTATGCTCTTACTGCTGACTTCAGTCATGCCCTAATATATCAGTCTACTTTTGTCTCCTCTCTGTTCCCATGTGGAAGTATGAAAATTTGTGATAAAAGCTAACATAATACCTAGCATTTGTAGTGCTCCACGATTTGCAAAGAGCCTTATATTATCTCATTTGATCCCCACAACAACCTAGGGAAGTAGCTATTATTATCCCTATTTTATAGATGAAGAAACTGAGGCAGAGAGAGGTAAAATGACTTTCCCAGGGTCCTGAGGCCAGATTTGAATTCAAGTCTTTCTGACTCCAGGTTTACTGCACAACCTACCTGCCTTTTTATGTATAAAACCTGTTTAGGCTTTCTCGTTATTGCTACCTCCAACTTATATGCTGCTTGGGAGGATAGTAAGATCCAGAACCTGAATATATAGTCTTTCAGCGTTTGATGCATAGTTGAGGTACAACAGTGTCCATGTATGCCCGGATATTCACTATTTCTACTCTCCCTCAAATATCAAGGCTCATGACTAGATACTCTAGACTTATCCAACCCCTCAGTGGTCCCCTCCCAGCACACCCTAACTCACTCTCTCCCATAGATAGTCAATACCTAGTTGACTCTAAGCTCTTCGAGTCCCTCGTAATGCCAAACTGACTCCATCATACTCTCTTCTCACTCTTTCCTTCAGTCCATCTGCCGATTTATGCACAGACATTTGAACGAATTCCCTAAGGAAATAATTCTCACTCCACATACCCACTTCACAATCCCAGAAGCTAGGTCCTAGTACCGCTCCTACTCAGTCACTAGTATCAAAAGAGAATCTCAATGCTCTCGAATATGCCTGGGGATTATTAATAATAGGTAACATGGATAAAGCTTTTTAAAGGTTGCAAAGCATTTTACAAATAACTCAATTCATCCTCACAATAATAGGTACTCACAACAGATAGGTATTATTATTATTTACGTATTATAGATGAGGAAACTGAGTAACTTGACCGGGGTCACAGAGTTAATATTTGAGATAGGATTTGAACTCAGGTCTGCCTTGACTCAGTCATTCTATCTACTATTCCACCTTGCTGCCTCTGTCATCCGAAGAGTATTAGCTGTGCTCCCATAGTCTCAAGGAACTATTTGTTTCCCTCTTGCCAGCCTCCCCAGGAGCTAATTGGGAATTACTGTATATGCTCCATAACACAGAGAATGATAGCAGGGGATAGCTAATGTTGCTGGCTGACTGTAACACAACTTTTATAAAGGAAGTATGGGAAAGGAGTTTGGAGCCTAGCTGTTTAGAACTGTGAGTGCCAGGGTACTTTAATACTCCAAAGGGTCTATAATCTCATTGACTTGGGTATTCTTTACAATGATGCAGATTGAAATGCATTGATACCTGCCCATCCTGGGCTACTCTTATCCGTGGTTTCCCATTTGTGTCCCAAAAGGGTCCAGCCAACAAGGTAGGGGCCTCTCTTACAGTCCCTGGACATTATGAGGATATCAATGGAGCCCAATGGTTATCAATAAGTTAGGCATGATTTTTGTCATACTACCAGTTTTCTTCTTTTTTGATCATTTATTGTTCTTGTTGAGTTGTTTTAGTTATGACCCCATTTGGGTTTTCTTGGCAAAGATACTGGAGTGGTTTGCCATTTCCTTCTCTAGCTCATTTTACAAATGAAGAAACTGAGGCAAATGAGATTAAGTGGCTTGCCTAGGATCACACAGTTAGTAAATATCTGAGGCCACATTTGAACTCAGGAGGATGCCACCTAGCTGCCCATACATTTCTTAAATAATATACTTTACACTGTTTCTCTTGTACAATTTCTTGATTATAATGCTTCAGTGTAATGTTTACATCTACCATGAAGTTCTCCAGTGGCCTCCAGCTGGTCCTCATTTGCAATTCTTTCAAGAATGTCATTTTCCATGACTTCCAGATATTCAGCATTAAAAGAGAATATTGGTATTAAGATGATAAGACTTGATTTCCAAAGGGAAGGCAAGGGAACAAGCATTTATTAGGTGCTCACCATGTGCTAAGTGCTTTAGCTCGTTTGTTCCTCACAGCCAACCTGTGAGGTAGGATCTATCATTGCCCCCATTTTAGAGTTGAGGAAATTTAGTCTGAAAGAGATTAAGTGATTAGTTCAGGACCAAGTTCTAGTTAAATATTTTAGGCTAAATTTGAACTCGGGTCTTCTTGACTTAAAGCCCATTGCTTTATTTGCTCTGCCACCTAGCTGCCTCTAGGTTGAAAGAGAAGCTTGGGATTGTTAAAGGGTATTTGTGCCCAAAAGCAAATACAACCTGATTCCCTCCTATTTAAGGGGAAGGCAAGGGAATAAACATTTATATAGCACCACACTATGCACAGCTGTGCTAAGTGCTTTACAGATGTTATCTTATTTGATTCTCAAAATAACCTTGTGAGATAGGTTCTATTATTACCCTCATTTTACAGGTGAAGAAACTGAGTCATATAGAGATCAAGTAACTTGCCCAGGGTCCTATGTCTAAGTGTCTGATACTGAATTTGAACTCAGTTCTTTTTGACTCCAGGTCTAGTGCTGTATCCATTGGGCCACCTAGCTGCTTATTTAATTTTGGATCTCATTGTCTATTCAGAATTTAAGATATATAAATATTGATGAATGAGCCCTATTGGTTAACTATCTACCACATGTTCCTGGATGTTTTTCATAGAACTATAGTTCAACACCCAATATAGGACTCAAAGTCCGTAATGCCTTCATTTTACAAATGAACAAACCAAAGCCTAAAGAAATTATGTGAATTTCCTGGGGTTGCACACGTAGTAAGACACAAAAGTGGAATTTGAACTCAGGTTCTCAGATTTCAATTTCAGTTCTCTTTCCATTATATCGTGTGTTGTGTACTTTCACCTCCTACACAAATAGGTAGTTGAAACTCTTTTGATTCTTCATGGATCTCATTTAGGAAGTTATTCAGTGTTCTGGGCTTGGTTTGATCAGTGCCATGTCACCTACAGAGAGTAGCATTCCAAGGAATCATCAAAATCAAAATCAGAGGGTCGTCAAAAAAGGGTATCTCCTTTTCCATATCTTTAAAGGAATCTTCTATAATGGTGACATATGCATGAGAGACATTTTGATGATTAAAAGTCTTTAAGACAAAATTTACTTAAGCAAATCAAATGTTTCTTTTTTAAAAATAGCTAACAAGCAATAGGCATGGTGGGTTCTTATATTCACTATGGCTTTTTAGTTAGTTGTCTGATGGCAAATATCCAGCTTGGCTGTGACAGGAAAAATCACAATCACCCTTACTTCAGCCTTTCTTTCCCTTTCCCTCCTTTCCTTAACCCCGAGCTGCCAAGAACCCAAATGGACTGCTTGGATTATATGGGAGTCACTAATTCTATTCCTTCTGGTGGGATGTGGGACCATTAGGTCTTATCATGTTTTCGGTCACACACTAAGATCCTCCAGGTCTTATCATCTATCCCAGCACTGTCATCTGACTTACTGATGCGATTAAGGACTACTGGGCTTTGCCATCATCATTGCCACTTTACCCTTAGAACTTCTGTTGCTCTATCTACTGTGCAGCTGAAGTTAGTGTCTCCTCTAATTACACTGTGAGCTCCTTGAGTTCAAGGAATGCTTTGCTATTCTACTTGTTTCCACAATACTTAGCACAGTGCTTGTTATATCATAAACACTTAACAAGTGCTCATTCATTAAAATACTATAAACAAAGATGCCCTTGATGCATATATAAGTTATTTTCATCCAAATTTACTAAAAATGAGAAAATAGGCATGTGGCAAGGTAATGACTACATGGAAATTACCTAGTAACCAATATCTGACCACGAAAAGCAAAGGAGAAGAAAAAGTTAAAAAAGATTTGTAAATACTGGAGACTATGAATAATAGGGCCAGAGAGCAAAATGGGGAGGTCATAACAAGGAGATGGTTTTGAAAGAAAGATAAAAAATTCAATTTTGATCATACTGAGTTTGAAGTATTGATAGGACATCCATGTGGAGATGCCTTATAGGTATTTGCAGTTAGGAGTATGGACCTCTGGAGAAGGGTCAGAGCATGAAATAGAGAATTGAGAGAGAGAGAGAACTGAGGTCAGAACCTTGTGGAATGCTAATATTAAGGGAAGAGAAGAGGTTCTCATGAAGGAAACCCAGATCAGTTTAGAGAAGTAGTAGGAAAGGCTCCCCGGAATGTCTTGCAAGTCAAGGGAAAAGAGATTATCTATGAAGAGGGAGCAGGCAATAATTGCAAAAGCTTCAGAGAGTTTAAAGGTAATTAGCAGGGAGGAAAGAGTTTGTTGATAAGGTCATTGGTGAACTTTGAGAGAACAGTTTGCATAGTGTTGAGGATTTAAGCCATGTCATTGGGGGTTAAGTACCTATGGGTAGTAAAGAAGTGTTGGCACTGGGCACAGACATCCTTTTCAAGGAATTTAGTGCAAAAAGGGAAGAGAGAGCTCAGGTATATTTTGTTCTAGGGGGAGTGTTGAGGGAAGAGTTTTCCTTTTATTATTAGATCTGAGTGTGTTTGTTGGTAGATGGGATGAAGTCAATGGAGGGAAAAAACCTGTTACTTCATGAATTACAAGGTAAGATTTATGGAGCAAGGTCAATAGACCAGGAAAAATGGTCTTCTTGTTGTTCATCATGTATGACATTAGATGCCCTGTCTCTCTGCCTTCGTATAAGATACCTCCCATTTATTGAATGCACTTCATTCTCTTCATTTTCACTTCTTAGAATCTCTGTTTCAAAGGTAAACTCAAGTGCCCCCTCCTATAAGAGGACAATCTTGGTCTTACCTACTGCCAGTGCCTCTTTATCTTTACTTTGCAAATACCTTTATGTGCAACTGTTAATATCTTTTGGTAGAATACAAACTTCCTCAGTATAGGGACTGTTTCATTTTTGTCCGTATTTCCAAATATCACCACTGTGCCTGGCACATGTTAGCAAGTTAGTAAATTGTTGATTGATTGGAGGTTGTTGTTGTTGTTCAGTCATTTAGTAATTCCCAACTCTTTGTGACCCCATGGACCACAACATGCCAGGCCCTTCTATCCCTTACTATCTCTCAAAGTCCGTGCAAGATCATACTTATTCTTTCCATGACACTATCTATCCATTTGATCCTCTAAGATCCTCTTTTCCTTTTGCCTTCAAGCTTTCTTAACATCAAGGTCTTTTCTAATTTCTCTCATCTTCTCATTATGAGGCTGAAGAATTTAAACTTTAAATTCAGTATTTGACCTTCCAGTGAATAGCCTGACTTAATTTAAGTATTGACTGATTTGATGTTCTTGCTGTTCAAAGGCCTTGAAAGCATACATTCTGTGGCACCTAACTTTTTTTATAGTCCAACTGGCACAGCCATACATTGCTACAAAACAACGACATAGCTTTGACTATAACAGACCTTTGTTGGCAAGGTGTTGTCTCTGCTTTTTATTATGCTGTCTAGACATGCCAGTTTTCTTTCCAAAGAGCAAATGTCTTTTAATTTCATGGCTGCAGTTGCCATTTGCAGTGATCTTTGAGATGAGACTGCTTCCATTTCTTTTCCTTTTATTTGCCAGGAAGTGATAGAACTAGCTGCTAAGATTTTTTTTTGATGTTAATCTTCAAGCTAGCTTTTACACTCTCCTCTTTCACTCTCATCAAGAAGTTTCCTAGTTTTTCTTCACTTTCTGCCATCAGGGTGCTATCATCTGCATATCTGAGATTGTTTATATTTCTCACAGCAACCTTAAGTATGGTTTTTGATTCATCCAGGCTGGCATTTTGTATGACGTACTTTGCACATAAGTTAAATAAATAACATGACAATTATAGCCTTGTCATTCCCCTTTTCCAATCTTAAACCAATTAGTTGTTCCATGTTTGGTTCTGACTGTTGCTTCTTGGCCCACATACAAGCTCCTCAGGAAACAAATAAGATGATGTGGTACTCCCATTTCTTTGAGAACTTGCCACATTTTGTTATGATCCACATAGTCAAAGGCTTTAGTGTAGTCAGTGAAGCAGGAGTAATTGTTTTTCTGGAACTCCCTGGCTTTCTCCATAATCCAGAAAATGCTGGCAATTTGGTTTCTAGTTCCTCTGCCTCTTTGAAAACCAGCTTGCTTTTCTGGTAATTCTTGGTTCACATATTGCTGAAGCCTAGTTTGTAGAATCTTAAGCAAGACCTTGTTGGCATGTGAAATGAATGTAATTGGATTAGAGGAGGAGACTGGAATATAGATCAGAGGTTCAGGCAGAGTGATGAGCTCTGGAGAGTGGGATCAGGACATCTTGTTCTCTGAGACAAGAGGAAATATTTTAGATTTCTATTTAAGAAACATTTAATAAGTACTTACTATGTACTAGGTACCGCGCTAGATGCCTTATCCTCATAATAACACTGGGGAGAGGGAACTTATTTTCCATATTTTACAGATGAAGAAACTGAGGCTTATATTGGTTAAGTGATGCCCAACACCACAGAGCTAGCAAGTGTCTGTGGCTGGCTTTGAACTTACCTCTTCCTGACTTCAAATCAAAGCCTTTATCCACTGCATCACCCAACTGCTTCAGGAAGGAAAAGAGAATGGGTAAAGATCCCAAGAAATTTTGAGGTGTACATGTATGGGAGAGTTGAGAATTCCTGTTTGATGTCCTCAATCTCAGAGCAGTTGGATGTTAGATTATCTGCCATACTGCAGTGATGTAAAATGTGTTTGTGATTCTGAGGAGAGAGAAAAAAGGTTTGGAACCCATTTTATTATATAAGGAATCAATAAGTGTAGAATAGGAGCATTGGTAGGTAAGTAGCAATAAAAGCCCTAATAAGAATAGAATAATAGAATAAATGGGTGAATCATGGAGATTACTTGATTTTTTTTCAGTGAGTTTCAGTGACCTGGGAGTGGAGAGGAAATAGATAGTAGACATGTAATGCCATCATTTCTTCCCAGGGTTAACAACTTGGCTACAGTGGTAAGTTGGAGGGTAAACAATTCTATGGTGATGGTTGGTGAACCTTTGGAGTGGCAGATTATTAATTCTAGACTAAGCCATGGAGACAAATGATACTAGAATGATGGGAAAAGACCAGGAGAAAGGGCTAGAGGACCTGGAATTCATATAGAAGGAAAATGACAAGTTTTGGTGTATTGGGAGAACTGTAAGAGTAAGAGGTTGTATTAAAATGTGGAATTTTATAGTTAACAATCATGGAAGTAGCATAGTAAGGTAAGAGTACTATCTAAGGTATAGTTTTGTGTTTTGTGGTTGAAGTGGATGGTGTTGGAGGTCACTGGCCTTGAGAAGATTGAAGAATCATGTCATTGGAATATTAAAATAGTTCAACATGAATATTGAACCCCTGGAAGATGAAGGTAGGGGCCATTGTGAAGAAATGGCAATTGAGACATGACATCCAGGTCCTAAAGTCAATGAAGAATTTGGGAAGGCATCTTGAATGTTTGTATTTGAAAGTAGGAAAGATGAGAAAAGGACAGTATAATTGTATGAAATTGACGTAAAAGGATAGTGACAAGAAAATAGTAGCAGTAGAAAGCAGAAAATATGTAAAACTTCCACTCTTGGCCTAATGAGTTAAAAGGAGTGAGGGAAGGATGGTCATTTCTAGAGAAGGTTGGAATGGATGTGAAATTTACTTGTCCTCTCTGAATCCTAGTTTACTCATCTATAAAATAAAGGGGTTAGATCCGAGGACCTGTAACATGCCTTGTAACTTTAAATCTACTCTATTACCTTTATAAACAAGTTAGGTTTCATTTAAAGTCAGGAAATGGAATGAGTATTTGAGGAAAAGTTTGTGGATATAGGAGAGTTGAGAAAAAAATAGGAGCTCTCTGAACACAGTTTAGTGGGCTAAGGGAGGATTGCGCAGGATTAGGGATCAATGTTAGGAACAGCTAGCATGGAGGGTACATATAGCAATGAGGGTGGTAACACTGGGGGATGGGGTTTAGGGAACAAATAGGATGGGCAGCTAAGTGGTGCAGTGGAGAGAGCAATGGGCCTGGAGTCATAAAGACTCATCTTCCTGAGTTCAAATCTGGTCTTAGATACTTACTAGCTGAGTGACCCTAGACAAGTCACTTAACCTGTCTGCCTCGCTTTCCTAATCTGTAAAATGAGCTAGAGAAGGAAATGGAAAACTGCTCTAGTTTCTTTGCCAAGAAAACCATGAATGGCATCATGAAAAGTTGAACATGACTGAAAAACCATTGAACAAGTAACTAAACAATAACAGGATGACTATAGTCACAGTTTGGTAGTAGGAGGAAGGAGGGAGGTAGAAATATATTCTTAGGTTTTCAGTGTTGTAGAACTTTTAGAAGGAATAAGCTCCTTGTGGATTTAAATTCCTCAGAGAAGGCTTCATAAGGCAGATGGTTCTTGAAGAGTTGAACTAGATTGAGAAAGAAAAGCCAGAAGTATGATTAGAGAGGCATGAACTCTTATTGGCAGTACTTCTGATGGAATCCTAATAAAGCTGCTCACTGCTCCAAGGGCCCCACTAAACAGCAGGCCCACTGCTCCTATCTAGCCACTCATGCCCCCCTCCCCAACCCTGAATCAACATCGTAACTTCTTCATATATGCCTCACTGCTCACCGGAACAACAGGTGTGTCCATGAACTCGTATTTCTCACAGAAACAGCAGGTGTGTCCATGTGATGGGATCCCAGCCACTGCCTCTAGCTAGCTACTGCTCACAGACCCATTCCTCATATTTCCCACAGAACGTTTGGCCTTGAGGCCATGTGTAGCCTTCTAGATTTTTAAGTGCACCAAATCTGGATTCACTCCCAGGGGTGTCCATGTACTCAACCACAACCACATCCGTCTAATCTCAGATATGACCACAATACTCAGTCAATCAGAAAGCAGCACCACCAGGATGCGCAAGCAGAATGTGGACCCCAAAACAATAGAAGACTCTTTCCCTAGGTAGGCACCTGCGCAGTAATAGCAAAAGCTGTCCTTTCATGAACATATGACATAGAGAGGCTTATTATAATATCATTATCATACATACATACCTCCCCCAAATGGGTTTTTCTGTATGCATTGTGGGTAATTGCATGTGCAGTTCCACTGTGGCTGGGACCCCTCCTCTATTACGAAATCCCTTAACAAATCCCTCCTGCCTTCTTAATATTCATAATTTCTGTTATGTAATTACATCTTTATCCTATACAAATGTATCTTGCTTTCTCTAAAGTTGCTGGTTCCTCTTGGATCTTAGTCTGCTTCATGAGACGCATCAATCTCAATAAATACCTATACTTGGATTAGAGGTGGTGTGATTCTGAATTGTTTGAGATGTTTCCACTGCAACAATTCTATGTGATAAGCTTTCTGGGAAGCTATATTAATGTACTTAGGTTGCTAGTGTTAGGAGTGGTAATTTCTGGAAAACGCTAGTGGCCTACTCTTCCAAGGTTAGTTCTGCCATGGGGGATGGATGATGTAATGGCTATTGGGTCAACTATTGAATATGACTGAGAAGGCAATATCTCTCACTTGCTTCCCAGCTTAGAAGTTTTTGACAGTCCTCTCTCTACCTTCTGTCAGAGGCTTAGGCTGAATGTTCAGTCACATTAGGGATGTGCTTATTTGGAAAATATTATACCTTCTATTCTTCCCTTTTGCAGGCATAGTTCAAAACTGTTCCCTTCATACTTGTTGCCTAATCTCCCACAGATAATGACTCATGATGAAAGGAGTTTGGCACAGCTAGAAGCCCCTCTGACTGGGACAGATGGAGGAGTTTTCCAATTCACTTCACTGCCACTGAGGTTCCCTGCTGTTTGCCAGGATCCCTGCTTTGACTCTCTGATCTGTTGCTATGCAAGACCCATGCAGAGAGTACAGACACTTCACTAATTGCTGCTTCAGTACCATGAAGCAGTATCAGAGAGGGATTGCAGCTACCTTCCAGGGCTTCCTACAGAGGAGAAAGATTTCTGACAACTGCCTTGATTCATTCAAGAAAGAGAACATCCTGCTCCCTGGGTTCAATGGATTGTGCTATTGGCAAACACCTGATTGCTCCTAGAACATTGCTTTATTATCTGGGGTATAGAGCACAAATTGACTTTTGTTTTCTGCCTTCACGGTGTGCAGGGACTCCCTACCCTCCCAAATAGCTTGGTTTCTCTTTGCGGTCTCCACGTTCTGTCAAATAATCAATTAACCAGAATTATTGAGCACTTGCTACTTGCAAGATTGTTAGTTGAGAGGAGCTAGACAATGATTTGATGTAGATTTTAAATTTCTTTCAAAAGTTTTGATTTTCTCCCCTGTTCTTAGCACTCATAGTTTAATGAATTTGGAACAACAATGATCTTGTTTGGTTTGCCTTTGTCATTGGGCAATAACTTCTGTAGGTGTCTTAGCTAAAACTGTACCTTCTACAAGAAGCCTTTCTAGATTCTTCTTAATGATAATGACTTCACTCTGGTACTACCTTCAATTTATCCTGTTAACATCTTGGTTTGAACAACACTGTTTGTATGTTGTATCATCTATTAGACTGTGAACTCTGAGAACAGGAACTATCTTTTTCCTTTCTTTGTATTCTCAATACTTAACAGTGTCTGGCACATATTAGGACTCAGGGGTGGGGAACCTTGGGCCTTGAGGCCACATGTAGCCTTCTAGACCCTTCAGTGCACCAAATTTGGATTCAGTCAAAAGGCTACTCTTAAGGATCTAGAAGGCAACATGTGGCCTCAAGGCCCAAGGTTCCCCACCTCTTTATTAGGTGCTTAATAAATGCTTATTGACTAAACTGACTAACTATGGGTGTTCTCTACTTAACTTCTTCATGTAAAGCAGTTCAAAAGAAGTCTATCATTTCTCCTTCTTTGCCTCCTCACTACATTAATTCAGTTATATTTGTATTTATTAATGTTGCAACAAATCTATTAAACATAAGCCACTGAGCTAGGCATTGAGGGGAAATAGGAGATAAACTGGGCAAAATCCCTGCTGTCTTAGAGTTTATAATGAAGTAGGGGAGATAAGACAGATGAGTAACTGATTAGTATAATAAAACATAAAATGTATTAAGTGTAGAAGCACAACTACAGAGTACTTGGTACAAAGATTGGCCTACAATTTCTAACAACTTTACTCCACTTCTATTTCCACAGCTAAGGGGACTGGAAAGGAGGGAGTGCCTCTGTTCTGGCGCCAGAGTCTCATTCAAAAAGGCAAGCTCAGAGCAGGGAGGGAAGCAAACATAGACTGGGAGCCTGATCCTCTGCTAGGGCCAAGTGATGGAGCTACTCCCCATGCTCTGTGATGAACTAATGGGACAAGAAGTGGAGAAGCCCCCTCTCCTTAGGCACTCCAGTTCACTCTCCATCCTGCATCCATACTTTCTTAGGTTCTAGATCTAGGATTTCTTTTTCTTTACCCTCTGACTGAGCCCTTCTGGCTGAAAGCATGAGCTGAACGGTAGCTCAGAGGTGGATCGTGCCACCTCTGCTTTGACTTCTTATAAGAGGGACAATCACAAGAGCTAAGCAAACTAAGATGTGCCTTTCCTAGAAGTCTTGGACTTTTGTAGAATTCAGGAGATGCCTGGGTTTGGGAGGAGCTGTAGGTATGAAGCAGTGCAGATGTTTTATTAAGAATTGTTTATTGCCTTGAATGATTCTAAGTCAAGCCTAAAAAGTTGAATACAGCATATAAGGATACCTCTCATGTTTTGTGGAGAAGTTAACTCTATTCACTAAGCCAAATTGTGGCATGAGGCTGAGGGGGGTGGGGTAGGGCAGAGTGAAGTATAGTAAGCTTAAGGAAGAAGAAAGGGTGGGGGTTTGAAATCTAATTCTGATTAAATAGAATCACTGAGACCTGGATTTGTAGCTAGAAGATATCTTATTATAGGCCATCCAGTCCAACCACCTCATTTTACAAATAAGAAAACTGAGTCTCAGAGATGGTAAGTAATTTGCTCAAGATCACACAGCTAGTAAGTCATAGAAGTGAAACTTGAACCTAGGTCTTCTTATTACAAAAATCCACAGTGATCCATACTCATTAGATAATGAGTAAGCACAGTAACCCAGAGAGAGATGAAATTAGGAGATAGAGTGTTTATGATAAGGTGGGGCACCCATAACCAATAGGGTAAGCATGGGATTGGCTCAATACCTGAATTTTCTTGTTGAAAATCAGTGTTCGATAAATGTTGTTGATTGACTCCTGCCCTGTATTATTCATGAGCCTAGTCAGGAGGAGACCTTCACTTTCTATTGAATCAAGGTCTTGAGGACAATCTTCTGTGCATTTAGTATATCATTCTTTATTTGCCTGCTAGAGGTAGGAGGGCAAGGGAGGCAGGGGGATAAAGACCTATAACTTGAGTATGCACATTGTCAAGTACAGGAAAAGGTTCTGACCAGGTACAGGAAAGGTTCAAGGCCTCATCTACACAGAAGCAGTAAAATGGAGACTGGAACAATTATTGAATAAATTTGGCCACTATAATCAATCCAACTAAATAGAGGCCTCTTAAACTGATTTTTCACTTTGGATATGTAATATAGGACTAGGATAAAATGATCTTCTGCCTGGAAATCTGATATTTATTCTAGGATTCTGGAGAGTTTTATGTCTTTAAGGATAAAACTCTGGTGATTTGACATATGTCCCACAATCTGAGTACATAGCACAGTTGCTAAAGATACTTGGTACACAATAAATATTTGATGCTGATGATGTTGGCAATTCAGGGAAGTCTTTTCCTTTAGTCAAAAAGCTTACTAATAAATATAGCAGTCCAAAAGTGGAATGGACTAAGTGGGAGTGGATTCCCTATTATTGAAGATCCTCAAACAAAGGATATGTGACCTTTAGTTGGGGAAAGATCCACAACTAGGTTTGTGCTTTTTTGTGGGGAGGAGGAAGGTAGGGTAACTGCGTTAAGTGACTTGCCCAAGGTCACACAGCTAGTAAGTGTGTCAAGTGTCTGAGGTTGGATTTGAACTCAGGTCCTCCTGACTCCAGGGCCAGTGCTCTAATCATTGTGTCACCTAGCTGCCCCCATAACTAGGTTTGGACATTGGAGGCTTTGCCTAAGAATGCAAGGGGTTCTACATCCTTCTGTTCACAGACCTCTAGTGCTCTGATTCATGCTACAAGGCATGACTATCCCTGCTTACTTTAGTGGCCTACGATACCATGCTAAGCGTTCCATTGCCTTGGTGCTCCTCTCTCAGGCTTGCTTTCCTTCACAGCCACCTCTCCCTATCTTCTACCTCTACCCCGTGCTGACTTCTACGGAGTACTGGGGTTTAAGGATTGGAATAGACTTCTTGATGGACAGACCATCCCCTTTCCTAGCACAACTACAGATTCATGTAGACTGTCTTCTCTGTCTTACCTCATGTGAGGACAAGCAAAGTGGGATTTTTGTTGTTTCTTCCTTTTTGGAATTGTTTCCTAGGCTTATGCTAACTTGTAAACATCTGAAGGATTAATCTCCTTTGAACCCTGGTAATCCACAGCTGTAACACATTAGGTGCTGAGGTAGGCTTTCATACCTTTGGGCACTAAGCCAATTTTGTGTGTGTGTGTGTGTGTGTGTGTGTGTGTGTATGCTGGAAGACTGATATTGCCTTGGGGCTCACTCATGGTAAGAATACTTTGCCTGAGAACTCTTGAGAAGAAGAAGAGACTCTGGGTAGTGGTTGTTTAAAGGGCCCCCTGGCTATGAATGTGAACCCAGAAGAAGATGAGCATGGAGTATTGAGTTTCGAGTGTGAAGAAGAAAATGAGTTTTGAGTGTTGAGTGTTGGGAGTGGGGCAGCAGTGGGGGCAGCAGTGATAGCAGCAGGAGCTTGCATAGCCATGGGGTTTGGTGAGACCGGAATAGTGGTTTGTTGTTTCCCAGTCATTGTGTTATTTTTGGTAGCTAAAACTCCTACAGAGATAACATAGGATCCAGGGGAGAAGTTTCTTTTGAACTTCTCAGAGCCAAGGCTATGGCCAGAGGCAGAGCTTAAGTGGAGCCCTCGGGTGAGACATAGAGCAGGAGCAGAGAACTAAGGGCATCAGGATCCAGGAGGGAGCCAGGAGCAGTCAGCTAGTGGACCTAAAGCCATG